>NC_048225.1:102473554-102657066 GCF_002007445.2 Ailuropoda melanoleuca
GCCGCTTCCCCCCCCCCCCGGATTCTACTGCGCAAGCGCCTCATTCGTTGCTTACCCTGAGCGGTTAGGTGTCCGCTGGCTTTGTGACAGGGTCACTCACTTCCTGGGACGTGACAAATCCTCTCTTCATACTCACCTGGTCACTGGCCTTCCCTTACTATTGAGTAAAATCCGGGTAAATAACTCATTAAAGTTGACCGTACCTTTTAGTTTACTGAGATTGGATTTGGTCTTATAAACGAATGGGGACCTTTCTGGAGGCCATGTGAGGGGAATCTGGGTCACACTACACACCAGCAAATTTTACCCACATTAGTTTCTTCAGTAAGAGACTACTTAGAGGGACATGCACCTTTTTGGTGTTGGAAAAAGATGCTTGGAAGCTTTAATTGCTGGTCTCTGACCATAGTGACCATTTACCTATGTGGCAAAACACCGTGTTGAAATGCTTTAGAAACAAACCTATTGAATCATCACAATTTCCTTATGGGGTTGTTACTGAGGAAGGTAAAGGTCAGAAAGGTTACTTTCCAGGGTCCGTAGATCCAGGCATGGCTCTAAAGCCACCACTTTGTCATTACACTACACTTTCCTGTTCCATTTGATTAGGCTTTAGATCTTTAGCTTATCAGTTCTAGTGCATTAGGCCATGGATGTCCTGAAATGGCAAGGGAAGCAGAATATGAAGGGGAACTAAGCTACTTGATTAGGTAATGTCTTATCTACCCACCACCCCCATTTGCATGTTTTTCTTTTTCCTCTTTGTCCTTCAGTAATTCAACAGTGAGTCACTCCGTAATATAATTAAACCCTGAGGATACAATGATAATAGGCACCCTATATTTGAGAACACAGTCTAAACAGGAAGACATACCCCAAAACCAATGGCATGTGATAAAGACAATCATGGGAACAAAGCAAATGGAAGCCAGGATTAGGGAATTAACTCCATTTGGAGAGTCAGAAAAAGGCTTTACCTAGGTGACATTTAAATTAGGCATCAAAATGTGACTAGGATTTTGTTTGAAAAGCGAGATTATTTTAGAAAGAACAGTAGAATACCTGAAAAAGGTGAGAACAAATTTAAGAAAGGTTAGTAGTCCACTGAACACATTACACCTAAGAGAAGAGAGAATAGTAGAGGGAGGGAAGATCTGAATGGTAGAGTGGGCCCAGAGCACCATGGGTCTAAAGTCATGCGAAGGAATTTGAACTTTATAATATGGGCAATGGGAATCTATCGAATTTTAGGCCAGAAATAACTTTGATATTCACTGAAAATTTGCTGCATATTAGGTATTGTAATGATAGTACTTGTACTTTAGGAAGAACACTGATGACAAAATGGAGGGGCTAGACTGAAAGTAGTAGAGGTAAAGCTATCAGGAAGCTATTACTCCAGGAGTCTGGGCAAGAGATACAGGCCTGAACTGTGTGGTAGCAGAGGGAATACCAATATAGGAATGTATCTGGAACTATTAAAGATAAAATCATATAGAACCTAGAAATGAATTGGATGTCTGTATTGTAATGGGGGTGACAGAAGATAAATGATAGATCTCTGAGACTGGATAACTAAGTGGCCAGTTGCCATCTAGGAGAGCTAGAAAAACAAGAGGAGCCCCCAGATTAGGGGTACCTCTGTGTATGTGCATGAGCAAAGTGTGTAAGGCTGGGGCGGGGGGTGCCTGGGTGGCTCAGTTATTGAGTGTCTGCCTTTGGCTCAGGTCATGATCCCAGAGTTTTGGGACTGAGCCCCATGTCGGGCTCCCTGCTCAGCGGGGAGTCTGCTTCTCCCTCTCCCACTCGCCCTGCTTGTGTTCCCTCTCTCGCTATCTCTGTCAAATAAATAAAATCTTTCAAAAAAAAAAAAAGTGTAGAAGACTGGGAAGAGTGGAAAGGGAGCAAAGAGTTTCAGATGTTTTCTGCAGAATATTCCATTGTGGCTGCCATATAAGAACTATGTGGGAGTTTGGTCTGAAACTCATAAAAGTCGACTGTAAACATAGTCATCAGTTCTTTACCCCCCACTTCTCTGCCTGCCCTGGATCTCTTCCTGATAGCACGAGTCACATGTTTCATAGCTGTGGTTTGATCAGCAGGCACAATCCATCTGCAGACGAAGGGTTGGCAGGCTTCTTTAGAGAAACTAACTTCCTCTTTGGCTCCCTCTTCCCTTTGCTCTGGAAATATCAGGATTTTTTTGCAGTGTTGCAGGCCTTCTGCCTAGCTGTTTGTATCACGTGCCATAAATCAAAGCAAACAGAAAAAGGACTGGAGTGAATAAAACCCTAAAAGTCAAGTGGGTACGAAATGAGCTCAAGATTGAGTCCTCTTTATTCTGTTTGGCTTTCAAGTAAACTCCAAGTGTGAAAGGAGTCAATAAATAGGCAATTTTATATAAATATTTTACTGATGGAAATCTCCGCTAGGGAAAGGGGCTACCTCTTACCCACGTCATACAGAGACACATACCAGAGCCAGCTGGCTAACACATAAGGTGAATGGGGAGAAGAGATAGGACATACAGCTGATCACTATGCCTGCTCCCCCCACATATCTGCAAGACAGTGCTGGTTAGCCATAAACTCTCTTACAGGCATTTGAGACAATTGATTTTTAATATTTTCTTAAAAAAATACAAAGGAACTGAACTCTTGAGGTCAATACAACTCAGGGAAAGAGGAAAAAAATGGAATTTTGGAATAAAGGGAAAGTGCATCCTTGTTTAGGTTATCACATCCCCACACTCCCAATACCCACAAAACCAAGATTTTCACTCCAAAACACAGGGGAGCCTTGAACGGTGGCTCAGAAATGGCGATAGCAAGTACTGGAACTAATGAAAGGATTTTGGTTGTCCTTGATTATTCTGTCCTGGGATGAATAAAATCCACTCTAAGGACAAGAAACTTATAGTAGGAAAAGGACTAATTGTACCAAACACAGCAGTAAAAAGCACTCTTCAGCAGAAGTGTGCCCTTAAAAGAATGGGGCAGTAATCAGGTAGCTGCACTTTAAGGCTGGTGCCACCCCCACGCTATCCCCAAATAAATAATAATGAAGTATAATAGTGTAGTAGTATTTGATTCAACACAGAAAGATAGTGTCTCACCCATCCAGGCAAACCATGCCATGAATAGGTGAGCCTGGCAGGAAATAAGACGATTGTAAAATCACAGGTACTTCTAGTTTGTTCCCAGGCATACCCAACTCGCACATTTATTCCAGGTCTGCTCTGCCCAACATTTGTTGACTCTAATTTTGTCAGTCTCCGGGGCCAAGATGCACACCATTCTAGTTCAAAAAGACCATGGGGAAATAAAAAGATCCTTCCAATAATATACCCTCTTAAGTCTTCCAGGTTATACTTCAGTGGTGTTCTAGGTTCACTCACATTCCATCAAATTCCGTTGACTTCCCTCACTCTAAACACAGTTCTGTATACCAACCCTGTCCCTTAAGGGAGTGCCAGGTCTCTCCCCAAGCCCCCCAAATTCTGACAGGGGGCTTTTCCCTTTGTTATCCTCCAGAATGGAACCATGTTGCCCCTAGCTACTGTAGACTAGGAAAGATTTTCCTGGAAAACAAGACTTGGATTTTACCCAGCTTACTCAAGTTCATATCCTTCCAATCATCCACGCTGGATACTGGCCATATCTAGCAGTCACACTCACCTTCCTTCTCTGCAATACATGAGGCACAACAGATAGAGAGGTTCTCCTGAGCACATGAGCGTGCGCTCTAGACCAGAAGGAGAGGTGATCTGGCCTCTCAGATCCATTCAGTGCGCACAGTCTTCCCTTGAGTGTCTGTTACCCACCCTCCTCAGGGAGAACTACCAGCACAAGGTGGAGTGTGTGTCAAGTAAGTACAATCATCACTGCACTGGTGCTTGTAATCACCCCGTGCACACAGTGAGAAATAGAGATTCTGGAAAGGATCCTTGACTCTCCCGTAAACTGTCCCTTGGACTGGTCACTAGCTCTGGAGAAGGCTCCAACAATGGTCACTTCTCTCGAAGAACACACACGCCGGCATCACAGCGCTGGGTTCCCATGGATGTCACTACTTCCCAGTTGTCGATGATAGGGTCATAGCACTCAATGCTACTCAGCAGGGAATTCCCATCATATCTGAGTGGGCAAGAAGCAAAAGAAGAAAATGAACTTTCTATTCCTTTCCACACAGTCCTAAATTAAAGGTTGCCACTAGAGCCGTCTCCCCCAACCCAAAGTCTGTCTTGATCCAAAACTTCAGATTGGATCATGTGGTCCTGGATGCATGATGACTCTAGTCTGGCTTCCAAATCCTTACCCTGCAATAGCATAAAGTCTCCCCCGAAGCACCGTGGCCCCTACATAGCATCGTGGAGTGGTCATACTCGTGACAGTTGTCCAGGAATCGGTGCGAATGTTGTATGCTTCAACAGAAGAAAGGTGGGCTGTACCATCAAATCCCCCCACCACATAAATATGGTCGTTCAGCAGAGCTACTCCTGCACCTGGGAGAAAAAGGCATAGCAAGTGAATACTACTAAAGATTAGGATCAGAATTCTAAAAAAAAACATGATCACTGATGGCTAGCTGAGTTCTAAGGTAGCTGACGGCGGTGGACTAGGGCCGGACAGGCCTAAAATAATCTGGTTGTCTTTATTATCACTGTATTTAGAGAAAAGACAGGCAAAGAGGAGAATGGAACCTCAGCCCTTTTACTGTAAGTGTACAGTGAAGAAAGAGCTACTACTCTGATCTGTTGCTCCCCTATCTTTGACCGCAGCACCACCGCGTATGTCAAGATGAGTCAGCACGGTCTACTGTCCTCTCCCTTAGCTATGACTGGTCTTACCAGAGCGCTTGGTGGCCATTGGTGTAACATTAGTCCAATGTCCTGTGTGGGGATCATATTTCTCAACTGAATTTAAGATATTCAAGCCATCATATCCTCCTGAAAAACAAAGTAGAGACCATTTCAGAAAGAATGGGAAATCCTCATGCCCATCCCCAGGCTGCCTTTCTCTGAGCATTTTGACTAATTCTTTTAGTTTCGTTTCTTAAGAGTTTCAATAATCCAAAGAGAAATCTGACAGTACCCTATTTTTCCGCTTCCACGAAAAAGATAACCCCAGCTAACAGAAAAGATATGTGGATAGACTAGGATTTTAGTTGAAAAAAGTCTATGCACTTTATTTTGATAAAAAGGGATCCCCACCCAGAGGTTGGCGCCCATTAAGATGCTTCCCATCTCTGCCTCCCAGACTGAATACCTAGACAATAGATCACTCCGCTGGCCACAACTAGTCCGGCACCCTCCCGGGCTGTCTGCATATCTCCCAGCATGCTCCACTGGTCAATGTTTGGGTCATATCGCTCCATACTGGTATGACGCCTGCTTCCGTCAAAGCCTCCAGACACATAGATCATATCTGCTCAGGATGAAAGAATTATAGACTATTAGAGGATGAGAGATTCCTAATAACTTCTCTTTACAAACTCCCCATAAGTCCTTCAAATGTTTGGGAACAAAAATAGAATGTTTTTCATGGGTAAGTCAATTAAGTCTTATAGATAAGGAAGACATCGCAGTTAAGACATCTAAAAAGATGGGGTGTCTGGATAGCTCAGTCTTTTGAGTGCCCGACTCGACTTTGGCTCAGGTCATGATCTTAGGAGGATTGTGGGATTGGGCCCCACGTCAGGCTCCATGCTCGGCAGGGAGTCTCCTGGAGATCCTCTCCCTCTGCTCCTACCCCCACCCCCAACCCCTGCTACCGTGTGCCCACACTCTTTCTAAAATAATTAAATAAATCTTAAAAAAAAAAAAAAGACATCTAGGGGCGCCTGGGTGGCTCAGTTGGTTAAGCGTCTAACTTCGGTTCAGGTCATGATCTCAGGGTCCTGGGATCAAGTCCCGAGACAGGGTCCCTGCTGCTTCTCCCTCTGCTCCTCCCTCCGGCTCACACACACTCCTTAAATTAAAAAAAAAAAAAAAAGAAAGATACCTAAAAAGAATGGGGTCAGATGGAATCCTCAAAGACTAGCTGGCGTTTGCAAAAATACCACCAGTGCCAATTCTCCACTCAGCACACTGGAACTTGATTTACCGACTCTGTTGTCAGTGTTGAAATATCCATTAATACTGAAAAGCTTTGGTAACGTTAATATTTCCAAAAGCAAAATGGAATATTTAACCTTACCAGTATCTTCCACATTTCACGCTCCTGCCAGATAATAGGAAAGGTATAAACCCTGATCCAGCCACAAAAAATGGAAACGCTGCCCTGCACAGCCAGCAATACCTCCGAGGGTGGTGGCTCCAGCAAGGCCTCGTCGGACATTCATAGGGGCTACAGAATACCAGACCCCATCCTCATCTGCGGTGTAGTCTAGACATTCCACTGAACTCAGGCGAGAACGGCCATCATAGCCACCAATTACATAGATCCGGTCGTGTAGGGACACTGAGGCCACATAACGTCTCTTACGAGTGATGCTCTACAGAATAAGGAGAGAAGAGGTACAAATCATTTCGGGCATGCAAGTCTTGGACTTTACCTTTTGCTAACCTTCCTGTTTTTATCAACCTCCCTCCCCTTCACTTGTCACCATGAACCCTTCTTGAGACAGTGGTTCACCCTCAAGTGGTCAACTGCCTACCGAATGAATACACCTCTTGCTTGTTGTGATGCTTTTAAAGATGCAACCCTTCTGGACACTTGCCTCTTTCCAAGGCTTCCAAAAAGTTTAATGTCTTTCTCTTATCCAGTAACTGATTCCTTCTATTCTATTATCTATTCCAGGCCTAAAGACTGATATCCTTCTATAAAGAAGAAAAGTATCCCCAAACTGCTAATCAAAGGGCCAGGGATCCTAAAAGTTATGAGGATAGATTAAAAGCTTTCCATGTTTTCTGGGACACCTGGAGGGCTCAGTTGGTTGAGCATCTAACTCTTGATTTTGGTTCAGGTCATATCTCGGGGTCATGGGATCAAGCCCTGCATTGGGCTCTGTGCTCAGCAGGGAGTCTGCTTCTCTCCTTCTCCCTTTCCCTCTGCCCAACCCGCCACTTGATCCCCCCAACCAAATAAATAAATAAATAAATTAATAAATAAATCTTAAAAAAAAAAAAAGATTCCCATGTTTTCCCAGAATTATTATTGTTCATCCAGCACTAAAAACTGACACATGAAAGGAGAAAGATATAAACTTCAGACTTCAAATGAACACTAGTTCAATTTAATATAATTAAACACTAAGTTCAGTTTAACAGAGCATGATAATAGAGCATGCTGGGAGTTACACAGACAGCTCAGGAAGGCACCCAAATACTGGTGGGCCAGATAAGTTTAATTTGACACAGGGCCTCTGATATTTCTGAAGTCTGATAGTCTACCTGAAGGGTCAATAACTACTGACTGACTGATCTAGAACCTACTATGTGTATGACACTGGTATGAGGAGCATCATGTGGTTACTAGGCTTTGTTACTTTTAGAGCTGGATTAGTTATGATCTAGAGTCAGGAATTGAGGACATTTAAACTCTTTCCCCATGACTGGTTCCGCCATTACTTACTGGCAAAAAGCTCCACTCCTGAGTCTTGGGGTCATATTTCTCTACCACATCGATGGGAGACTGCTGGCTTCCGAAGCCCCCAACCACCAGAAGCACTTCATTGGCTCCTGAGGACAAAGACAGAAAACGATAGACAGGTTACTTTACCATCCCAGGGGAATCATAAGTAGAAACAGTTGTAGGATTTTGTTTTATGTGGCGCAGAGAAGCAATCTGAAATAAGCCATTCATTGTAAGGCCGCCTAACAGGAAATTCTTTCTGAGGCTCTAGCTCTCGAGGACCTGGATCTCTGAAATTAAACTTTCAGCACAACACTAAAACTCCAGAAGGCAATCTTGAACACACCACACCATTCCGACCCATCTGGACGACTCTGGTTGATACAGTAAGTGAGGTTCTCAGTGCAGGCAGGGGACTAAAGGAACTCCCTTCCCTTCTCGGCCTGTAAAACTCAAAATAGGAGTTTTTTATAATAGGGAAAGAACATTCTCCTAACCTTGTCTTGAGAAAGTTGGAAGTTACAGTTTTTAGAACCAAGTGATAGATTTTTAAAAATCTCTTTCCATGAATGTTTCCAATTTAGCCAACTTTATGACCATGTTCCCTGCCAATTCATCAGAACTGCCAGATAATCATAACAGCAGTCTTTTAAAGAGACTCTTTTTCTCTATTATTTTCCCAAAGGAGGTATTTTGATGACCTTCATAACTCTCCTGTAAGGCCTTCTTGTGATAAAATATCTCCTCCTTTGCCTCTTTTCAAAGAGCAAAGTCTTTTGAGAAAATCCTCTGTACACATACTCTACTAGAGCGCATGGAGAGAATGGAGCATTTTGTACAATTCGATTACTAGGAGAGCACTGAGAAGACCAAGGTGATCTTACAAGTAACTCGCCTTGAAAGCGCAAATGGAGTACCTTTTAACTGACAAAAACACAGATGCACCCCAATGAAGTAATGGCTCTGACAATTACCATCAATAGCTACTATAATCCTTGGGGAAAAGCAAAAATACTACTTTATAATGCTCAATAGGAAGTACACCACCATCACCTACGAAGTATTCTTGCTAAAGAAATGAACCCGAATCTTGAAACCTACCAAGCCTCTAGTCTTATCACCAGTTTATAAGCAATACAGGGGATAGAAGAACATACTAAATGACACTACATGGATGCAATCAGCAAAATCCAGAATGTGGGAAATTCTACAAGTCAAACAGCCTGGTTGCTTCAACAAATAAATTGCAAGGAAATACCAAAGTAGGAGGGAAAAACTTATGGATTAAAAGAGACTAAAGAGAGATAGGAACTCAATGCAACATGTGGACCTTATCTGGATCACAAATGGGGCAACGTTAAGTGTTCAAAAACAAAAACTGGGGAAATATGAACATGTCCTTGTTATCTGATGAAAATAAAGAACTGGTCATGGGTTTTCTTTGAAGAGTGATAATGACATTTTAGATACATTTTTAAAAAGCTCCTTATCTTTCAGAGATACTTATGAAAGCATAATACATATGGATGGAATTATATCCTGAGATTCGCTTCAAAATAGGCCATGAGTTGATAATTGTTGAAACTGGGTGAATATGGGGAATCATTATTCTGTTTCTGTATATGTTTGAAATTTTTCTTAATAACTCACTCTTGAACTCTTAAGTTTAACCTCATTAAAGAGGGCATCTGTCTTGTGTATTTGCCAAATAAGTGGACCCTTTTCCAAGGTGAGCCAGTCTCAAGAGTCAGTTCCCTTTAGAAAAGCAAAGCATTTGAACAAAGGGTACTTTCATATTATGCTTATTTGTGCATAACATTCCTTCAAGCTGGGAGAGGCCATGACCACAAAGTATTTGCTTCTTCCTTGGCAGCCTTATTCCCCTATCTGTCCCTTTCTTCTCTCAGCACCTCTTCTCTCCCTTTGACTTGAATAGAGAAGATAAAGCAATCCTTCTATCCAAACACATTTCCCTTTATAGATAAATACGATGCTAGGGTGCACTTGGGTGGCTCAGGTTGGTTAAGTGTCCAACTCTTGATTTTGGCTCAGGTCATGGTCACAGGGTTGTGAGATCGAGCCCTTTGTCAGGCTCCATGCTGTGTGTGGAGAATGCGTAAGATTCTTTCTCTCCCTCTGCCACCCACCCCCCAAAAATAAAAAAAAACAAAAAAACAAAAAAAAGGTGATGCTAGTGAATGATATCTGTATGGTTAAGACAATGAAAATACTCCACAACTGAGAAGTATTTTCTATGCTTTGCATATTTAAAAAATTTCCACTCATTTTCAGCTCTAATTCCTGTTGCTTTATGTAATTCCCAGAAACAAAAAAATGACAACAAAAAAACCTAGGAAAAAAACCACTCTTCCTTGATAATATGATTTCACTCAGGCAGCTTTTGAAGGATGGGGACATAAAAACAGATAGGAAATATTTAGATTATGTTACAAAACCCAGAGAACTGACAGCACTTCCTCTTATTTCAAAGTTTCTCAGTAAATGTTCTGGTAACTATATGTCTACAATGGAACTTGGACAAAGGTGTCAGTGTGAGTCATTCAATTATTTTATGGTTCTAAATGCCTGGGGCCCTAGACCATTGGTTCCAAAACCTCTTTGCTATTAAGGACTCTTTTCATTATTTTCCCAAGATAAATCTTGTTTTCTAAAAAACTACCTACCAAGCTGGAGCTAAATAATTAACTTCCCCATTACTGCTTGAGTTACACGTAAGTGCCAACAGAGCTTTTGATAAGTATGAGAGCACAAGTGTTTTCACAATGAACGACATAATTTTAGTCATTTCTGATGTCTTTATTTAGTCTGTGTAGCTTTTTCTAGTACGAAAGCCATTTTCTTTTAGAAAATTTATAAAATAACTCGAGGATTAGTGTAATTGTCATCCTTACTTGTGTATTAAGGATGTCATCCTTACTTGTGCATTACTTGGTTAGAAGATTTAGAAATTATATATATTTTTTAAAGATTTTATTTATTTATTTGACAGAGAGAGAGACAGCCAGCAAGAGAGGGAACACAAACAGGGGGAGTGGGAGAGGAAGAAGCAGGCTCCCAGCAGGGAAGCCTGATGCAGGGCTCGATCCCAGATTGCTGGGATCACACCCTGAGCCGAAGGCAGACGCTTAACGACTGTGCCACCCAGGTGCCCCTAGAAATTATATTGCTTGTGATTATAAAACATATGTAAAATACATGCTTGCTACTGAAAGAACTTAGAAAATATCGACAAGTATTATGAAAAATGTTTACCCGTAATTCCACAACATGAAAACATACCAAAATGTAAGAGATTATTCCCTTCCAGCCTTGTTTCTAAATATTTATAAAACATAAATGGGACCACATTTATTGTATCTTGCTGTTTTTATTTTTTATTATTTTTTTTATGATTTTATTTTTTTTAAAGTAATCTCTATATCCACAACATGGGGCCTGAACCACAACTCTGAGGTCAAGAGTTGCACACTTCATCGGCTGAGCCAGCCAGGCTCCGTTTTTTTTTTTTTTCCTAAGATTTTATTTATTTATTTGACAGAGAGAGAGACAGCCAGTGAGAGAGGGAACACAGGCAGGGGGAGTGGGAGAGGAAGAAGCAGGCTCCCAGCGGAGGAGCCTGATGTGGGGCTCGATCCCAGGACTCCGGGATCACGCCCTGAGCTGAAGGCAGACGCTTAACCGCTGTGCCACCCAGGCGCCCCGCCAGGCTCAGTTTATATTTAATTTTCCCAAGATATTAACAAAATATTTTAATACATAATTTTATTACTCTTAGGCATTTCAGGTGTTTGTAATTTGGGCCTATAAACAATCACATATAATCCTGTGATAAATATGCTTGAATATGAAATCCCAGTTATTTTCTTAAGACAGAAATGGAAGGGTTGCTGGGGTGAAGAACACGAACTTTATTACTTTTTTTAAAGATTTTATTTATTTATTCAACAGAGATAGAGACAGCCAGTGAGAGAGGGAACACAAGCAGGGGGAGTGGGAGAGGAAGAAGCAGGCTCACAGTGGAGGAGCCTGATGTGGGACTCGATCCCAGAACGCCAGGATCACGCCCTGAGCCGAAGGCAGACGCTTAACCGCTGTGCCACCCAGGCGCCCCAAGAACACAAACTTTAAAAGAATTTTTTAATATACATTATTAAGAGGAGCACCTAGGTGATTCAGTTGGTTAAACGTCTGCCTTTTTTTTTTTTTTTAGATTTTATTTTTCATTTGACAGAGAGAGAGAGAGCGCGAGAGAGGGAGCACAAGCAGGGGGAGTGGGAGAGGGAGAAGCAGGCTTCCCGCTAAGCATGGAGCCCAATGCAGGGCTCGATCCCAGAACGCTCAACGACTGAGCCACCCAGGGGCCCCTAAGCGTCTGCCTTCTGCTCAGGTCATGATCTCAGGGTCCTGGGATAGAGTCCCGAGATGGGCTCCCTGCTCAGCACGGAGTCTGCTTTTCCATCTGCCCTGGCGCCGCCTCCCCCCTTCACTTGTATGTGTGCTTGCTCTCTCAATCTCAAATAAATAAAATCGTAAAAAAAAAAAATACATTGTAAGATTACTTCCTGAGGTTTACACCAATTTATACTGCCACAAACAGTATAAAGTTGCCAATTCATTCTACTCTCTATAGCTGGATATTGTTTCCTAATCTTTGGTGCTTTGGTGGACAAAAACATTGTATTTATTGTTTTAATTCTTACTTTACTACTAGTAAGACTCTATTAGTAATTAGTAATCAAAAAAGACCCTTTGTTCAACCCCTTTACATTTAGTAGTCAATTGTACTCCCTCCTCTGTGGACTATACACTCAAGTCTTTAGTGTTTCTCTCATGTATTTTTATTATGACCTCTTTATATATAAATGAGTTTAACTCTTTGCCACGGTTGTAGCAAATCTACTTTCCCAGTTTGTCTTATAATGTTGTGCATGATTTTTATTTAGTCAAGTACACTGACCTTTTCCTTTGTGATTTCTTCTGTTGCTTTGTGCCTAGAAAGTCTTCCTCTCCTGGGAGAACTCCTAAGTGTCTCAATGTCTTCAGACCCTAAGTTGGGGACCACTACTCTAACAAACTAATGTGAAAAGAGCTACTGAAAGGAATGATTAGAAGGAAGCCTGCTTATTCTCTGCCAGTGAATTGGGGAGGGAGGGGACTTGTTAAGTTACATTTTCTGTTTATTATGAAGAAAGTATGTCTAAAACACCTGACAAAAACAGCATGAAAAAGCACATTAGTAAAACTGAGGCATCTTGACAGTGCCATTGTCATTACTGGGGGGGGGNGTGGGGGGGGGGGGGGAGTGTGTGTGGGCTGTGGTGTGCTGTTAGAGGACTATAGCAGATAGCCTTCAGGACTGCTAACACCATAAGGTTCAGAGATTACATTTCCACATGTATTGATCTTTAGCTCAGAAAAGGAGACTGTGACAAATTAGAAATTGCAATTTCCACTGTATCTTCTGTGAGAGAGTAATGGGTAAAAGATAAATAACTAAGACAAAACCTCCATCCATTATTTGGCATGCTATTTTTATGTAGCTTAAATTTAATTTCCTTATGCTGTATGTAAAAGAATCATTATCCTGATAGCTGGTTTAACAATCTCTGTGAAGAGAGATGGGTAGAGGATGTGATGGTAGGAACAATTTACTTCTAAGGCACTGACAAGGAGATGCTAAAATAAGAATCTAGTTGGAGACAGCTTCAGAATTTCTTTTCTGGAACTTCTGAAAAATAACCTCACAACTCTAAGGGCACATAGAATCATATTCTAATCTCTCAAGATCTTTTCTGTATTTCTAACATTTCTACACTGACATACAGTACTTAGCCATTAAAAAAATATAGGGCACAAATCATCATTCTACTTAAAGCGATCAGTAAACAGCTTAATTATCAACACCTTCATATACATGAGTCCACAGTTAGATAAGAGAAAAAGTAGACAATAACAAAAACAAAACACCACCCCATAGATCATTTATAACCTAAATAGTGGAATAGGGAAGATAGGAAACGGAAGTGAGGTAATACCTGAGTACTTACTACCTGTCAGCTATAATGTCAGGCATCTTATATATATATATATATTTTTTTTTTTTAAGATTTTATTTGTTTATTTGACAGAGATAGAGACAGCCAGCGAGAGAGGGAACACAAGCAGGGGGAGTGGGAGAGGAAGAAGTAGGCTCACAGTGGGAGCCTGATGCGGGGCTCGATCCCATAACGCCGGGATCACGCCCTGAGCCGAAGGCAGACGCTTAACCGCTCTGCCACCCAGGCGCCCCAGGCATCTTATATATATTATCCCATTTAATCTCCACAACAACCCACTGAAATAAGACATTATTATCCTCATTTTAGAGGCAGAAGCACAGGCTCAGATAAACTGATACCTTACCCAAGGTCATACAACCACTCATTGGTGGAGCTGTGACTTGAACCTAAGGCTCTTGGCTAAAATATCAGCTCACGTATACAGCACTTGTCATGTGCCAAGAACTGTCCTAAGCCTTTTACATAAATTACTTCATTTACTCTTCATAACAACCTTGGAGGTAAAAATTGTGGTGATTCCCACTTTACAGAGGAGGCAACTGGAGCACAGAGAGGTTGTCTCCCGCCAAAGTAAATAAACTTAGTAAATAGTGCTGGGATCTGCACCCACGATCTGGCTCCAGAGTCAGGCTCTGAATTACTACAGGTCACCGCCGAAAACTCCTGTACTTTCAACTACACTGCACTCCTGCACTTTATACTATACTGCTGCTTTTCCTTCCTCTTTTCATTCCAGAATGGCAAACTACTACATTCGAAATAATTTCTAATTCACAATACTCCAAAAATACTGAAATAAAATTATTTTTTTAAAAAATATTTTATTTATTTATTTGACAAAGAGAAAGAGAGAGAGTGCACAAGCAGGGGGAGCAGCAGGCAGAGGGAGAGGGAGAAGCAGGCTCTCCACTGAGCAGAGAGCCTGATGCGGGGCTTGATCCCAGGACCTGGGATCATGACCTGAGCTGAAGGCAGACACTTACCTGACTGAGCCACCCAGGTGCCCCAGGGAAATAAAATTATAACTTACACTAATACTTGACAATTTAGAAAGTGCTTTTACACACTCTATTCCATTTAATCCTCCACACAGTTACTCGAAATAGATAGGGAAGGTATCCCTGGTTTGCAGGAGAGCTCAGGGTGGCGAAGTGACTTGTCCAAGATGACACCGTTACTAAAAGATTAAAAACAGGTCTGAAACAGGTCTTTGTACTTCTTACTGAATGTTTTTTCACCTACATCATAGCACCTGGCAAGGGGTAGTTGAAAAATATCCCTTCCTTCTGCCAAGATGCCGGCTTACCTAGACGAGCCCTCGTCCTGGGTCCCTGCATCTGACTTCGCAGTTCAGGCCTCAGATGAAACTTCTTTGCTTCATCAACTAGATCCCTGCACTGTAAGCTACAGCGGATGAAAGGCTGAAACACAGCAAACAGCAGAGTGAGCCACAGGGGCCATGTCTTTAATATACGAGTATAAATGGCACACATAAGAAGTAACTTGATATAGAAAACCAGTTCCAGAAGGGCTGCTGGTAATAACTATGCAGTGCGTTTCCACAAATTAAGAAAACGATTTTTTAAAAGACAATACATTATTACATGGTTCAAAAATCAAATGACATAAAAAGATATATTGAGAAGTATTCTCTATCCACCTCAGCACTAGGCATTAACTATTTTTATTAGTTTGTCTGTACATCCTTCCAGTGATTACACAGACACAAGTAGGAAATAACTAATAAAAATTTTAAGGGAAAACCAAGAGGCTTCTGTTAATTCCTGGGATGATAGGAAGAAGTAAATCTTGTCTGAAATAATTTCCCCAAGGTTCATAGCACCGTCACGCTGCCTCTGTCTCCCCCTGACAGAGCTCTGTACTGGGCAGCTCTCCTTCACATCTCTAGATTCACTCCACATCCTTCTCCACTCTGCTCGCTGGCTTAGGAGACTGGCCTACAGGAAGTATGTTGTAGGGTCCCTAGGAGCTCTAGAAGAGCTCAGAGGGAGAAGGGGAATGAGGCCAGGCTCCCTCACTGCAGGGTGAGTGGTGAATTTGGGATTTCAGTCTCTTGTGTCAGACTCAAGAGTCTGTACTATGAACTACAATATAAAGAAATAAGACGATAGCTATGAGTTGATAGAAATTACAAATATGAGAGAAAGTTTGACACGTGACACTAACCAGCCTGTAACTTTTCTAACGTGACCGGGAAAACGGTGTATGTAGTTAATTCCCCAAGAGGTCTGGGGCTGGGCCAGAAGAAGGAACACATTCACTGACCTGACCTATCTATATGTTAAACTGCAGAATTCGCCCAAAGTATGGTCTAGGTAAATCGGTGATATATATGGTAAAAATGATGAAAACATACCACACACAAAGAACTTGGGCTGGAAAAACACTTTCATAAATAAACACAGTATAACTCAAATTGATAATAAAATGCATCAAACTACTTTTGTGTTGGTTTCATGAGAGGTCAAAAATAAAGAGACTTGAAAAGCAAAGCATCTTTTTCAGGGCAATTTGGTGCTTATGTTTGATGCAGAAGGGAACATTTATCATCTCATGTTGCTTATGTAAAACACATAAGGACATACAAAACAAAAAAACAAGAAAACAGAAAATTAAACCATAGATTTCCATTTCCAGAAGGCTGACTTGCCAAGCAACTGTCTGGAGACTACCTAGTGCCGTCCTCTCTGGCATTCCTAGACAGGCTAACTGGGAGGTCTGTGCCTACATTAAAATAACCAATTCTGAGTACATAACACTAAGTTGCAAAAGATATTCAAGGTTCTGACCCGGTGTGTTTTGCACGCCTTACCTCAGCATCTATTACATCCGTGATGTACCTGGGGGTCAGCAGGGGCATCCGGACGTACTGCAGCAGGTCAGGCAAGGATTCTTCTCGCTCCTTCTTGGCATGCTTCACCCAGTTGATGACAGCTTCAAAGACGGGCTCTTCAGAATCCACCTATAAGTGTATAATTACACATCATGGAACTCTGCTTTTCCAATTATTTCACAATCAGAAAGTCACCGTGCTTACTTTCTCCTTCCTATTCCCCATCCTCTACTGCCATTGTTTCTTCTCTTCCAGAAAATAGCTAAGCTCTTGGGAAAACAACCCTTGTCCCACACGACTCACTAAGACCAGCTACAGAGCTGCAGTCAAATTGGGTAAAAAATCTGAGATAGTGCCTAATAAAGCATCAGTCATGAGTTGGCTCTTACTTCAGAAGTTTTTCTGTTCCTGAATTTTTTTTCTGATCATGTTTGAAACTTTACAGGGGGAGGAGGAATCTGTTGCCCTATTCAAAACTGTTTTTTTTTTTTTTAAAGTATGCTTTATGCTCAATGTGGGTCATGAGCTCATGACCCTGAGATCAAGACGTGCATGCTCTACCAATTGAACCAGCCAGGCACCCCCAAAATTGGCTCTTGAAACAACCTGTGTTCACTAAGTGTTATCTAATAACCTCCAGGATTGGTCCCCAACTCCTCCATCCGAGCCTGTGAGGCAGGAACCTCTTTTGTTATGCTATAATGCTGCAGTTTCCAAAGAATTGTCAATTAGCATCTGAACCATTACTATTTATCAGGCACTGTGCTTTGAGATGATATATATAATTAATCATGGGGAGTGTATCTGTTCTGAGATACCTTTCAGAATGTGACAGTGCCTAGATAAAGATACCGCTCTGTGAAGTTTTCCCAAGAACTGAAATAGAGAAAATGTTTCAGAATGTTCATTCATTGGATCTAGCAAACACCTATTGAGTGCCATGCACAGGGCTGGAAGCTGGTTATACACTGGTAACAAATTAGACATGAACTTTCTTTTTATGTGGGGAGATAATGGTAAAATGCACAATCCCACTCTTGTCATTACATACCATGTAGGAAAAGTATAGGGGCTATGAGACAGAGTAACATGAGATTTCCTAAATCAGACTGATGGGTCAGAAAAGGCCTCCCTACAGAAGAAGCACAGTTCATTCCAATGGATGAGTAGCAATTAGCCAGGAAGAGTGAGAGAGAATGCCAAGGCAACAGAAGACCACATGCAAAAACTCTAGAGCTGTACCGTCCAATATGGTAGCCACTAGCCATGTATGGCTATTCACATTCACATCAGTTATAATTAAGTTAAATTAAAAACTCAGCTGCTTCTCAGTCATACTAGCCACATTCCAAGTGCTCAACAGCCACATGTGGCTAGTGATTAGCAAACCAGACGGCACAACTATCGATCCTCTCCATCTTCACATCATGGTCTACTGGACAGCACTGTCCTAGAGCAAAAACGAACAGACTACAGGCTGGTATAGTAGAATGAATGAGGCAGGGGAAGAATAGTAAAATCAAGCTGGAGAGGTAACCAAGAGCCAGCTCAGAGAGAGCCTTAGAAGACTGGAATTTACTCTAACAGCAATGGGAAACCACTAAAAGGTTTCAACCAAGCCTGTGATCTGATCATACTGATGTTTGTAAAGATTACCCTAACTACCATGGGTAGAACAGTTTAGAAGGGCCAAGGGCTGGGACACCAGTTAGAGGCTCCTCTGGCACATTAGGCAAAAGGTGATGGGTGCTATGGGGTGCTTGGGTGGCTCAGTCGATTGGGCATCTGCCTTCAGCATAGGTTGTGATCCCCGGGGTCCTGGGATCAGGCCCTGCATCAGGTTCCCTGCTCAGTGGGGAGTCTGCTTCTCCCTCCCCCTCTGCCACTCCACCTCCTTGTGCTCTCTTTCCGTAAAATAAATGAATAAAACCTTAAAAAAAAAAAGAAAAAGTGATGGGTGCTTAGACTATGGCAGTGGTGATAGAAATCTATGCACCAAATTTATGGGAGGTCAAACTAACCCAGCCTACTGATGGATTAGAAACAGAGGAGTGTGCAGAAGGCTATCCACAATTTAAAAAAATTTTTTTTCTGAAGACAAGAATGACAAGCTAATAGTTATAAACAGCTACATGCTAGGCTCTGATAGAGTCTAGGTTTAAATTAGATTTATCAATTTATAATGGGGTTTTTCAATCATGAGCAGATATCCTTGATCTTACTGAAGACAGAATAAACTAGCGTTGTGGAGAAACAGCTAAACTGGGAGGAAAAAACCCCTACATTAATGCTTCACTATGGAGAAAAATTTCCCCATAATAAATTTGCACAGAGAGCTATTTTATGTATCGGGCACTGATATTTAATGATCAGAATGGCCCTATGCACTAAGCATGACTATTATCTACAGAAGAGGAACCTGAAGATTAGTGGTTAGGTTAACATGTGTCACACAGCCAAAATAAACCCCAGGATGATTCTAAAGCCCATGTAGTTTTAACCAGTACAATATACTGTTTCCCATTGTGTTAAATACTATCGTTTTATATAATTAAGAAGAAGTATTAGTTAGGGAGTAAAACATCTGGTTCCTCTTTCTGGCTGGTATATGGAAGAGAAAAAAACATGCCATTTGCTGTCTTTCCAGCAAAAAAGACAGTCTTGACAGAGGCTGAAGGAAGACTATACAAAAGAGTTCTCAAACTCTTTTGGTCTCAGTTTCTGAATAAAAAAGTTAGTCTTTTGCTCTCCCCGTTCCATTAATTTTATTCCAAAGTCTATACAGTTCTAAAATAACTGCTTGCTGACTTGGTCAATGAGAAACTAACTAGGCAACCTGCTCACTGTTTCTTGGAACAGAACAATCCAGAGCCAGATGGCCCAGATATGAGGCCTGGCTCTACCACTTGCCAGCTCTGGTATGCTGGGTACCCTCAAAGCCTCAGTTTCTTCCTCTGAAGAAAGGACACACTTTTGAGAAAATACATTAGATAAAATATACCAGGAATGGTACCATTAAAATGAGAAGACCAGGGTGCAGGGATCTTTATCTTTTTTGTCCACAATTGGATCGCTGGCACCTGGAACCGTTCTGGACACACCATAAGTGCCCAATAAATATTTAATAAAGGAACCAATAGTAAATGCTGAGTAAGTTTTAGCTCTTTCATTATGTGCAGTGAACTTCAAATCTATAAGTACTCATTCTATTTACTATATTTTCTAATGTATGGATAAATCAAGAAAAATCAAAATATTCTAGCATGTTACTAGTTTCCAAAGTCTGAAGAACGTGTGATTTGTCTGTACCTGGCATTTCAGTGCAAGGACACAATGTCCTACCTCAGCAAGAGTGAGAACAAAACTTTAGCAACTATTTGCCTCAGTAACATTTTTAACAGCAGCTTCTCTGGACTAATGTGACACCATGTCAAACTGTCAAATGATTCCTCTTTAGTTGGAAACAATGTCACCAATGTGCCCTAATCAATCTTCCCTCAGGAAAGTCAGTAGGGAAAAGCAAAAAGAAAATGTTGGCTAAAATTTGAGAAGAAGCATTCTTAAGACTATTTATTATATTACATAAAAATCCTAGTTTTAATAAAATAAATTAGTTATCATTCGATTTACAAAAGTATATTACAGAATTTCTTTAGCAAATTCCTTCTTTAGCACTTAGAATATTCATCAGGGGTGCCTGGGTGGCACAGTGGTTAAGCGTCTGCCTTCGGCTCAGGGCGTGATCCCGGCGTTATGGGATCGAGCCCCCACATCAGGCTCTTCTGCTGGGAGCCTGCTTCTTCCTCTCCCACTCCCCCTGCTTGTGTTCCCTCTCTTGCTGGCTGTCTCTATCTCTGTTGAATAAATAAATAAAATCTTTAAAAAAAAAAAAGAATATTCATCAGACTTTGATTCTTCCTAGTATTAAACTGAGGTGGCACTAACTTCTGGGAATCCACTAATTTAAAACTCATTTATTATTATTATTATTTTTAAAAATTTTATTTATTTATTATTTGACAGAGAGAGAAACAGCCAGCGAGAGAGGGAACACAAGCAGGGGAGTGGGAGAGGAGGAAGCAGGCTCCCAGCAGAGGAGCCCGATGCAGGGCTCGATCCCAGAACCCTGGGATCACACCCTGAGCCGAAGGCAGACGTTTTAACGACTGAGCCACCCAGGCGCCTCCATTTTTTATTATTATCTAAGGAGAGCAAGAGGAAAACAATGAGCTCTTACCTTCCTACAGAATCGAATTTCTCTTGACTGGGGGAAACCAAACCTAACAGATGGATTTCTATCCTACCACTTGGCTCTGCTAGGCATTTTCTAGGAGTTAGCTAACTAGACAATTCAACCACTGGAAATCAATGCCTTGGGTTTCAAAGACATCTAAAGCCCTATACTGGACTTCTCACTCCAACTGTCAGCCTAACTAGAGATCTCTATGCAATAAAAACTCTGCTAAACTGCTGGCACTATGATTTAGCATTAGGATTGACTAAGATCCTTCTTGCTGGGGTAAGTCACTGAACCCTTGCCCGCCCACAGGTAGTTTCTCCTCTGCTAGGTGAAAAACAACTCCTTCAAGGCCCAGTTCACGTGTTCCTTCTTCCCACTCCCTCATACCCCCATTAGGCACTTATGATCTGCCTCCTGCTTAAGATCGCCAACCTTTTTTCACTTCCTTTTTGATCCACTTCCTTTTTGATCTAATTTTAACTTAGGTTTAATTCTTCCTTCTTCTAATTCCTTCACTTTGAATAAGTTCATTATTCTGATACTGTATGAGTTTTGTCTTTTTGTATGTCTCTACCACTACACTGTGAATTACTGAAAACAAGAACTGCATCTTATTCATTTTTGGATCCACAGCACCTGACATATATAGTTTATTGAGAATATCTACTGCTGTGTAGTAGATATTCTTTTTTTTTTTTTTAAGATTTTATTTATTTATTTGACAGACAGAGACATAGCCAGCGAGAGAGGGAACACAAGGAGGGGGAGTGGGAGAGGAAGAAGCAGGCTCCCAGCAGAGTATCCTGATGTGGGGCTCGATCCCAGAGCACTGGGATCACACCCTGAGCCGAAGGCAGACGCCCAACGACTGAGCCACCCAGGCGCCCCAGTAGATATTATCAATAAATTTTTGTGAAATGAGCGAATGAGTAATAGAGAAGTATTCTACAGAAATCTACCTTACTTCCAATTTCTGCTTATTCCACACTCTCTGTAATAGTGACTCTTGGGACACCTGGGTGGCTCAGTCGGTTGAGTGTCTGCCTTCGGCTCGGGTCATGATCCCAGGGTGCTGGGGTCGAGTCCCACATCAGGCTCCCTGCTCAGCCTGCTTCTCCCTCTGCCTGCTGCTCCCCCTGCTTGTGCGCTCTCTCTCACTCTCTTGCTCTCTGGCAAATAAATAAATAAATAAAATCTTAAAAAATAAATAAATAGTTGTAAGACATCCAGAGGAAACATTAAAAAAAAAAGTGACTCTTAACCATTGGGATCATATATTGAGGAAGGTGGCTAACTCCCTCCCATAAAAGCGCAAATAAATTTGGCATATAATTTCAGGGCACTGAAATTGTCAGCCAATACTGACACTTGATTGAGATGCCCTGCTACAGAAACGCAGTAATTCCACATCGTTTTTCCCAAGCTTCTGTAAGGGCCCCGTCTTGAAGAAATCCTAATACCAAGCCAAATTTATACCTGAATTTCATCACACTTGATTAGCTTTTCCACCTCTCCTTGACTTAGAAGAATGAATTCTTCATGCTGTACCACTTCAGGAAAATGCTTCTGGCTAAAAACCTCAGCTGCTTGCATCAGGTCAACACAATTGTGAGTTTCAGCAAAATCCCTGATACCCAGGCAATTGGAGGGGTCCAACTGACTTTCTAAGAACTCACAGCAGGCTTGCTTCACACCTAGGACAAACACAGACAATGAACACTTCAGGGTACTGGACCAGGTGTGAACTGGTCTACATTCTTGGATCGAGATATCTTCTCTACACATCTTCTCTACAAGGTAACAGAGGAATCTATGGCTCAACACCTGATGATCAGATTAGAAATTTTATGCTTAAGGAATTCAAATACAATTTCTTTCTTATGTGCTATGTGACCTTCAAGCAAGGCCTTTACAACTGTGTCTGTTTCACCTTTAAAATAATTATAGCAAGACAAATTGTTTCTGTGGACACTTGCACAATTAAACAAAAATGCTTACAAAACTTGGGAAATCAAGCTTTTATAAAACCAATCAAAATTTAACACAATGTACCTAATTTCTACTCTATATGCAAACTTACTGAAAGACTCCTATGAAAGAAAAGTAAAAGATACTAACACCAATCTTTTATTTCTCTAATTGACAAGTTCAGAGTATAAACCCAACTTTACAGCTGTGCACTAATGCAAAAGTTTCACACTGTTTTCAATCATGTATTAAAAAAAGTGAAAATTTTCAACCATGTGTTTAGAAAAACTGAAAATCATAGACACATTAGAGCAGATTAAGAAAGACGGACCGGGAACAGGAATGTTTAACCCTGTGAAAACAGTATATACTTTCATTTTTGTATGTCAATTTAAATTTTCAATAGATAATTTACAGGATTCAAAAATTCGAAGTACAAAAGCATTTGCCATGAATAATCCCCCAGCCTCCCTATCCACCTGGCCATCTAGTTCCTTTTCATGTAGGCCACGAATAGTATCAGCCTCCTGTGTTTCCCTGTAAAGCTACTGTGTACATATATGTAAAAAAAATGCGTCTATTACCCCCTCTTCCATTTTTTAAAAAACAGAAAAGGTGTAAATGCTCTCTTCTAAAGAGCCAAACACTCACACGTGGAGCAGTTCTTTGATATTGTGATTGAAATCTGATCTTCGGTGCCACAGGCAGTAAACATGAGTGCCCACAGTCTGTCTCCATAATTTCCAGGATTAAGCTTACATCATTAATTTTAAGCATTTCCAAGGCTGCCCTGGCACGACAGCGACTTCACCATCCGTACCTTTCAGCTGGAGCAGACAGGCTGCAGGGAGCAGTTCCTGCACGTTCTCCACCGTCACGTGGACCGTTTCAGTGTACACAAAGTCCAACAGAATTTCCATTGTAGAAGCAGTTAAACCTTGAATATCAACATAAGGTTTCCCCTTCTCTGAAAGCTGAAAATTCAGGGTATGAAATAATGGTGGTTATAATTCCACGAGATAAATGCAGAATCTCATAACCATGAGCTTGAGGAGATATTAATATTAATTGAATATACAGCTTTAAAAAATTATGGTCTAATTTGCTTGATTTGTATAAAGCAACTATGGCCTATATTTGTAGCTTTTCAAATTGGGGGCAGCTGTATGTAACCCAAGAGCACACAGTGAGGTGACACCTTGGAATATCAATTTTACCAGTGCATAATTTAAAACACTACTTTCGTAATAAAACAAACATAGAGCTATTACAGAATAGAATGTAAAAATTCTGTGAACATACTACTGGTGTCCCTGAGCTTTTAAGATAAAACACAAAATTTCAATGAAATTTCATGCTTGTAGAGGACCCTGTGGCTTACAGCTCCAGACACTCCAGGACTACTCAATGTTGTTCTATTTGTCCTTAGACTACATTTGGTAATGACAAAACATGCAAGTCATCTTAAGGGGCCTTCTACTACTGAACATAACTGAGTTGTTTGATACTTTTTTTCAAAATATTGGATTGAGTCTATTTCAGGATTACTGAATTGTTAGTGGCATATTTAGTCCAGATCATGTATCCTTGGAGTTATGAGTACCGAAGAGGCCAGATAATCGTAGAAAATTGTTTAAGAGTGGAAATCTTCAGTTTTGCAGGACAGTAAACTACTTGAGAATTGATTACCTTATGAAAATTTTATTACATCTTAACCTTAGTTAGACATTCAAATTTCTCACAAAACTCCAGTGCACTTCCATTATGAACTAAATATCTTTATCATCTTTGATTCCTCCAACAGCCTAAAATAATAATCAAAAGGTGTTCTTCACCAAAGCCAATAACAAAATCAATCCCTAACATTATTTTGGAAAAATGTTTTATTAACATTTCACATAGAATATTTACAAGCAGATATATATAAGTACAGCTATTCCAGAAATTTCTTATTCAACAAACCATATTCCCATCAGTCAAATAACTTAAATATGACAATATTTCACTACTTATTAACTCAGAGCAATTTTTGCATCATTTCACATTTATATTTGCTTTACAAGTTTTCCAAGTGTTTCTTATTTACTATTATTTCACCTAATTCTCACAGCAACCTGGTAAGAATTTAGAGGTCTGGTATTATTCCCATCCAAAGAAGTTCTGTGACTTAACTAAGGTATCTTAACTAGCAAGAGACAGCTAAAACTCAGGTCCTTTTTTGTCTTACTCAAATGATCTTTCCATTGGACCACATTCGAGGAGCCTTTCAGGGCTGGAAAAGAATAATGAAACCATCTAGTTCAACTACTTTATTTTAAACATCAACCCAGTGAAGTCAGATGGTTGTCAGGGTTCACGCAGTATTGCTGAGAGACCTGAGCCTAGGACCCAGATCTCTGGGCCCTCTCCTTTGTACCAATTACTCTTAAAAATAAAGACAAAACCGGGGTGCCTAGGTGGCGCAGTCGTTAAGCGTCTGCCTTTGGCTCTGGGCGTGATCCCAGCGTTCTGGGATCGAGCCCCACATCAGGCTCCTCTGCTGGAAGACTGCTTCTTCCTCTCCCACTCCCCCTGCTTGTGTTCCCTCTTGCTGGCTGTTTCTCTCTGTCAAATTAATAAATAAAATCTTAAAAAAAAAATAAAGACAAAACCATCTGGCATTTTCTTGCCTAATACTAGTTTTTAAAGAAAGACTATAAAATAATCACTGATGAGAAAAAAGAAAGAATTCTTTTATAGAACTCCACACCAATTTCAGTGTGCAGAGAGAGTAAAGACAGACTAATTTTCCTCAAGCTGACAAAGAACAGGGTGCACAATGTACAATCAGTAGTCAGCAGTCCTGACCCATTAGTACTTCATGCTCAGCACTGCTGAGAGAACCTTCCTTACCCAGTTAAATGCCAACTGCTTCTGATGCTCTTGGGCAGATACTGTTTCTGGAGGGACGATACAGGACAGGGATCTGTGACGTTATATTACACAAGAGCATTTTAAAATTAGCCTGAATTAGCAGGAATGATCTGTCAGGTTTCCATGTTTTCCTACCAGCCATGTGACTGAGCATTGGCTCAGAGCTTCATAAACTATTTTGGCTTTGAAATTACAGAATATAAAAATCCACATATCAGAGGCTGAGGAAACACAGTAGGTAAAATCTGTATAAGGCAAGTAAGTTAAGATTTGTATAAAGCAATACTCGTAGCTTTTCAAATACGGCATGTATTGTTTGGGTTTAGGGTCAGAAAATTAAGGAGTAAACCCCGTCTCTACCATTTATAAGCCACGTGACCTAAGGCAAGTCACTTAATATCTGAGACCTTGTTTCTTCTTTTGTAAAATGAGATGGTAACATCTAATCCTAGGGCGAATGAGATACAGCCATCACTCTCCTATTCATATCCAAAATCAATATCTTCACTAAGGTGATGAGATTAACTAAAGAAAAAAATTCACTGATGGTTAAAAAAAATTTTTTTAAAGATTTTATTTATTTGAGAGAGAGAGAGCACATGCGTGCACATGAGCAGGGGGGAGAGGGAGAAGCAGGCTCCCCGCAGAGCAGGGAGCCTGAAGTGGGGCTTGATCCCAGGACCCCAGGATCATGACCTGAGCCGAAGGCAGACCGCTTAACCGACTGAGCCACCCAGGTACCCCCCCCTTTTTTAATTTTTAAAGGGGTGCCTGGGTGACTCAGTCAGTTAAGCCTCTGACTCTTGATTTTGGCATAGGTCATGATCTCAGGGTCATGAAACTGAGCCCTGCATCAGACTCCCCGCTAGACATGCAGCCTGCTTAAGATTCTCTCTCCCTCCCTTTGCCTTCTCAACGTCCCCGCTCAAGTGCTCTCTTAAAAAATTTTTTTTTGAAAATAACGTTAACATAATGATATATTTCAGGCGTACGTATAAGTATAGATACATGATATAATACACACTGGTGTAGTCTCACTCAAGCTTAAAAAAATTCAAGAGCCTGGGTGGTTCGTAGGTAAAGCACCCAACTTCTGATTTCTCGATTTCAGCTCAGGTCCTGATCTCAGGGTTGTGAGATTGAGCCTTGAGACAAGCTCCATGCTCAGCTTCCCTTCTCCTTCTGCCTCTACCCCCCCGCCCCCCCACCCCACTCTTGCATTCTCTCTCTAATAAATAAGTCTTAAAAAAAATTTAAAGATAATTGATTTAAAATTTAAAAATCAGACTTGAGATTTTGAAAAATAAAAAAGCTGCAGTGGCTCTCTGCTGTTTGGCTTTCTAAGAGTACTTCACAATATATTCAACAGCCTTACTCTAAGTATTCTGCCAATTACTGAAGCAGTTTTTTTTTTTTTTTAAGATTTATTTATTTATTTGAGGGGGGAGGGGCGGAGGAGAGATTCTTCAAGCAAATTCCCAGGTGAGTGGAGGGGAGCAGGAGGGTAGGTGGCTCGATCTCACATCCATGAGATCACAGCCTGAGCTGAAACCAAGAGCTGGACACTTAAACGGCGAAGCCACCCAGGAGCCCCTAAAGCAGTCTCTCTTTCTTTGTTTTGTTTTTTGTTTTCAAAGATTTTATTTATTTATTTGACAGAGAGAGAGTGAGAGCACAAGCAAGGGGAGCAGCAGGCAGGGGGAGAACGAGAAGCAGACTCTCCACTAAGCAGGGAGCCTGATGCGGGGCTGGATCCCAGGACCCCAGGATCATGACCTGAGCCAAAAACAGACACCTGCCAACTGAGCCACCCAGGCGCCCAAGCAATCTTTTTTAATATCTATAAACACAACCTTTTTTCTTGTCGAGTCAACCTTTTCCTGATTCCCTTTAACTGCTTATACGCCACAGTCTGCATCTTTTTCCAAGTTATACTCCATATACCTATACAGTCATGAAGTCATTTATTAAGTCCTCCTCCTCTCATTTGAAATTACTCTAAATCTACATTGGTAGAATGAATGTTGATTTTCTTCATATATTGTTAGATGGAGTTGGATGAGGACTCTGCCTTCCTTCCCTTCCCCCTTATCCTCCTGGAATTCACTTTAAAATATTAGACTTCAGAAGGAGAAAAAAACAGGAAAACAAATTTTAAAAATAAGTAAAATCCAGTAGCTGACATGTGTTTTACCACATGCCAGTCACTGTTCTAAACACTTCTGTGATTTTCTGAAATAACTGTCACAATAACCATATGTGATTGCACATTGCTCTTACCCCTAATTTAGAGATGAGGAAACTAAGATATAGTCTAAAGGCAGTTTTTGACCAGAGCCAGCCCACTGAACCACCATACTATAGAAATTCACTATTATATCAAACTTCTACTATTTTATTCAGCAAAATGAGACAACTATAAGGTTACAAGGGTGAGCTTCATTTGTGAGGCAGTAACTTACCACTTACCTCACTCGTGAACATGGCGCAGAAGTAATCACTACAGGCGGCCAGCACAATCCGATGAGCGGGGAAGTCTTTCTGCTCTACTCTCAGAGTCACATCACAGAGGGTATTACTCTTCCGGAGAGAGTTCATTGAATTGAGGATGGATTTAGCGTGAGTATTTGTCATTATGTCTTTGGGGGCCATAATGCCTCCCATCAAGTAATATGGAGAAAGAATGAAAGGGGTCCTTCGATTCTGCAAGAGAAAAAAACCCAGAGCACACCTGAAGGATTAGGAAAACTAAACATATTCAGTGAGCTACACAAATTGAGGAAGCTTCCTCAGACCCAAATACAAGCAGAGAGTACTCCTATTCCTGGTCTAACCACAACAATCTAGCCACGAACCCAAGTAAAAACAATCTCTTCTTCCTCCAAATTCCAATACTGAGTGTCCCTACCACTTGACATTTATTATATCAATACTCAACTGTACTGTAAATAGGAAAAAATGACACGTATCTTGCATATCTTCACAGTGCTGTCACAGTCTCAAATGATAAAATGAAAAGATAAAATTTCCTAAAGGTGTGGTATCGCTATTACTTAATATTCATAAGCAGATTAAGTAGGTAAGTATTTAGAGAATAGGAGTCTGTTTTATATATTTTTTCCTATCCTAGCAGGTGTACATGCTTAGAAATCAAATGCGAGAAAAGAAAAATTGTGTATTCAACTTAGAGCAATAAAGGCCAGAGTCAGCAAAAATCAACTTTTTTTCTAAAGAAGTATGCAAAGAATTATTATGACTTCCAAATATATCTGGATTTCTTCTTAAAATGACATTTCCAATGAGGACCCAATACCTACCATGAATAATGGAGACACTGCAAGCTTACCTATGGACTTTCACCTGATCAAGTTAGTGGAGCTCTTCTATGGAAGGGTCTTCCTACTCTACATTAGCAGTTAATGCCCAGTAGTAATTCTTCTACACTGAAACGAAGAGCCTAATTATTAGGATAGAAACCTATTAAAACTCCACTACTAATTTTACTGCCATAGCCAGTCACTTGCAAAGTTCACTTGTATGCATCAATTAAAAAAACTCCATAATACATTCCATATTTAAAAACCTCAACGTACTTTTTACTTTCTTGATTGTTGACAGGCTTTAGAGACTTTTTTTTTTTCAAGGACAATTTCTGGGGAATGAAATGGGATGGTTATTCAGAGAGTCTTATTTGGAATCTATAACTTTCTGAAATAATCCAAGGGAAAAAAATTAAACAATGATCTTCAAGAATCCGCAACTCACAACCATAATTTTTGAATAGCACAAACAAAATCCTAAATTCTCATCTACTCCTAGACATTATTATTTTATAAGCACTCTAGATAATCTCTCCAACAACCTGCAAGATCCATCTGACAGAACAAGAGGTGATTCATCAAAGCATATGACGTTGTTCAAAAAGATTTTCCTTAAGTCTACTTACTTTCAATTCTGGAGATGTAAGAGAAGTCTGAACAGATGCCCACTTACTGTGAAGATTTTCTGGGGCGTTACCACAGGGCTCATCCTAGGGCTGGGTCTTACAGTTTCAGTGTCAAAACTGACAGTAACCTTAATTCAGTGTAATCTTCCTCCTTGGGGATTCCTGCCTCATCAAGCAAAACCTCAGCCATATCTTTCTCTCTCACCTTTTTGGAACTTCCATTAAGATCTGAATAAAGGGAGATTCGGAATACGGATCTGAATACGGAAGATTCGGGAAGGGGCGATAGCGAAAAGGTGTCAAATTCCGGAAAGACTAAATTCCAGGTGGGAAAAGGGGAAGAATTCCAGGTGGAAGAAGGAAAGACAGTCTCCCCGCCTGACAACACCGGGAACAGCGCTGGCAGCTCCAGGTGGAGGTCCGGGAGGGGCGCGGTCGGGGAAGGACTGAGAGGAGGGCGCTCCAGGCCAGAGCGCCCCCAGCCTCGCAAGCCTTCCTCCGCTCCCTGGCATCTCTGCGTTCCAATCCGGAGGGAGGCGATGGATGGGGGAAGGGCCGTAACCGGGAGCCGGGGGCTAGGAAGGGAACGGCAGAGCTGCCTGCCACCACCTCCGTGCGACTCACCTCCACTCGCGGACCCACCCAGCCACGCCAGGCCTGTTCCCGGCCCGTGGGGATTGGGTGGGGCGCGGGGCCAGCAGGCGGCTCAGGAGAAGCCCAAGCGCCGCCGCCGCCCCGACCCGCAGGCTCTGAAGCCGTCACCGTGGTAGTCCAGGATCTCGCCTCCGCGGCCGCGCGACGTGATGACGTAATGCAACTCGAGGCCCGCCCACCTCCCTGCCCCGGGTGGCGTCACGTGAGGGGAGGCGTCACGTGGCGCTCAGGTACCCGGGTGCCAGGCTTCGGCCCACTTAGAGTAAGGCAAAAAGAAAAGGCGGGGCAGGGCGCGGCCCGCAGGGAGGGGCGGGATGTCCACTTCTCTTGCCGCGTGATTGGCTGAGACCAGATTCCACGCGAGTCTCCCGAGCCCCGGCCGAAGGAAGGGATTCCACATTTCTAAACTGAGGAGCTGGTTGCTGGGAGTATGTTTTACCTGCTGGGTATTCGGGTACCCTCTCACATCGGGAAAACCCACGGGGGCTTCAAATTTCTTCACGTCCATTGTCCACAACGGCCTTTTCCCGTGAACCATGGCTGTGGGGAGAATCCTCTGAGCCTTGCGCTCCACTGACCTCAGCATTCTCTGCATCATAATGGGGCCTATCATCACCCTTGAGGTGGTTCTCTACTTCTCGCACTGCGGGACAATGAAGTGGAAGGAACTTGTGGTCAGTGGAAGTTGGACGCTGTGAGGGAAATTGCAGAGGATCGCATGTGAAGTCCCAGAAGTCATCATTTCCCCTCTTTCTCTTCTGCTGACTTTTCACCAGCTGGCGGGTGTTGAGTGTTCAGTTTAGGAATTTTGCTTCTAATTGATTTTGGCATACTTATCTTAGTGGTTCAGAGGGGAATGAGGAATTATCAACTTCCATGAATGTCCAAACTAATTATGTTTGATTATACAGCAGTTCCCCCTTATCCAGGGGGGATATGTTCGAAGGCCCCCAGTGGATGCCTGAAACCATGGATAATACTGAGTACTATTTATGCTATGTTTTTTCCTGTACGTAGGTATCATGAAGTTTAATCGTTAAATTAGGCATAGTAAGAAATTAACAACGATAATAAAAGATTATACCAATACACTAAAAGTTGTGTGAATGTGGTCTCTCTAAAAATATTGTTCCGTACACACCCTTCTTGTGATCATGTGAGATGATAAAATGCCTACATGATGAGGTGAAGTGAAGGGAATGATGTCGACACTGACATAGTGGGAGGCTACCCACCCATGTGGCAGTATGTCCGGAAGATCATCTGCTTCCAGATAGTGGTGACTACCCGTGACTGAAATTGTGGAGAAGGGAGAACCACTGTACCGTTTTCCTTTGCAGGGCCTTTGATTTACGGGTAATAAAATGATAGCCAAGTGGGTAGCAATCTAATTTTACACAGTGTTTCCATCTTTCACATCATCTCTCTGATCTAAAAGTATCCTTGATTGGGCCACCAGGGTGGTTCAGTCGGTTAAGCAACCAACTCTTGGTTTTGGCTCAGGTAGCAATCTCCTGAGTCATGAGATTGAGCTCCACCTCAGGTTCGATGCTCACCAGGGATTCTGCTTGAAGATTCTTTCCCTCTGCCAACCTCCCCTTTCTTGCTTGTGTGTGCATGCTCTCTCACAAATAAATAAATCAATCTTAAAAAAAAAAGTATCCCTAATTTACACATTGTGGGTGGGCAAGCAGGATTGGTGCAATTTCTATTGGGGGCATTTGGGAAAAGTGAACCAAAATGAATGAACATAACTTTAACTGAGCGATTTTCATAAATTTATCCCTCATATGTACTCATCACATGTAAAATGATGTTTGTACCAGTTTGTGTGTAGATTAGATTGAAAACAAACTTAATGTCCATCAGTAGGGACCTGCTTCAGTAAGTGTGGTACATCCATACAATCCAATATCACGAAGTTGTGAACAGTGTGTATAGGTTGCTATTATTTGTGTAAAAGTTTGGGGAAATGTTAATATTCATATTTGCCTATATATGCACAAAATGCATCTGGAAAGATACAAAATGTTGGTTTCTTTGGAAAGAGGAACTGGTTGGTCATGAGACAGGGTGGAAAGGAGACTTTTCCCTCTATAACTTGTGCCTTTTGAACTTTTCATCATGTAGATTAAAAATATGTCCAATTTAGGGGCGCCTGGGTGGCTCAGTCATTAAGTGTCTGCCTTCGGCTCAGGGCGTGATCCCAGAGTCCTGGGATCGAGCCCCACATCAGGCTCCTCTGCTGGGAGCCTGCTTCTTCCTCTCCCACTCCACCTGCTTGTGTTCCCTCTCTCGCTGGCTGTCTTTCTCTCTGTCAAATAAATAAATAAAATCTTTTAAAGAAATATGTTAAATTTAAATAAAAAGTAAACAGAGGGGCACCTGCTGGCTCAGTCAGTGGAGTGTGCAATTCTTGATCTGGGGTGGTGAGTTTGAGCCCCACGTTGGGTGTAGAGATTAAAAATAAAATCTTTTAAAAAGGAAAGTAAAAATAATCCCATGTTTTCCAGATGCAAAATAGCACTTTAATGATACTGCCTAATTCCTGTCTGCTAAATTGAGAATTTTTCATGATGAGAGGGAACTTAAAAGAAAAATGTGGCTTTGTTTAGAATATGCCCACATGGGGCACCTGGATGGCTCAGTCGGTTAAGCATCAGCCTTTGGTTCAGGTCATGATCCCTGACATAGGGCTCCCTGCTCAGTGAAGAGCCTGCTTCTTCCCCTCCTTCCTGCCTGTGCTCTATCTCTGTTTCTCTCAAATAAATAAATAAAATATATTTTTTTAAAAAATAGAATATGCCCACACTTTTCCCAGAAAATAAAATGTGGAGAAACTGCCACCAAAAAAGCCAGAACACTGAGGGAATTCGTTCAGGCTTACCCCATTTTCTTCAGGGATATAGTCACAGCACATTTTGTGTCCTTAAGTCATGGGGACACTATCCTTCCGCCACAAGAATATTTCTAGTCATTTGGATAACTGATCCAAAACCCTCCAGCCCAAAATTATTCTTTTTTAGGCCCATTCTGGAGCGCTAAGGCTGGATAGGGTGAGTCAGTCAGTCCGGTTCCATGCATCATCCTGCCTTTATGGTTTGGGTATTTATATTAAAGGGTTTCAGTAACGGAAAACAAAGACTCAGCCCTGGAACTCTAGATCGAGTACATAGAATATAGATTGAATCTCTAAAACCAGCTAGGCAGGATACAGTGCATTTTTGCACCACCAGAGCACGGCAGACAAGAGAATGTACCTCTTAATTATTCACTGAATATGATCAAAGCAGAGCCCCAGCTGCTGCTTTGAAATTCATCACTGAATTCGCACGCAGGTCATGTCTCCCAAGGGCTGGTTCCTGCCCCGTACTGGCGACAGGAAAGACGCTAAGGCAGACCCTTTCTAGGGGAAATGGGGCTCCTTTGTCAGGGGACTTTGGGTCAAGGGTTTCTCTCAAACAGAGGGCTTTCCTGAACCTTTCTTATTGCAAGGCAGTCTAGGATGCTTCTCGAAACCTCTCCCGCTTTCCTTCAGTGGGGGTCAGACTTGCATCACAGCCTCACAGCTCTCCCTGTCTGCTCTGGCTTCGTTTATATTTTCTTTTACATATAAGTTCTTTTACCTATTTCCTTTTACATGTAAGTTCTCTCTCTCTCTGACAAAATCTTAAAAAAAACAAACATGGGTTTTACCTAAGTCAGCATGATCTGCACTCAGATATTGACTCCAAACTTGTCCATCATCTTGGGAAAAAGTCTTGGTCTTTTGGAACCTTAAGCTCTGTTCGCGTTTTTTTGTTTTGTTTTTAAGATTTTATTTATTTATTTGACAGAGAAAGAGAGCACACAAGCAGGGGGAGTGGTAGAAGGAGAGGGAGAAGCAGGCTCCCCATTGAGCAGGGAGCCCGATGCAGGGCTTGATCGAAGGACCCTGGGATCATGATCTGAGCCGAAGACAGATGCTTAACCGACTGAGCCACCCAGGTGCCCTGGGACCTTAAGTTTTTCATCTGTGGAATGAGATAATGCTATCTACTTCACAGGGTTAAAGATAAAAAAGATATAAAATGACATATGAAAAGTACAAAGATGCTCGATCCATGTTCTCTCAGATCCTCTTCCCCGGGTCCTACTACTGACGAATGAGCAAACACCTGCACACCAGGGTTCGCTAATAGCTCCGGATCTCTGTATGACCTCACCTACAGAATGGATGCAGTTGCATCAGAAGCGGTCTGCTTCCTTCCAGCTCTATACTAGTGGTTGCAAACTTGGATGCCTCCAGGGCCTAGGACAGTGACCCCAACGAGTGCGGGGCAGCAGTGCACTGAGGGCACAAGCCCTCTACCAAGGGCACTGCCGGTTTTGAGCTGCAGGCGACTGTTCACACTCTGCAGGCCAAACAAAGGTTTGCAGCCTACAGGTCACCAGTCTGTGACTTGTGCTATCAGCTCTTTCAGGACTTTTTAAACTTTAAATTGTTTTGTATTAAACAGATATAAATACTTTTTTTTTTTAAAGATTTTGTTTATTTATTTGACAGAGATAGAGACAGCCAGCGAGAGAGGGAACACAAGCAGGGGTAGTGGGAGAGGAAGAAGCAGGCTCACAGCAGAGGAGCCTGACGTGGGGCTCGATCCTACAACGCCGGGATCACGCCCTAAGCCGAAGGCAGACGCTTAACCGCTGTGCCACCCAGGCGCCCCGATATAAATACTTCTTGCATATGTGCAAGAAAACGTGACTATGGTATAAGGAACGCCCAGGTACTTACCGCCTGGTTAAAAAGAATGTAAGCTTTACTTTTGAAATGTTCTATGGGTCCCTGTTCTAATCCTATTCTTACTCCTTCAGAGGTAACCGTTTTTCTGAATTAACATTTCTTTTTTAAAGTTTTTACCATGTCTGTATCGCTAAACTATCATTCGTTTTGTAAATTAATAGCTTTACATCAATGCAATCATACCAGATGTATTCTGTGAGTTGCTTCCCTCCTTCCCCTAATCTTATTTGAGATTCAGCCATGTTGTTGCTTGTCACTATAATTAATTTTCACTGCTAAATAATGTTTCATAATATGAGTAAACCAAGACTTATTGTTCCACTCAACAGTTTTAGACATTTGGCTTGTTTGCTACTATAGATGGCTGCAATCAATCTTCGGTGTAAGCTCAGCTTCTCAAGGGTAGAGCTTTTCCAAGTGTGAGTTGTGACCCATTAATGACTTATGAACAATTTAGTGGGTCAGAAGGACCACTTTTATTTTTACTTATTAAAGACTTTATTTGAGAGAGAGAGCACAAGCAGGGGGAGGGGCAGAGGGACAGACTCCTTGCTGAGCACAGAGCCTGACTTGGGGCTTGATCCCAGGACCCTGAGACCATGACCAGAGCTGGAAGTCAGACACTTAACCGACTGAGCCACCCAGAGGCCCCAGAAGGAGCACTTTAAAAAACGAAGTGATCCAGGATAGACATCAGATGCATTTTGTATTGTAGAGTGTCGTTTCATAAAATGTTTGAACGTCGTAACGTGTGTAGAGGCTCTCTGCACGTCCACACGGGGTCATCCTACCAACGTGCACGTCTGCCGGCAGCGCCCGGTCTGCTCCACACCCATTCCAACACTCAGTACGATCTTTAATTTGTGCCCACCTGCTAGGACTGAAATGGTTTATCCTTTCGGTTTTAACGTACATTTCCCTCCTTACTACTTGAGGCTGAGAAACTTTTCCTGGGTGTTGGCCTAATTGGATTCTTTTTTAAAAGAACCATTTTTTCTCCCGGTTGTACAAACTTGACCTTTGAAGTGAACCCAACTTTGTAACTCCAGAAGATTCCTGTCTAACTGCCTACAGTTAGTGATTACTACAGACCGTAGGCTGCCTAATGAATACAATACATGTCGGTTGAGTGCAATTCACAAAGGCCCAGAAAAGCATGGAATAACTTCTTGATGAGACAACCTTAAGCAAGACAGCTTTAAAGGAACTAAACTCTAAAGTAATATGTAGCAGAGCGTTGATCACAGGGATATAACTCCCAACACTTTTGAGAATCAAATTATTTAACACTGCTATAGCAAACCGACCTCTCTAGTACAACGTCTGTGTGATAAGTAGAGAAAAATCAAGCTGTATTGAGGAGCAGACGCTAGGAATTCAATTAGGCTCATTCACTGGCCTGCATATGCCAGCCTATCAATCAGACTGTGATTCAAATTTGTGTCTCAGCAGAATTTCAAACTATGTTACTGGTTTTAACCCTCTGCAGTTGAGTACAAGTAGTTGAGACCACACATGTTAAATCTTTGAATGCCAAGTGTCTTCTGTACTTTCTTTTATTATCATCATAGTCTTTGCATCAAGATACATAGCAATGATAGCAGGTTTCTTTTTAAAGCTTAGTATTAAATATTAAATATCTTTCCCCGTTTTAATTTTACATTACTCTGCCAAGAAAAAAAAAATTAAAAGTCAAGTTACGTGAAGCCTGGACACACTCCCATGATCAGCCGGGCTATGTAAAGTCGGTGGCTTTGTTCTTCCTGCTGTAAAAGCAGATCCAGGCCCGAGAAAGATGGGACCAGGTTCTAACTGTTTTTGAAAAGTGTGCTACAAAAATGGATGGCCTGTTAGAAGCCAGGTTACAAAGAAAGGATGGGGGTAAGGGAGGGATATTTTCCTCCAGAAACAGAATTTCTGAAGAGTCCCAGTCCGTCATTTTTTCCCAAAATGGTTGGAGGAGGGGTAAAATCTCAACATTAGCTTCGAAGTACTGTCTCTGTGAGGGGACGGTGGTTGCCTTGCCAACGAGAGGGGCTGCTGAGGAGGGGCATGGCTAAATTGGGCCATCCCCGCCCTCCTCAGCTAGGGAAATGGAAAGTTTATCGCCCAGTGGGTGTGAAAGTGGGCTGAAGCTTGGTTGGTACTGAATTCTCTAAGAGGTTTCTTCTAGAAACAGACAACTCAGACTCTTCCTCTCACGTCAACAAAGAAGTTATTTTTAAAAGCACTTGGGAAGTTCCTCCTCCACCCCTCAGGTGGGAAGGCTCAGAGAAGGGAGTCATCAGTACAGCCACCCTCTAGGCCGTAACGGAATTCTTGAAGGTTGGAGACCCCGTAGAAGTGGACAAAGGCTGCGGCCACCACCAGGACATGGAAAATCTGATGAGACTGGAACTGTAGGAATGACAAGAGAAGGGCCTTTAGGACAGTGGCAAGGAGAGATCAGAGGTAAGCAGCAAGCATTTCCCTCTTCCAGTTTCTCCTTAAAAAAATTTTTTTTTACATCATACAAGTGATATTTGTGGTAGAAAATTTTTTATAAATCTTGTCAGAGCTACACCAAAATGTTAATACTGGTTATTTCCCTACCACTTCTCCTTATGGATATACAGGTACCCCAAACACTACACGATCCCTATGTCTCTTACCACCTTGTACTCAGACCTTTACCTCTGGCTGAGCACTCACCATCACAGGCCCTGCCGGAAGAGTCATTTCTTACCCATATGTCAAATTTCCCAGGAAAGAAGCGCTCAGGAATTCGAGCAGCATAAAGGCCAGCTCCGGTGATGTACATCACAGCCATGAGGAAGAACCAGCCCATCTGGCCCACTGTGGTGGCCTTGACAAAGCCCTCGGCGATAGTAAAGTGCATGGTGGGCACAACACCACTCAAGCCAAGTCCCAGGAACACTCCTGAACAAAGCAGACATACGACCGTCAAGCAAGGAAATAGCTACCACGGGGCAGGCACCGTTGCCCTTCTCCAGAATTCAGATGTTTCTTAGGACAATTAGCTCTTTTCTGGTGAACAGGACATGTTTAGGAAATTGAACCCCGAGACGGGTAACAGTCAGCAGACATTTCTTCAACATCCAGAATGGGAAGAAGGCCGTGTCAGTGCTAATACAGCTATTACCTTTTAAGGAGCACCAAGAACAAACATCTGACATTCTTTTTATTTGTTAAGAAATGTGAAGCCTTGGCCAAAAGGCTATGTCAAAACCCTCTCATGGCTGACTTGGACACAGAACCGAAATGGCAAGGCTTCAGGTGGGTGGCTTCCAAGTCAGGGTGGAGTTGGGCAGGTTTTCCATTAAGATCATAAAAGACTTTAGTAATGGGACTCTGACCTCCTGAGTAGACATACCCAGATCAGACATTGTCAAGGCTGCAGGGACACACAAGGTAAGAGGGAGGGAAGAATGGGTATTTGCCTCAACATTGCTCCACTACACATAACCGGAGGGAAGGGCCGACCTTCTGCATTTCTGGAGATGCCCTTGTTAAAGCACAACGCCTGGCATACGGTTGGTGCTTGATGACTATTTAATTCTTTTAACTGAAGGTTTAAAACACAGCACATATTAAGAAGCCCAAAGGGCCTGAAAACTAGTGGTAACTAATGTGTTGCTTAAAATAAAGCTTAAAAGGAGAGTCCAGATGAGACAACACAAAGATGTTTACGCTTGCAACTGTTACAAGAGTTGTGACCAGTGTTTATGCTAAAAGTGCTTTTTTTATTCACCAAACCAAGCCTTCTATCCCCTTAGGAAAAATAACTCCAGGTGTTTTAATTTTAACCCCTTGGTGTGAGGGCTTAGGACTCAGGTCATTAAAATGACGGTGCTCTGTATATTTTTCTCAAACCAAATTTAAAAGCAGTCATTTCTATACTGGCAGTGAATTGACCAGCTTGGCACTTACCTGTCCTGCTAGCACTCCACTGAAATACTAGGAAACACGAGGGAGAACTGAACTTTGAAAATTCGTGGTGTTCTTCAAGCTCTAAACACAAATCAGGGTTTGGATGGGGTCCCCCAACAGCAAACCTTAGGGCCCAGGGTTGTGCCTCTTAGGCTCAAGGCCCAAATACGTATGAAGTTTACACTATGTCTTCCTACCCACCTGCTCTTGTCTGCCGGTGCTTGGGAGTGGCAAACCGGTCCCACTGTGCCACAATGATGGCAGAAATGCCCAGGACACAGACGATGGAGAGGTAGATGAGCCGTGGCTGTGGGGAGCAGTAGAAGGAGTAATAGAGCCAGGGGACAAAGCTTCCCATAATCAGTAGAGCAATCCCTGAATAATCCAGTCTAAAAAAGAGCCATAAAAACGGAATGAAGGGAGAGATGAAGAAATCCTATGACTTGTTAAACTTGTTCTTTCTGTTCACCTGCTCCCAGATTTGAACATCTCCACCCAGCCTCCCCTCATTTCCCATACGATCTATCCTACGTCCTGCACGTCTATTTTGCAATGGAAAAGTTTCTAAGAATCCCAGATCACAGGACTTCATCCCTTCCCTTAGTTATGGGCAGCCAAATCTCCCCCTAGGGGAGACTTCAGTTTAGAGTTCTGTCACAAGCCAGCTGATTGCCAGATTCCCATTCACGAAGGGCTCTGAACGTTCTTCAGTTCTGATAACTTGAGTTCCCAAAACAAAACCCTTGAATTGGGAGTATTCTTAAGAGGTACTGCTCTGATTTAGTTGACTTTTTTAATGATAAAAATGCATTCCTGTTACTGGTGTTATGGGAAAAACAAAATAACCTGCCGCCACCACCACCAAAACCAACAACAAGCAAATAAACAGAACTCTGGGCACGGAGTTGGGAATCTGAAAAGCACTGGATGATGGACATCTGGGGCTTCCAGCAGTGCGTGGGCAGCAAAGATAAGCTTAACTGGACGGGTGGGTAGAGCGTTAGCAGAATGAAGCAGGGAATACTTTACCACGCCCTGCTGTGGCTCGGGCCAACAGTAAGGTCAGATAGTACTGGGGACTTGGGCTCGAAGAGCAGTCCACGAGTACCCCAAATTTCACAAAGGCTAGTACCATACAGGTCAAATCCGTCTGCTGAGGAGGCTGCAGTGCATTTTTTCATGAAGGATTTAAGAGAAACACTTCACCGCTCTATTATACCCACAAAATACAAAGCCCTTCCTCGGGGACATCAGGGAACCTTCAGGAGTTACTGGAGTTTCCAGTACCCAGTCGGCTCTCAAATCACAAGATGTGACAGTAGCGTGTGGTCTTTCCATCCTGATGTTCTTTCAACTCACTTGGAAAAAGTCCGAGAGACTTTCTCTGAATGACAGTAGACAGTGTGGAAGAGCCAGGAGAAGCTGAGGCAGAGCACTGCCCCCAAAAAGAACATCCCAAAAACCACCTTCTCCTGCAGAGGGGCCATGAAGTACATATTTGGTCTGAGCATGGTCAAGATTCCCAAAAAGAGAAACAGCACAAAACCTGTAGGAGGGAAAAGAAAAAAAAAGAGACTAAGGAAAAAGACGGTACATGCACTTTGACAGCTGATGGTGTTAAACCAGCACTAAAACAACAGGGTTCAACTGTGGGAACTGCGGTCTAAACTTTCAGGAGAAAATGGCACCAGTCATAGAAATTCAGACTAAAAGAGCACTTTCTGACATGCTGGCATTTTGTGTGGACAGTGGGAATTCACGAGACAGAAGGAACTGCCTCCATGGAGGACAGTTCTGCCAGGGATCCCAAGAGAACATGTAGTTCCAACTTCTCCTGGTTCTAGGCCTTCCTCCTCTAGTCTCAAAGATCAGTGATCAAGGATCAATCAGTCAGTCAGAACAACTTTGCTCTTTTCCTTCCATGGACAAAGGCTATATAATCTCTCGGCATTTAAGGAGACAAAACATTGGATTTCTTCCCCACCCCAATCACTCACCAAGCAGATGGGTCCAGATGTTGCCAGTTTCTGTATGGATGCGGAAAATGCTCTTGAAGCAAGCCCGGAAGGAGGGCATAGGTGGTCTATGGCCATGCAGCAAGTAGTCATTGTCCTTCAGCCAGTCAGGAAGTACATCATATGGGATGACCCTCCAACGGCCCTCCCAGACCTGGAATATATACACTCTGAGAAGGGCCCTACGGATGCTAGTTTTCCCGAAGGACAAGGGACAAGGGACACACCTATAGGGACAAAAAATACAAAACCCATGTCAACCAGGCTTTAGGTGGTAGGTAATAGGGAATCAGCCTGGACCTACAGAGATCCACCAAGACACAGTATGAACGAGGCCATCGCAGTACTGTATATCTTGACCAATTTTTGCTAATGCCTTTGTTCTTGCATCATGTTAGTTTATCTGGATATGCTTTAGGTGTCTCAATTAAAAAAAAAAATATATGGCAGGACCTTCTTTAAGCTACTTGAAATTTCACCATTAAATAAATACAGTGAATGAAAACAAAGAAATAGAAATTATACATCATGGTTTTGAAAACATACATTTTATCCCTCCCTTGCCCCTCTAATCCAGGAGGTTCTAGCTGACCCCTGCTCAATCCTCTCCCCCCAGGAGATTCTTAGTCCTTCCTAGGTTGAGACTGTGTCTTTTTAGAGAAGGGGTTCTTAACCCAGGACACACAGACAATGGATAGAATCCAGGGAGGGATGGAAATCTGGATGGGAAAAAATGATCTTTTATTTTCTCTCACCTCGACCTGAAATCTAACACTCCCCTCAATTATAAATGTGTTAAACAAAGCACAGTAGTGCTAGAACCTGTGATTGTCACCCATAGAAATCAGAGATACCTTCACACATTAGTTTTGCAGATATCCAAATACTGCTACTCTTCACTGCTTAGAAATGATAAATTTTAATAAAATACATTATCACTTGTCATTAATGCATATCTAATGTGTGCCTAAAAGGAGCCCACATTAAAATTTAGGAATTTTTAAAAACTAAAAAATTCTAATGACTGCCAAAGGGATCCATAGCAAAAAAAGCTAAGAACTTCTGTGTTAGCATATATTCCGAACACTGCCTATCACAGTAGATAGTAAAAATGTAGCGAGCCTTCCCCCTGATTTACTTCATCTTAAGCAAAAACCAACCCATGCGCAGGGGTAAAAGTTCTTCAGTCCAATGTGTGTTTGTCAGCTGGGAGCATCCCAGGGAAGCCTGCTGCCCTTCGTCCGGGACAGAAGCTACTGGGCTGTACCTTATACACAAACTCCTCCATCTTCTCCATGGCATGGTGGGCCTGCAGGGGAAGTGTCAGTACCCGGACCTCCTCCTCCTCTTCCTGGGCCGCTGGGCATGCTTGCTCTTCCTCAGCCTACAGGGACAGAGAATACACAAAAACCAATCCTAAGAGCCATCTCATACGCGGTGCCAGTCCAGATCAGAAAGATCCAGAGAAACCCGAACTCAACACTTCCCGCCTGGCCTCTCTCCCACACACAGGCCCTTGTGGCTTTTTCTCCAAAAGCATGATAGTTGATGAGTTTACAACCCTGTAGCAAAAGCTTGGTTAATACTGAGCGAATGCTGGAGTGAGAGCTCAATTCAGCACACAGGAGGCAGACTGATGGGGGCGGACACGAAAAGGATACAGGACTGTCACGCCAGTCCTAACTTCTTTAAGTTGGGATGGCCCATCCTTACCTCTCGGACAGTGGTTCTCAACTGTCCTTAGTTTCCCAAATATCTCTCTATTCTAGACCACTAAATTCTCAAAACAACGGAAGAGACAGAGTCTCAGAGATTCCCTGAACAATTTAAATCAGTTCATAGTTCCCTGTTCACCAACTCTGGGGATTATATTGTCACCGAAACTTTGTATTCCTAGCAGCTCCCAAGAGTCTCAGGGCCTCCAAACTGGTTCTGTAGAAGGCGGCAGCACTGAGTCCTGTACCCCAAGGAGCCTTGACACAAAGTGTGCACACGGGAGAGCACTTCCCTGTCAAGGAGAGAGACTTTTCTCTCAGTCCCAAGGCTCCAAACCATGGAGATGGAGAGCCGGGAGGTTCAGTTCCTTCTCCTTCTCTCTCCTGTTGATGGTCCCTGGGAAACAAATGGTCCCTCTTAAATTCTGCTGTATAGATTCCTGCTTGCCTACCCCTATATCCATTCTCTCTCTCTTCCTCAGTAACAAAGTCCTTGGTTTTATTCAGGGTGGCAACGTTACTGTAATTTTACTCAGGCCCAGTGAACAGACTATATTGCCTACATTCCACTGTAGCCGAATAGAACCATGTAACTAAGTTCTGACCTATGGGATGTAAACGGAAGTGTTGCAAGATACTTCCAGAAAGGGTGGACCCTTCTCCTCTTTCCCCTTCCTCTTTTCTGATGGCTGGTAGGGGGTGTGATGGGTAAGATCAAGAATGGAGGAGGAGCAAGACAGGGCCCTGACAGTAGTGGACCCTCTATCAGCCTGGGATGGGTTCCTTCTAGAATTCTTTTAGATGAGACACACTGTCTTGTCCAGACTACAGGGATTTTTGTTTGTTATATGAAGCCAAACCTATTCCTAACTGATGCTTTATTCATTCACAGGCATTTACTAATTACTTATCGGACTTCAGGCCGTGTGTTAAGTCCTGGGGTTATAAAGATGAGTGAACTTGCAAAAGCTTACAGTGGGAAAAGGATACAAACACATAAGATACATATAATACAGTATGAGAAGAACTGGACAGAGATATTCCCAGGGTGTTATGGTTCCTACTTTGGGGAGAGAGGTGAGATCTTAAAAACAATGGACACTAACACAGGCCTAATGAGAGGTTCTGATTAAGGCAATGACTCCTGGGAAGAAAACTTACTTTGGTTGGGTTGGAAATTACCCGTTTGCCCTTCTCTTCTAGCAGGGGTCCCAGTTCAGCCAGCTCCACCGTGTCCGTCTCCCTGTTACTGGCAGGAGCCCCATTGCCCTGTGCCACCACAGATCCTTTGTGAGAAGACATCTGGCTGGTACCTCAATACCGTGCAGCTTCAGCTTGGGGAAAAGTTGGGGTCTCTCAGCCCCAGGGGGCAGAGATCTCCCTGTGATGGTAAACACTAAAAGCAAACACAAACATGGAGATTCCTCTTACAGTTTCGTTTCCACGAGTCAACACTGAATAAGACAGAGCTAATCACTCACACCCCATCCCCAATTCTAAAGGCCAGCTAATTGCTAAATTCCAATCTATTCCTTATTCTCCCTCTTTAATGTTAGTCTTTACTCAGAACTTTACTAATCTTACAGATAAGGTTGAAAATATAACATCTGGTTGCTTGTCTTCAAAGGATCTGTGGTTATTGCACCAAACTGTCACCACAGGAAACCAGCTACTCACCCTCAACCCCCTCCCATAGGTGTGGAGCCCATTTAGTGAGAAGAGTCTAGCCTACCATTCCCAAAGCTATTCTGCCCAAGAAAGGCTTGGCTCTGAGAATGAGGAGCAAAAATATGAAGTCAACCACTGGCTGTAATTACAGGTGACCCTTGAACAACACAGGTTTGAACTGCGAGGGGCCACCTGTAGGCAGATTCTCTTCAATACATCTATGTACAGTACTGTAAATACATTTTCTCTTCCTTATGATTTTCTTAATAACAGTTCCTTTTTTCTAGCTTACATTATTGTAAGAATACAGTATATAATACACATAACATACAAATTATGTGTTGAAGCTGTTTATGTTATTGGTAAGACTTCTGGTCAACAGTAGGCTATTAGTAGTTAACTTCTGGGAAGTCCAATGTTATACGTGGATTTTCAACTGTGTGGGGGTCAGTGCCCCTAACCTCTGTGTTGTTCAAGGGTCAACTCTATTTCAAGACCACCCAAGCTTGAAATATATTAAATGCCAACTGAACTCGGTTGGGCTTTTTCTACAAAGGCTCTGACAAGTGTGCCTCGCATGCAGAAGGAACTTGGTTGTGAGCTAGATGCCCAGTGGTTAGTTTCTCTGCAATGTCTACTAATTCTATCGTAGGATTATAGCCTGGGTTCAACACTTGAGTAACAAGCTTTCATCATAATCTCTCCTTAAAGCAAGCAATAACTTACCTGGGAGCAGGAAGTTGAAGACAAGGAGGCAGTCCCAGCCTTGCCCTTTGCCAAACACATACCAAACAACCAGCTCAGCAAGAGCTTGTCCCAACCACCACAGCTCATAATCTAAGCCCCACTCAAATTAGTTTTTCAGAAACTAGAGACAGGTACACAAATCCTTAAGCAAAAGCAGAGAAACCTAGAACTCAGTTTTTTAGGAAACACTTCTAATACTTGAGGTTTTCCTGAGCTGGACTTCAGGCAGTGTTCTTTCAATCAGGCCTCAGGGAGATGAAAATGATATTGAAAAGAGAGGAAAAGTGTACAAAGATGTTCCCCATCTTGTATATTACTAGCCCTCCCCACCCAACAACAAAGGAGTTTATTGCTCACAGCAATAAATCACAGTGATGACCAGAAAATTAGCATTTTTATGCACTGGCTATCTGAACCCAATGACCACAGGGCAATGAAGGAAGGGTCAAGCAGCACCTGCTTGGGCTGCACAGGGAGTGGGCTGCATTACCAGAGAGGAAATTAAAGCTTAGGGAACCCAAACCTTTTATAATAGGCAGTAACCATGACTGCTCATGAGAGCGACACTGTGTCTATCGCCCACCGCTGTTCACTACACAAACATCTTTGCTATCTTACACCAGTTCTCTTTTGATCCAAGACTAATTACAGTTCCTTCTCAGGGATTATAATTGGATATTAGTAGTCAGATGAGGGTAGTCCTTAAGTTTCTAAAGTCATGCTATGCTCAACTCACAAGCACAGCTGAAAGCAAGAGGCAATCTAGTTCAAGAGAGCAAACAGTAACTCACTGCACAGCAGACGTTTATATGGTGTCAACACAAAGACAGTTCTTCTTCCTTCAAATGTGCAAGATTCTGACAAGACAGATGCCAGCCCATAGCCAAAGCCAACAATTGAGCCTAAGGAGAACAGGAAACTGGAGGCCCCTGAAAACCTCAGGAAATAGGCAATCCACATAAGAAACACTGGGAAATCTTTTTCAATGGTTTGACGGCAAAACATATTTCCTTAGAGTGACGTACTACTGAATAAACAACTTCACTAAGAAATAATCTATACTAGAGAAAAGAAAAATAAAAAGCTTTGGGCACTTTGGACAAGTCTGAATGGGGAACATATACTTAGCTCAGAGCACTGTTGCTGGGGGAAAAAAAAAACAACCCAATAAAACAAAACCTCAAGTTCTGTGATACGTACCCTTGATTTTGGTCAGAAACCGCATTTCAAAATGATTGAATGAAAGGAGCAGGATTCTAGTCAGCAAGCATATGACTTATTAGCTTCTCGTTACCAGCTAAGGGTTTATGCACTTGTCCTTGTGCTTGCGGGGCTTTCTGCAGAGTAAGCCAATATAGTCACAGAATTTTTCACAAATACATTTAGCACCTGCACCCAAGGCGTTCTAAGGGACTGTACAAAATGCACAGCAGAACAAGTGTCTTCAAAGGAGCCTGTAATCAGACGGCATGAGGTCACTTGTGATATGTACAAAGTCAGTGATAATAATTTCACTGTTCTAGGAAGGCAGTGGAGGGACAGAACACGTAATCTAGAATGACCACATACTAAATTCAGTTATTTCAAATGCTATGTAACTATTTCACTGGAGGCAGTGAGAATAATTACAAACTTGAAGTTGGGCAGTTAGGGTCAGAGGTCAAATACAGAATCCAGCTTGGTATTCTTACTGATTTCCTCATTGGATCTGCAAAGTTTTTATGCCCTCAAGTCCAGTGTTCTCCTAGGATGATCTCTGTCTCTTGGCCATCATGTCTTTCCCCTTTCAGTCCAAATCACTCTCTGTTAATACTTCTGATGCCCTCCAGCTCCAATATCGCTAGTTCCTACACGTCCCCTCAGCATTGTCTTCTAGGCCCAGAGTCACTAAACCTAACAGACATCCCAGTGAACTCACAAACCAGCCATCAGCTACCACTCATCATACAAGATATGGCATCATGCATCATGTAAAGTACATACAATGGAGGTCAATGGAGATCATGTCATCATAGTGAGCAAAGTCCATTGTCCAGTTTGGTCTTCTAAACTGTAGCAACACAGAGACAGGAAAGGGAGAGAGAGGGATCGGAGGTCTGGCAAGAGAGAAGAGCAAATAATACTAGGATCTGGAAATATAACTTGATAGGGTGACCACTCACAAGCAACTGGGAATTATTAGAAGCAAGTGTTTTTGTCTCTATTATATAAAACCAGCATAAACCCCTACAGTGTTAAGACCGATTCCGGGAGCGCTCAGGGGAGCCAAATATACTTCAACTTTCCGCCAGCTTTCTATATCCTTAGTATTTTAGAGGAAACACATTTCCCCTCGAACTCACCACACCCAGTATGACAAATTATATCTGGGCCAAACTCCACTGAGTGCATTTTTGATGGGATTTCTTCAATCCAAGCTAATAAAAATCTTTACCACTAAGCTTTCCAACTGGATAAACTGTGATGTTAGAGAATAAAGCTGCGGAGGCAGGGAGGTGTTTGTGCTCCTATTAAGATAATCCTGCACCACACTTGGGGAAGAACTGATTCTTAACCACCGGGCAGTGAGCCGGAGAGTTTCTTTCCTTCGCAGTTTCTGAAGACATTTACTCTGGGAACCAGTTCCTGGGTTTTCCAAGCACACTCCTTCCCTGGAGTCAAAGGCATAAAGCTGCTTCTGTGAATTTTTACTCTGGAGTTTCTGGACCCTCGGAGATTCTGTGGGTAGGCATGGGTAGGCTCTATCTATGTCTGCCTGACTCTATGGTTCCAAAGCAAGGTTAATTTAGCCATAATGTCAAAGGACACGGCCGTCTTTTTCTCTACGTACGCTCTGTTAGGGGATGTGGTTTCATAGCACTGCTGGGGAAAAATGAGTCAAGGCAAAGACCTACGTCTGAAAATTATCAAATTGCAGCAGCAGGGACTTTGCTTTCTCACTTGATGCTTGGTGTCACCGACTTAGCATCTGAAGTGGAAAATCACACGCTAATGTCCCTTGTAACTCTTCTCCAGCTATCCCAACAGAGGACTTTTCGATCCCACAGACAGATAAGCTTTTCAAATGCCATGACCAAAACAAAATATAAATAAATAAATAAATAAATAAATAAATAAATAAATAAAATACAAAGGCCGATGAAGCAGTTTCATGCCAGTCCCTCTTTTTAATATTTGGCTTTCAGATTATGGTCAATACAGTTATACATTATAGCCATCACTTTACACCGTGGACCTCACAAGCCCCAATCTAGGAGCATGCCAAAAAGCCAATCAGTTGGAACTGCTTTGCCTACAGGGCACTTTCAAGGATCCTTTTTGATGGAAGAAGGTTACAAACTTTATAAACATGAATCACGCCCCCAACATTTCTGAGCAGGAAAAGGGAATTAACTTTGAGCATAGTGAGAGGAACAAAGTTTGGTGGGCGATATTAGAGACAAATGGACATTAAGGACAAAATGCAATGACTTTGAAAAGTACCAGTACCAGAAGAAACAACAGCAACACCGTAATTAATAAAGCTTCTGGGTTTAAACATGACTGTTCAGTTCACTGGTGCAATCACATGTAGACGGGACAGGATAATACTGCAAGAGTGTTTTGTTTTGTTTTAAGATTTTATTTATTTGAGAGAGAAAGAGAGAGAGAGAGAGCACAAGCGGGGGGGGGGGCGGGGGAGGGGCAGAGGGAGAAGCAGACTCCCTGCTGAGTGGGGAGCCTGCCGAGGGGCTCTAAGCCAGGACCCTAAGCTCATGACCTGAGCCAAAGGCAGCCGCTTAACCAACTGAGCCATCCAGGTGCCCCTACAGCAAGAGTGCTAAAGAGTTCAGTTTAGCTTTATATTACAGGGGTCAAAGGAAATTTCCTAGGGAAATAGAGAACGAACTTAACTGGCCTAGAAAGAAACACAATTCTATTCTCTGACAATACCTTTTGATTATTTACCGTGTACATGGCATTGTGGCTACGGAGATATGGCAAAGGAGAATCAGAGGCACGGCATGGTTGCTGGCCTCCATTTTAAGAAAGGGCAATAACTTTTTTCTACTAACATCACTACAAGGCTAAATGCTATTACATGCTGGAGGAATTCAGAAGAAAAACTCAATTTTAGGTGGAATGACCAGGAAAGGTTTTGTGGGAGCCTTTAAGGAAGTATCTTCATAGGCAAAATGGAAGTAGTGGCCATTCCAGAAGTGTACCTGGGATGAACCAAGGCAGGTTTTAAAGAACACAGTCCCCAGGGCAGTGAATAATCCACTTTTCCATAAGGGAACCTTCCACAGATAAAATGAGGCCAGATTTTAAGAAACTGAAGATAGCCTAAAAGCCTACTTAAGGCGGTGTCCTTTACCCATTAGCAAGGGTGAGCCTAATAATTCTTTCCTACTTGCAGGCAAAGTGGTCATTTATTTTTAAATCCCTTGGGAATCATGTAATTTCTTGGCCACTGAGAACAGAAGGCTCTCATATTCTATTCTGCGATTAGGTATGGTTTTGTGGAGGTCTACCCGAAGATGGACCCTCACAGGTAACACACCACAGTTCCGCAGATTGATTCCCCAAATACCAACCACTATATGGGAACACAGAAGTTACTCTGGTAATAAATTTAGTGGCTGCAAGCTGGAAACTGCTACCCTGACACTGCGATCTATTTAGCACTGCCCAGTCTAAGGTACTGTATAAATACTATAAAGTATCAGCACCAGCAGTGGCACCCTAACAGGTGACCCAACCTCTATCAAGAGAGAGGCAGGGAACAACTCCACTAGGACTTCGCTTCAGAAAAGAACCAGCCATTATGGTGTTAACTTAATTAACATCAGCAGCCTATATATTCCCTGCTGTGTTTTCTAGCCCGTCTTCCAAATACTTGGGGGAAATAGTATGGTTAATCTAGTCAAGTGGTATGTAGGCCTCCTATTGCTCCTGGCACCTGAAATTGTGTAAACGAAATTCGCCTCGTCAGTTTCCCAGTAGCCTGAGAAGCACCAGAAACTGGGGAAAGCATACATCTATTTTATTTTCTTAAAAGCCAAAGGCTTGAAGACCAAAAATCTCACACATAAGATGGAATACATCAATGTGAGATTTCTGAGGGAATAAAATTCCGTTTTCCTCCCAAACAGTTTCGATTTTCCTCACGTTCCAGCTTTTAGGATTACCTTAAATAAAGGTGAATTGTCCACTAATCTCCCTTTCTCCTTCCAGTCGAGGTGGGCACACTGCCGCGGTTTGATCTGCCAAAGACTTGTTTGTGGTCGAGGACCCTTGGGGCTGCCCCTGTCACCAAAGGCTGAGAGAGGCGCTTCTGAGACCCAGGCTCGCACCCCCCACTCCCCACTTGCCTCGCGCAGCAGCCTTGGGACCCGGCTTAGCTCTGGCCTGGCCCGTCCCGATACGATCCCCGGGCCGGGATCCCGACGCCTCAAACCCCCGGCGGGGCTGGGAAGACTCAGCACTCACCAGGGCTGTTGGCAGCCCGGGGGGAAAGCCGAGGACGAGCAGCCCACCCGCCCTTAAATTGTTGTGGAGGCCTCCTCGGAGGCGGCGCGCAGTGGGAGGGGCCGGAAATGTTTACAACCCCGACCGCGGAGCTGCCCAGAGGCGCTGCCGGCTCCGAGGTGGGGGGTCTCGAGACCCTCGCGGCGTCCGGGCGGATCAGCCCCACGGGCTGTTCCCGCTTCAGGCCTGAGCCGAGGCTCCCGGGAGTCCCAGCGCTGCGGCCGATCCCCGCCCACCCGCTCGCAGCGGCAGCCCGGGGGGAACTTACGGCCGGCGGGCGGGCTCTGCTGGGGGCCGCGGTCCCCCGCGCTACATCCCGCGGCGCTGGAGGCGGCCTGCGGCCGAGCGGCCCCGGATCTTCAGCGCCCTCCCCGCGCCGGAAGGGGCGCGCGACCACACGGCGTCACCTCCGCGGCCGCGTCACCTCCTCTCGGGCGCTCCCTCCCCCTACTGCCAGGCATTCCTCCGGCAGTCCCAATCACAGGCCCGGTCCCCTCGGCCACGCCTCCCGAGCGCAGGGTTCCGCCCCCTCTAAAGCCAGGTCCCGCCCCCTCCGCGGCAGGCACCACCCCCGAGACCCTGTTTCCCGCGGCAGGCCCCGCCCCCTCGCTCTGCTCCAATGGTAAACTCCGCCTCTCCAGACCTCGGCGAGGATCACACCCCCAAGTCCCTGACTGGAGCGCGTGATGGGGAAGGAATTTCAGGGAATTAGACCGAACCCAGCAAAGGAATGCCGAATTCCCTACCATGCACCTTGTCCCCTAAACTGGGAAACTCTCTCCACTTCATCTATCACCAACAGCAGTGGTTTTATCTCCGAAACGCTTAATTCCTTCTTCGATCTCACGGTCCCTCTCTCCTCTCCACCAGTTTCTTGAAGCGCCTACCATGTGCGAGGCACCGGGCTAGACTTTAGTTTTGACTCCTGTCATTTCTCTTCAGAAGCAGCCAGATTGTTTCTACTTAGTCTTGCTTGAGAACGCTGCTCCAAGCTCCCTGCTCCCATGTTGCAGCCGGAATGGTGGCCCCGGAGTGCATGTCGGGCAGACGTATTGGGCGGTACAGCCTGCGTCCGAATCACAGAACGCAGAAATTTTGAGGAACTGACAATTTTCTCAGTTCTCCCAAGGATAGTACTTAGCTAGTGCTATTCTAGATGCTGAGAGGAAGGACAATTTATTATAATCTTACATGGACACCTTAGGGCAGTGGGATTAATTCTTTTGGTGCTGGTTCAAAACATGGGCTCAGGAATCACAGAGAAACTGTCTCCGACCCTGGCCTGCCTATCTGATCAAGAGAATGATCTCATCTGAAAAATGGGAATAGAACAGTGGTATTTCAAGGGTGCCTGGCTGGCTCAGTGGTGGAGCACAGGACTCCTAATCTGTGGGCTGTGAGTTCAAGACCCATGTTGGGTATAGAGCTTACTTAAAAAAAATAAAATCTTAAAAGTGCTATTTCACTGAATCTTTGTCAGGATTAAATGAGATAATTTATGCAGACTCTTAGTGTGATGCCTGGCAAATGGTGACTGCTTCGTAAGAGTGAGCTATTATGAGTTGCCCACTGTATAAAACCCTCAGAAACTTCCACTGTCCACAGGAATGAGTTTTAAGTTTCTTTAGCGTGACATTACGAAGGCCTTTCTCAGCTGGCTCTCACCTACTCTCAGGACTCATCGTGCTCTACTTTCCCTCTGGCATTCGGGCCTCAGTGAACTTCTCCTACTTCTCCAATATGAACTTTCCTCTGGTTCCTCCAGGCTTTTGCAAAGGCTGATCCTTCTGCCAGATTGCCCTTCCTCCCATTCTCTGCTGAAAGATCCAAGCGATTCACAATGCCCAGTTCTGGGTTTGGCTTTGGACTGAGACAATGCTTAGTGGCAGCCACTGACCAACTGTACGATCTTTGGCAAAATCTTAATCTTAGACTCACAGGATTTTCATAAGGATTAAATTATACAGATGAGTATTTAATGCAGCACTCATTACATGGCTAGCTCAAAAATGTTTTCTCTCTTCCTCCTACTCTGAATCTTTTCCAAACCCTTCCCATCTGTACCTTGTATCTCTACTGTACTATTAATCACACTGCACACTGTATTATAATGGTTTATCACTTGTCTATCTTACTCTAGACTGAGTTCTCTGGGGGTCTAAGACCAATCTTGGTCAGAATCATAGCCTCGGGAACTAGCATAGTGCTTGACAGGTGGCAGGCCCTTGATAAATGTTTGTATGTTGAGTGAATGAGGCAGAAACCCATGTAAGACGAGGAATGGTGAGCTTTTGTATGGGAAATTCTCTTTGTTGGGCTGCTTCACTATTTGAGCCTAACAATCCAATGCAAGATATTTCTTTCTGGAGGTGAGGTGGCCAAGTGTCTCACAGAGCACAGAGGCATGCACATACTAGCTGATCAAAATGTTTGATGGAATACTTAGTAACAGCATTTACTGATGACTCTGCTAATATGGAGGGGTGAATTCTGCGGGTCCCACAAGCCTTCTTTTGGGGCCCCACGGAAAGCAACATGCAGTTCCCTGCAGAGAAGCAATGCCCACCTTCCTCCTGAGATTGATTCATTGTTCTGTCCCACTGGGACTGACCAAGAAGATCTGAGGAAGCTGCCCTAGTCCAACCCTGGGAGAAGGGGGATGGATTATCATAGCAGAAGAGAAGGGCAGTCAGGATAGAAGGGCCTGGGGGAGGCCAACTCTCTCCAGGCGCCAAGTCTGGCTGGGGCTGGTGAGATCAGGTTACTATTTAAAGGAGAAAGTTTCCTTCCAAACAGAAAGACACTACTTTAATTCGTTTGCCAGGTACCTGCAGGAGAAGCACGGTGAAGGAAGGGCCAAGAGAAGGCAGGGAAAGAGTGGCTGAACCAAGGGACCACTGTGATCATACCTGGGTTCAGAAAGCATTCCCTCTAACTTGCGTCCTCCTCCCCCACCTTTAGAAGCCTCTGGGGAGAAGCGGAGCTTCTGGCTCTGCTGAGGCAGCTGTGAAGTGACCTCTGAGTTTGGTGGCAGGTCGTATTTCAGGACATGGCTCTACCGCTCCAAAGTTCTCTGGAAGTCCTGGGACAAATTCTGTGCTGGGAAATACTTCCTCCCAGGATTGCAGGGCGTGAAAAGCCTTAGAAACAAGGACCGCAAACACAACAACCCCTTGGTATAACACAGGGGCCTGAGGCCCATTTATTTGCATAGCCAGAGGTTTCTGCCACAAGCTGCCGTCTCAGACTGTGGGTAGCCATCTCCTTCCAGCCTGGGCAGGCGCAGGGAGAGACAGGCACACACATACAGAGTTCAGGTTCCCTTCTCTGAGGCCTAAAGAAATCATTTTCTCCTTTCCCGCAATCTCTATGACACTAGGTCTGTGAGGCCGGTCAACTTGCGCTCGCACGCGCAGAATCTGCTTGGGTTAAGCCCCAGATATTAAGGAAAACCCATGACACAAATTGTTCCTTTCATCACAGACACACAGTGTGACGCTATGAAGGAACTAGCTAGTCTTGGGATGAATGTGCATGCTTCCTTCTTTCGGACCCGTGGAAGAAATGGCTCCATGGGCCTGACCTGGGCCTTCTATCACAGGGAGATGTAGGGGGGCCTTCCAGGGAACTACACAGCCCTGACCCTCTTCCTTGGCTACAAGAATGTTGTTGCTGTGGGGATCATCCAGATTTCGGCTCCAGAGTAAGGCAAGAAAGCTGACACTGTCAGGAAAGGGATCTAGGGCTTATAGCATCTGAGTCCTGATGGAGGACAATTGCAGGGAACAGGACCAGGGAAACACGACCAGGCAGCAGGACACTCAGTAGGTGAATCGCATCTTCTGTGAGTAGCCCAGTTTGTCCAAGTTGGGATGGCAGGCCAGCTGCACCATCGGGGGTGGCCCACAGAGCAGCAGCAGCACGTCGTCCCCTGGGGCGGGCAGATGCTCCCGGATCATGTCGGCCGTCACAAAGCCCTTGCTGTAGGCCCAGTCTGCAGTACAGAGGAGAGGAGAAAGCAGACACTCCAGATGCATGCTGGCAAGGGGGTAGGGTACCATAAGGTGGGGAGGGGTGACTCCAGTGTCAAGCCTCTTGAGAAGGGATCAAGTTGTAGCAGTAGCTAGGTGGGTATACTCAGCCCGCTTCAGGTTCACAGCGCCCCGGCCAGCCTCCCCCCTCCTTCCAGAAACAGGCATCAGAAGGAAAGGGCCCAGGAGAACACCACGTCTGTGTACTCACACTTGGGCGTTTGGCAGGGTCAGAGGGGTGGTTTTACTGAAATCAGAAGCCCCAGAGAGGAGAAGGCCCTGATCTGGAGATGTCCAGAAAGGGGGAGGGTACCTTCTGGGGGGTGATCCAGAGTGAACCAAAGCTTAAAGCGACTGGGGTATCGGGCCTGCAGCTCCTCCAGGTCCTCCCGCAAGATTATGTCCTTTTCAGTCTGAAAGGGGAAGCCAAGTCTTTAGGAACCCCCGCAGGCGCACGTAAAAGAAGTTCTCTCGACTTTCCAGCCAGATGGAAATAGAAGGCTAAAGTTCTAGGGAAGAAGCAAGACGTTCAGAGAGGTAGCACGAGGGGAACGGGAAGCGAGTAGTTCTTATTTACACAGTATGAAGGAATAAAGATGGAAGAGTTAACAAAGGAAATCCAAGGAGCAGCTTTCTACACTTGGAACTAGGTTCCTTAAATGTTTTCTTTTCGTTTTCCCTGGGGGGCCAGGGAAGGAATTTGGCTCAGTGCTCCATCCTCCTGGTGGCAGGAGAGGGTCCTCTCCCTTGCAGGGGGACCTTGGGCAGAGGCCACAACAGGCACTGGACTGGCTGGGCCTGCCAGGGTCACACCTCTCAGCTTGCCTCTGCCACAACTCTGAAGACCAAGGCCTGACGAAAGTAAACCCACCTGGTTGGCAAAAAGCAGAGAGCACTGGGTTGGATCTTCAGGGTCTTTCAGGATGGCCTGGATCAGCTGTAGCATCGGAGTGATTCCTGCAAACAGACAGCCCACGATGAGACAGGCTGGCCGCAGCCCCTCCCCTGTCCTCGCGCCTTAGCTGATCAACCTTTCATCTTCATCCTACTCCTTCACCACTCCACTCCGTCTTCCTTGAGTACCTTAATCCTCTGTCCTCCTGTATGTCCTGCAGCATGGACATTCCGGGGCAGAGATGCCCTTGACCCGACGCTCAACTTCGTATCTGACAGGCGAACTATGGTCATGCTCTCTATTCACATAAGGTTATACTGTTGAAATCCTTCTAAGGAACCAATCTCAGACTCTTCCTCTGAAATCTATTGGAGTCTGGGACTCAAATGTCACAGAAAACTATAAGTACCTACCTACTGATTCAATGATGAAGGTTCGGGAACACTGGGCTTGTGGGCTGGGAGCATGTGCTCTGGAACCGGACAGAGCTAGATACTAACCCTGCCTCTGGCCGTCACTATTCAACCCTGTGGAAACCAGTGGACCTCTCTGAACCTTCACTGTTTTCATCTGTAAAATGGGAAGACTAGTATCTACTTCAGAGATACACATGGAAAGTGACTAGCATAGTTTCTAATCTTTAGAAACGTCCAATGTTTGTTCATTTTCTTCCTTCTCGACTTCCCTATTTCTAGCTGCTTCTCTATCGTCACCTAAAGATTATTAAATTCATTCAATTGGAGGTCTTGGGAGCGCCCACATGATTTATTTCTCTCATTCTATTAGTTAAAAAACAATTGTTTTTTTGTTTTGTTTGCTTTCTACCTGATTATGATTTTTTCAGACACTGGGAAGTTCTAGGCATTGCCAGGAATCCCCTGATTAACAGCTTGGCTATGATTACCAAACCTTCTGAGAATCACTTGGGTGTTTTCACGGCAACAATCCACAATGGTGGGAGAGAATGGCCCCTCAAGTGACACACACCTGTTCCGCCGGCAATCATCCCCAGTTTCTTTGCTACCTGGGGCTCTGGTGGAGATTTTTTGTTGGGCTGAATGCTAAAATTCCCTGAAAAGTCAAGTGAAGAGAGGGGTGGAAGAAAAAAGTCAATACAGGGAAATAAGAAAACTATTTAAATACAGAACTCAAAATATGTCCCGGGCCAGTTTAGCAGCTGCTATGAAATCGGATCCCGGAGCTTGGGTGGTGTTTGAGTTGAGCGGCCCTGACAACAATACACTTGAGGGACAACGGGGCCAGGACTATCTGTCCCATATTAAGTCAGTTTAGGGCCACACAGTGAGTCATTAGCTGCCTCTGGCAGAGGGTCACTCCCTGGTGAGGGCGACAGGCATGGGGCCAGGTATGAATGTTTTCCCAAGTGGCACAGGGCAGCTCCCGAGGCTTGCTAATGCACACAGCTGTTCCCAGGGGCAGGGAAGAAAGCAAGCTATCTCCAGCTATCTGAACCGCTCAGCCTAAGAAGTGAATCTCTGAGGGACGGAAACAGAGATCTGGGTTTGCTTTAGGCATCTCCACAGCAGTCATGGCTGGAGAATTCTAGTGGAGAGGGAACCGATCCCTGTGGCAAATGCAGCTGAGGAGTATGCCTCTCTACCATATCAGTGCTATGTTTAAAGGAAGGGCAGCTCTGGGCCTCCCCCACGTGCGCACATTCACACACACGCTCGGCCGCACTGTGCCAAGACAACAATGGGCACTGGAGAAGTGGGAGACGGGCTTGGGGAGGAGAGAGGCCATTACCTTTTCCAGTGTAAGTGAGCAGCCCACTTGGCCCTCGAAACTCCACCACATCCCCAATCTTCAGGCTATTCAGGTACTGAGACATCTTTCCTCCCTCAGGAAATTTGGGGTGCACGCCCTTCAGGTAGATCTGATAAAACAGAACGGAACATACTTTATTTGGAATGTCACGACTTCTGAGCCGCCTGCCGACCGATCCTCCCTGAAGCGGGGGCAGGAATTACGCATGTGTCTCTTCCCCAATCCATGTAATTTCTTCATATGCCCAAAGGACACGTGTCACCTGCAATCAAACAATTCTTGGAAGTTTACAAATCCCAGAAAGAGAAGGATGAGGAGCTCCTGGGGCTCCTTCCTACCCCCTTACCTTGATGACAAGATCCACGTAGCCTTGGTCCTCATCACTGGTGACAGGAGTGTATGGCCTGATGACCAGGCCGCCATCGATCCGGGCAGAAAGGTAGACATGTTTGCCTGGGGAACACGTGGAGAGCTACATAAGGGCTGCTTGTAGACGAGCGGCATTCCTGTTAGCTTTCGAAACACTTAAGGAGTTTTCAGAGAACAAAGATGTCTTGCTTCCTAGCATGGTTCCAATGAGCTACCAGGCAGGAAGGACCCCTTTGGGCCACCAGTTGTCCCCCTCCTAAGCCCCCCATTGGAGAAACTCATCAGTTGCTGCCAGGACCTTAGCAGCAGCAGGTGAACTGAGGGTCTGAGCAATGAGAAAAAAATTAGTGTTTGCTCAGGGGGAGGTATAATCAAATCCTGCAGGAAGGGGGAAGAACTGGTGAGTGTGAAGCATGTCTGGGGGCACAGAAGCCACACCCTGGAGTGGTCCAAGGGTCAGTGGTACCTCATGGATCCATAACTGGGTAGGGAAGGGGAGTCACCCTGTTAGGATACCAGGGAAAGGAGCCCATTCCACACTTTCCTTACCCACAGGCAGCCCCAGAATGTGGTGGGCGGTGGGCAGGGCAAAGCGGAACCTCTTGGTGTTGTGGCTCACAGTCTGAAGAATGGATGACACACACACGTTTCACCAGGCAGGTCTGGTGCCGCAAAGTCCCTTGGGGCATCCCAACCCCAGTGGATGGTCCCCCCGCTACCGGGCTCCCTCTTTCACAACTTACCGTCTTGTCTAGAAGTCGCAGCAGGTATTTCTCATTGGGGTCCAGGAGAGTGACCTTTGGCCGGCGGGACCTCCGAATCAAGTAGGAGCCCAAAGCCAGGCTGAGCAGAGTCAGCAGCCCCACCCCCAAGGAGGCCAGCAGGACAGGGCTCTGTGGGTAGAGGAGGCAGCGTGACCATCATGCTGGGGAAGAGCCGGGGACTGGGTGGTGACTGTCCCGTACGACCGGCCGCTCCAGGGATGGCGATCCCGAGCTCCAGCGCGGGAGCCTGTCAGGGCCAGAAGGGTAGCCTGGGCAGGGTCCCGAGCCCGACTGTGCGGTACCGGGACCCCGGCATCCAGGGCAGGTGCAGCGCCCTACGGGGCGGGGTCGGCGGTGAGAGCCCCTGGTCCAGATCGGAGTGCTCAGAACCAGATGGGGCGGTGTCCCCTGGTGCAGGGCACGGAGCAAGGGTCTCACCGGCTGGAAGCCCATGACCGCACACCTCGTCCTTCGCCGCCAGGCCCGCGGACAGATCCCACAATGCGCCGCGGGGCGGGCAGGAGGCGGGGCCTGGTGAGGGCGGGGGTGGCGGGCGGAGTGACTTTGCGCCCCACCCCTTTGCTCCCAGACTCGGGGGCCGGGGGCTCAGTAGCCCCTGGATTAATTCAAGATCTTTTAAGACCGCAGATCTCCCTCTCCTTCCCTTCCTAGCCTTCTGTCCCTGCCACTTGATCCGCTGACCCCGAACAAGAGGGGAGTCCCGTCAAAGGTGGGGCACTGGAAATCTGAGCCTGCGGATGCTGCCCAGAAAGCTGTCTGGCACTAAGCCATACCTGGGGGCCCACAGCTGAGCAGGAAGGCTGAAATTCCCTTAGTTTTCCAACAGAATGAATTGCAACAGAATTGAACCGTCTGGTGGGGGTTCCTTCAGGAATGAACAGTGTGGCATGGCAACTTCATTTCCCCGTCCCGCTTGACTGGTTTTGCTTATAAGCGCCAGACCATCGGGGCCACTGAGTAGCTTCCTTTGGGTCCAAATCCAGCTTCTTGTCCTGATCTGGTTTCTCCTAACCTCAGGGTGAGCGACCTGGGCTGTGGAGGCAGACCAGAATCTGGCCTCGGGCACGTACTGGCTCTGTGACCTGTCTTGACTTCTCCGTGATTCCCCATCCAGAAGTGCATGTGTGCTCTTGTCTGTCTAGTCCATTGGGGTTGTTGTGAGGCTTAAACGAGATCTGTAATGTGCCTAGTGTACTTCCTGTTAGGGAGCAAAACACTTGACAGATGTCAGATACCTTAATGGCTCAGAAGATAGCACTGATAGGGTTTTAGAGCTGAGCTCTGTGGGCAGCAAAATGGGACCAGAGGAGTCAGAAATAGATACTGAGAGCCACCGGAGCCACACATTTGCCAAGATAGCCATTCTTTCTCATACAGTTTCCCAACCAGACTGACATTTGCCCTTGGTTTCTTCTGAGGTCTCTTGCCTAGGCTGGTAGATATATATCTTCTCGTATTTTCACATTTATCTCTGTGTGTTTGTTTCCTAATCTCCTCTCCTTATAAGGCCACTAGTCATATTGGATTAGGGCCCACCTTCCTGACCTCTTTAAAGACTCTATCCCCGAATACAGTTACATTCTGAGGCTAGAGGCTAGGACTTCAATATGTGAATTTTGAGGGGGCGGGTGACACAATTCAGGCCATCATAGAGGGGTGCTATTTTAAATGCCATTGCTTCTTAAAATTTTGATTTCTAGTTGTACATTATTAGATAGAAATAGATTGATTTCCATGTGTTGACCTTGTATTCTGTGATCTTGTTAAAATCATTCATTTGTTCTAAGGGTTTTGTTTTGTTTTGTTTTTGGTAGATTTCTTAGAATTGTCTATACAGACAATCATGTCACCTGTGAATAGAGATAGTTTCGTTTCTTCCTTTCCAGTCTGTATGCTTTTTGTTTTCCTTGCCTTACGGCACACACTAGTACTTCCAGTACTAGTACCACCTTGTTCCCAGTGTTAGGGAGAAAGCATTCACTCTTTCACCATTAAGTCTGATGTTAGCTGTAGGTGTTCGTTTGTTTTGTAGCTGCCTTTTATCAGGCTGAGGAAGCTCCCTTCTATTCCTAGTTTTCTAAGAGTTTTTATCTTGCATGGATCCTAAACTTCGCCAAATATTTTATTCTTTATCAATTGATATGATCATCTTTAAATTATAATATAGTGGATTATGTTGGGTTTTCTGTCGTTAATATTGAGCCAATGCTGCTTTCCTGGGATAAGCCTCACTTGGTTCTGGTGTATTGTTCTTTTTATACATTCTTGTATTTGATTAGTATTTTGTTGATAATTTTTACAGCCATATTCATGAGAAATATTGCTCTGTAGTTTTCTACTTCCTGTACTGTCTCTGTCTGGTTTATATTTTTAAAATGTGTTGTTTGAGTCAGAATCCAAATAAAGTTCACACATTGCAATTTGTTTATGTCTCTTAGGTATTTTTAAATGTATATATGTCCCCTCCATCTCTTGCTTGCCTTTTTTTCCCCTTACAAATTTATTTACTGAAAAAACAAGGCTATACTCCTAACCACTATAATAAGTTGCTTGTAGAAGGTATTTGAGGCCCAGTGTCCCAAAAGCACAGCAATCTCTAAGTCTGTAGATATTCCTGGGTGAATCATAGTATTAATTCCCAGGGGGTCCTACTGATTAAAAGGAAGGTGGGTAGTTGTTATCAGGGAGCTCTGTTGCTCCCTCTCAGGTAGGGTGCTCTGTCCAGGGAGAAACCTATAGTCCTGGATGGTGGAGGGTTCATCTCTTACTTTCAGAGTGTAGATCAAAGAAGCAGATATGAGCATTTAGTGTGGGGGTTGAGGTCAGGGCGTCGGAGAATGGATTTCAACAGGGGTGTTAACAAAAGGATCAGAGGCAGGCAGGAGCCGCTGGGTTATGAAACCGGTGGAATCCAAGAAACAGAAAGTTGACAAATGGGAAAAACCAACACAGAACACATTTGCTGAGTGCCTATCATTTTTCAGGCACTAGTTTAGACATTGGGGGATATAGAGTTCCATAAGACACAGACCCTCTTTAGAGGAATTAATAATCTGGGGGTTCCAATCTTTTTTTTTTTTTTAAAGATTTTTATTTATTTATTTGACAGAGATAGAGACAGCCAGCGAGAGAGGGAACACAAGCAGGGGGAGTGGGAGAGGAAGAAGCAGGCTCATAGCGGAAGAGCCGGATGTGGCTCGATCCCACAACGCCGGGATCACGCCCTGAGCCGAAGGCAGACGCCTAACCGCTGTGCCACCCAGGCGCCCCTGGGGGTTCCAATCTTTAAAAAAGAAACATAACCAAAACCCCACTCTTGGCTTCCCATTGTTCTTAGAATAAACATCAGGCGTAGCCTCCAGGCTCCCTAAAAGAAGGGTCCCTCTCTAGCTTTTCTTCCTCACGTGGTAACAGACTCCATCTGCTTTCTCCCCTTTAGCCACACTCTCTTTCATTTTCTCAAACAATCATTTTACTAGGGTCTTCGTAGTCTTTGCAAGTACCATTCCTTTTGCCTAGAACATTCATCCCCTGTCCTTCCGCCCACCCTTCACCTCGGTTTTTCTAACTTATTCAGAGATTGTTGCACGCACAATTCTAAGATGGTGCCCAAGATTCCTAACCCTGTTGGACGTGACCTGTAGACTCTCTTGCCTTTGAGTGTGGGCGGGACTTCTGACCATAATGGGACAGTCACTCACTTCATTAGGTCACTTTATAGATGACTTGACTTGGTAGACCCCTGAGAGATTTGCCTGCTGGATTTGAAGGAGGAAACTGCCATGTTGAGAAAGGGCCATGGAGCTGGTACCTGAGGGCCGCCTTGAGATGCTAAGAGCAAGCCCCCAGACGACAGCCGGCAAGAAAACTAGGACTTTAATCTTATAGTCACAACGGACTCAATTCTGCCAACAATCTGAATGAGCTTGGAAGAAGATTCTGAGCCTCAGGGGAGATTGTAGCCCTCGCTGACACCTTGTTTTCATCCTAACCATAGGACCCAGATAACCTGTGCTTGGACTCTTGACCCACAGAAACTGTGTGATTATAACTTTGTGTTATTTTTAGCTACTATTTGTGGTGATTTACCATGCAGCAGTAGAAAACTAATATAGAGCTGAACTAAGGCATCTGTTCTTTATTTTTTTTAAGGTTTTATTTATTCATCTATTTGAGAGAGAAAGAGAGAGCACGAGTGGGGTGAGGGGCAGAGGCTAAGCAGGGAGCCTGATGTAGGACTCGATCTCAGGACCCTGAGATCATGACCTGAGCCAAAGGCAGATGCTTAACCGACTGAGCCACCCAGGTGCCCCCAAAGCATCTGTTCTTTAGAGGAAGGTTTTTTCAGCCACTCCTATCCCCAGTAACCCAGTCTCTTTAGACATTTTGACTCTGCTTTTTCTTAGCACTTACCACAACGGTTATATCTGATCCATTCTGTAGTCATTTTGTTTCCTGCCTAAATTTTCAGCTCCATGGGGGTAGGGACTGACATATTTCCAGTACCTCACAAAGTGCTTTCATATGTTAGGGGTTCAATAAATATTTGGGGGTTATACACTGTTCTGGTATTACAGAAAACACAAGAAAGGAAAATTATTGTTCAATCTCAATGAACATAAGTGTAAAATTAATAAATAAAATATTAGCAAATTATAGCCAACCATTATTTATTTATTTATTTATTTGAGAGAGAGAGAGTGAGATAGAGAGAGTGAGCGGGGGGGGGGAGCAGAGGAGAGAATCTCAAGCAGACTCAGCACTGAGTGTGGAGCCCAGTGTGGGGAGCTGATGTGGGGCTCGATCCCACGACCCTGAGATCATGACCTGAGCCAAAACCAAGAGTTGGATGCTCAACTGACTGAGCCTGAGCCATCCAGGCAACCCTATCCAACAATTATGATTTTTTTTAATTTTAAAGATTTATTCATTTATTTGAGAGAGAGCACGAGTGAGAGGAGCAGAGAGAGAGGGAGAGAGAATCTCAAGCAGACTCCATGCTGAGTGCAGAGCCTGATCTCATGACCCTGAGATCATGACCTGAGCCAAAACCAAGAGGCAGACACTTAACTGACTGGGCCACCCAGGTGCCCCTCCAACAATTATTATTGTTATTTTTTAAAGATTTCTTTATTTATTTGAGAGAAAAGCAGAGAGAGCACAAGCTGGGGGAGGGGCAGGAGGAGAGGAACAAGCAGACTCCCCACTGAGCAGGGAGCCCAACCTGGGGCCTGATCCCAGGACCCTAACATCATGAGGCGAGCAGAAGGCAGACCCTTAACCAACTGAACCACCCAGGTGCCCCAACAATTATTTTAAAATAAACACAAAACAATAAACCATAATCATGTTGGATTTATCTCAAGAATGTAAAGATAGGAAATCTCTACATAAAATTCTCTGCATTAACAGATTCATGGAGAAGGATCACACGATCATCTCATTAGTTGCTGACAAAACATTTAATAAAATTCAACCCCATAATTCTTAGGAAGCTAGGAATAGATGAGAACTTGCTTAACTTGATAAAGATTATACATCAATATTCTACTGCAAATATCATATTTTAGATACATTTCCACTAATCAGGAACAAAGCTAGAATATCGGTAATCCAAGCCATTATTTAATATGGTATTGGAAATCCTAGGCCAGGAGTTGGCAAACTTTTTCTGTTTGGGTTGAACAGAATAAATATTTTAGGACATATGGTCTGTGTTGCAATTATTCTGCTGTGTCGTTGCAGCATGAAAGCAGTCACAGGTAATACATGAATGCATGAAAGTGACTCTGTTCCATTAAAACTTTATTTACAAAAACAGGTAGTAGGAAATATTTGACATGCAGGCCATAGTTTGCCAATCTCTGTTCCAGCCAATGCAACAAGATAAGAAAAATAAGTGAGGAATAAGAACTGAACATGACAAAATTGTCATTATTGGCATATAGTGTGTGTCTGCATAGAGAGGTCAAGAGAATCAATGAGCTCTCTATTATTAATAAAAAGAAAATTCAAGATGATTTCTGGATACAAGATTAAACTAAAATATTAAAAAGTCTGGGATGCCTGGGTGGCCCAGTGGGTTAATCATTGGAATCTTGATTTTGGCACAGGTCATGTCCCATGGGTCATGATCTCATGGGTCATGAGATTGAGCCCTGCATGGTGATCCGTGTTCAGCGGGGAGTCTGCTTGTCTCTCTCCTTCTCCCTCTGCACCTCCCCCTGCTCATCCTGTCTCTCTCAAATAAATAAATAAACCTTTTAAAAGTCCATTATATTATAATTGATAACTATAAAGTACAAATCTTATAGTAATAGTTTAATATATTAATATCAACAGAATATATAAACTATCTAGGAATAAATATAATGAAGGAGGTGCAAGGCCCTGATGAGAAAATTACCAAATTCCCTTAAAAGACATAAAAAATTCTTTCCTATTTCAGTGGCAGGCAGCTCCATCTTTCCCGTGATTTGGTCAAAAGCTTTGTGGAGTTATTCTTACTGTTTCTCAAACCCTACAACCAATCGTTCAGGAAATGCTCTTGGATCGATTTTCAAAATGTATTCAAAAATCTAACCACTTCTCGGGGCGCCTGGGTGGCACAGCGGTTAAACGTCTGTCTTCGGCTCAGGGCGTGATCCCGGCGTTGCGGGATCGAGCCCCACATCAGGCTCTTCTGCTATGAGCCTGCTTCTTCCTCTCCCACTCCCTCTGCTTGTGTTCCCTCTCTCGCTGGCTGTCTCTATCTCTGTCAAATAAATAAATAAAATCTTTAAAAAAAATTTTAAAAAAATAAATAAAAAATCTAACCACTTCTCACCACCTCCACTGCCACCACTCTGGTCTAAACCACCTTCTCTCAGTTGGATGCCCGTGGAAGCATCCTCATTAACCCTGTTTCCCTCCTCGTTTCTCTACAATCTATTTGCTACACAGCAGCCAGAGTAATCCTTTCATAACTTTAGTCAGATCATGTCCCTGCGATCTCTCTGCCTCACACTTAAGTATTCTGCTCATTGCCTTGCCCACTTTAGTATATGCACCCCACAAGGGTAGCCATCTTGGTCTGCTTACTGATGCATCCTGAGTGCCTACAAGAGTGCAAATAATAAAAGAGATAACCACTGCCCCGAGGAAAAATTATACATGAAAAAAAAATCATCACAGATTGCTTCTGTGAAATCAAACAATCAAGCAATCCCTAAGCACAGTGTAGCTGCTCGGTTGTCTTGCCACACTTTCATAAATCCAGTTGCTAAGGAAACAAAGAAACTGCTATTACCCATGACACAGCAGATAGCTTGGACTTCATGATGCAATAATTCCCTTTGCTCCCTGCCCCAAGTTCTTCCTGCGAAGAACAGCGCACCTGTGTCACAGCTGAGAAATGCCAAACTGTGGAAACTCTCAGTCTTATAAGGGGACTGCTTGCAAACCCAACCTTTGCCCCTCTGGGAGACATTATCTGTATTTCCTGGTTCAGGAAACATCTTCTCTGGGGAGGGAGAGGAGACCTTATTATTCCGCAGTGTCTCTGCAGTACTAGGTCTCTAAATCTCTCCAGAGAGAGTTGCTGTCTTTTAAAACAAATCTGCCCCCTGCTGGGCTGGAGACACTAGCTCTAGCTTCCAAGGCTGTTTGCTGTACAAACATCCTTGAAAAGAGAGCCCAAGACACGGAGGAACGCCTTGGAGGACTGCCTGCCAATGACTTGTTCAGCAGTGAATGCTTCCCGTAAGCATCAGGATGTGATCATGGAGAAAACTATATGGGAAGAATGAAAGGATAGGTGTCTAAATTTGCAGAGTAGCATAAAAGGCTAACACCTTAACTGTCATGGCAAGGAATTGTGTATTAAGCTAATGAAACGATGGAAACATATGTATATTATTTGGAAATATGGATGCAAATAAACACCGGAAGAAACCGTTAAAAAGGGCTGAAAGCAGTTAGGTCAGGTCACACTCACTTGCTTTCCTTCCCTCCCATCTCTAGGTCTGCTCTTTCTCGCTCACCTGTGCTGGTTCCCCTTCATCTACTCAGCCTCCTCATGTCGAAATGATCCAGGGCTCAGTCCTTGAAAACCTCATGGTTTCAAGTGCTGACAAATTTCAAAATTTGCAACCAGGAGGTCATTAGAAATCTTGACCAGAGCTGTTTTGGTAAAGTGATAGAGGCAAAATCCCGAGTGGAGAGCATTTGAGACATTCATAGATTTACAAAGTATGGCTCTAGTCCCTTTGAGGGTTCAGATCATCTTCCTATTACAAATCCCAAGTAAAACCTTAAATGTGACAAAACACCACAATTCAAATATATAGAATCATGAAGTTAAAAGAAATCCTAGTAGAAATTCCTTAAAACTTGAGACTCACAAGTTCTGTTCTTTATAGACATTTTTCTAGATACATTTTATGCATGCCGTGATTTACTCACTGAGCTCGTGGTTTTGCCTTTTGTGGCTAAAATACTTTTTTGATTTGTCTGCTATGTGATAATTGCATTTCCTCCTTGCATAATTTTGACACTTTCTGCTTTTGAAAAATTGCTTAAAAGCAGTGTCATCCAGGGCTGCCCGGGTAGCACAGTTGGTTAAGCGTCTAACTCTCGGTTTCGGCTCAGGTCGTGGTCTCAGGGTCCGTGGTCTCAGGTGAGATGGAGCTCAGTGAGGAGTCTGCTTCAGATTCTCTCTCCCACTCCCTCTGCCCCTCTCTCTTGTGCTCTCTCTCTCTGTGTCTAAAATAAACAAACAGATCTTTTAAAAAAAGAAATAAAAGTGGTATCATCCTGTCAGGTCTGCTGCTGCTGATTCATTGGAAAGCTGGTTTCTCAACATGGGCACTGGTGACATTTTGGGTGGGCTCATTCTTTGTCATCAGGGCAACATGTTCCATCTGTTGAGGTGTCTTTAGCAGCTCTCCGGGCCTCTTTGCACTAATGTCAGTAGCGTCCCCCAGTTGTGACGATTAGAAATGTCTCCAGATGTTGCCAAAGATCCCCTGGTGGACGAGGGGGACAAAAATCACTCTGGTTGAGAACCACTGTTGAGGAGGGGGTCAGGGAACCATGCAGGGAGACTGGGAAGAGGATACTCCTACAGAGAGGGTCGAATGCAACCGAGCAAGCAAAACCATACCTCATTTTATCTTTGCCTTTGTTGTGTCTTTGTCACTCTTTGTTATTTAAAACAGTCCCCAGTCCTCCGGCAATGCTGTGTCTGTTTCCTTATCTGCTAGCCTTACGGTGTATCTTTCTTGGGAAGGCACAGGTTGGGGGTAAGAAGCCAATATTCAAAGAGAATTAATGGTTTCCGTGTGCACAGAAAGAGCTCTGGGAATGACGGAGATAATTTCTTTCTTTTTTTGCCATTTGTTTCTTACCCTTTGTTTTCCTGTCCACTACCTCCTCTGTGAGTGGTATCGATGAGGGAGCAGAGGGCTGGCTGAAGACAACGCATAAGCCTACACTCCGCAACCGCCCCGCCCCACCTCCTGGGTGGGGACGTGATGTTCCTCCAGCAAGCTCCCAACTATCTTTAGGTTTTAGGTTAACGACTTGCTAGAGGGAAAAACAACCTTAACTTGACAATGGCAAGGCCTCTGGCATCCTGTGAGTCTTCTTTAACATATGAAAGTACTTTCTCAACCTCCCTGTTTCCTTACCTCCCCCAACCCCATAGTGTGTCATCAGCCACCCCCACAACCCGGGGCCGCAGCTCTTTCTGCCCACGGTTCCGTCCCGTGCTTTAATAAACCACCATTTTGCACCAAAGACATCCCAAGAATTCTTTCTTGGTCCTGGGCTCCGGACTCCACCCCACCGAACCTCACCTATATTCCACAACCACAGCAGTACTGTACACAGTAGTAGCAGATACAGCCAGTTGTCCGAAGCAGTTTGTCGGTTTACACCACCACTAGCAGTACGAGTGTTCCGCATGTCTCTACATCAGAAGTTCACAAGTATTTTCTTTTCTTTCTTTCTTTCTTTCTTTCTTTCTTTCTTTCTTTCTTTCTTTCGTTCTTTTTCTTTCTTTTTTTTTGAGAGAGAGAACAAACGTGTGTGTGTGTGTGTGTGTGTGTGTGTGTGTGCACGCATGGGGAGGCGGCGGGGAGAGACAGAGGAAGAGACAATCTTAAGCAGACTTCATTTACGCTGTTGTAAGCTGCATTTTTTTTAAAAATCTCTACACCATTGGTATTCCAATTTTGTCAGTTGTGTTCTTTTTTTTAATTGTTTAAAGTATATATATATTTTAATTAAATTCAATTAATTAACGTACAATGTATTATTTGTTTCAGGGGTACAGGTCTATGATTCATCAGTGCTCATTACAACACATACCCTCCCCAATGTCCATCGCCCAGTTACCCATCCACCCACCCCCCTCCCCTCCAGCAACCCTCAGTTTGTTTCCTATGATTAAGAGTTTCTTACAGTTTGTCTCCTTCTCTGGTGTCATCTTGTTTCTTTTTTCCTCTCTTCCCCTATGATCCTCTGCCTTGTTTCTTAAATTCCACAAATCAGTGAGATCATATGATAATTGTCGTTCTCTCATTGACTTATTTCACTTTGCATAATACCCTCTAGTTCCATCTATATCGTTGCAAATGGCAAGATTTCATTTTTTGATGGCTGTGTAATATTCTATTGTGTATGTATATATATATATATATACCACATCTTCTTTATCCACTCATCTGTCGATGAACATCTGGTGAGCTGCATCTTTTATCAAGCTATCCCTGAGATATGTCTTAATATTATTTACCTCTGGTAATACTTTTTTTTTTTTCCTTAAAGTCCTGTTCAGTATCATTTAATTTTTGGTTGTATTAGTCAGTTATATCTTTTTCCATGCTGTCGTTTCCAGCTTTTATGTGTTATTAGGTTTCAGTCCTTACAAATAGAAAAAGTTGTATTTTTTCCCAACCCAGTAGGAAAATCTTTTTTTAGCTAATGAATTTAGTTCATTTTCAATTATCAGATACTATTCATATTTATTAATTTACTTATACTATTACATCAGGTGCCTTCTGTTTTTCTTTCTTCTCCCTCTATTCTTGCCTTCTGGGAGAATTGGTTGAATTTTTCTTTTTTTCCTCATTACATTTCCTTTTCTCTCTGGTTTTGGCATGGAATACTATTTCTAGCCTTCAGAGTTATTCTAAAAATTTAACATGAATATTTTTACTTAATATTTAAAGTTAGTATATTTACTCTTCCATTGAACTAGAACCTTAGGGTACTATAATTCTGATTAACAGTCTCCTCTATGTGTGTGTGCATACACACAATAGCTATATAAAATAAAATTCATTCTCTAACTTCTCTTTTTTTTTTTTTGAACCCAGATTGGAATTATGATTGCCATTTACAGTCTTCTAAATGTCTTAAATCCTTTCTCATATTTTCCCCATCTTTTTATCCTGTGCTGCACTATGGATAATATCTTCAATTCTATCTTTTGGTTCGCTAATTTTCTATTTGTGTTCAATCAGATTTTCAATTTATCCACTGGGTTTTAAATTTCAATTATTTTTTCCTATCTTTAGAAGTTCTGTATTTCAGGAATAGCTGGCTTGTTCAGTCAGTAGAGCATGTGACTCTAGATCTCTGGGTCGTGAGTTCAAGCCCCAATGGAGTATGGAGATTACTTAAATAAATAAAACCTTCAAAAAAAGTTCTCTATTTCAAATATTCTCAGTCCTTTTCCTAGTCATTTGTTCTTTATTCATATTTTCAATCCTAACTTCCATTTTTAAAAATATATTAAAAGTTATTTTTTGTTCCATGTCTGATATTTTCAAAATTTGTAGTCTTTCCAGCTCTAACTCTGTTGGGTTTTTTTTTTTTTTCCTGGTTCTCATTATGGTGCCATATTTCCTTGTGTGTTTTTTGAGTTGTTACTGTGAGCTTATATTTTTTAGAATTTTGTGAGGATTCTCTGAATCCTAAATTTCTCCAAAAGATTTACATTTGCCTTTTCCCCAAATCTTGGGGGGCACTACCAACTTGAACTGTGACCAATTTAAAATATAATCTTGGCTGGAGATTTTTGGGAGCACTTGGAAATGTTAATTTGGATTATAGCAAATCCATAAAGGACAGCTTGTGTTTAGGAATATCAGGGAAAAATTTTTTCCCATCTAATAGTGCAGACTGAGACAGGTAATTCTATGTCTGTTCCCTTCTGTGGTGGTGTCTCTTCCCAGCTGTCTATGATGAGCGTGTAGCCGCCTGGTATTGCAGAATTACACGGTGGACTCCCATTATCCACGAAATCTTAGATATCCTGACCTTTTCTTTAGTATCATGCACCCCACACAGCTGTCAAAAATGGAGCTCACAGGAAACAGACTGAGGGTTGCTGGAGGGGAGAAGGGTGGGGGGAATGAGGCAACTGGGTGATCACATTACAGAGGGCAACGGATGTAATGAGCAGTGGGTGTTATATAAGACTGATGAATCACTGAACTCTACCTCTGAAACTAATAGTACACTGCATGTTAATTAATTGAATTTAAACAAAAAAATAAATTAAAAAAAATTTAAAAAAATCGATGTTTGGTTAATTCCATCAGAGCAAAAGCCAGCTTAAGTCCTTATTTACCTATCTGGATTCTTATTTTATTATTACTATCATTCTAAATATTTTATTTATTTATTGGACAGAGAGAGACACAGTGAGAGAGGGAACACCAGCAGGGGGAGTGGAGAGGGAGAAGCAGGCTTCCTGCTGAGCAGGGAGCCTGACCCGGGGCTCCATCCCAGGACCCTGGGATCATGACCTGAGCGGAAGGCAGACGCTTAATGACTGAGCCACCCAGGCACCCCGGATTCTTATTTTTGTTTAACTTTTTGGTCTCTGAGTATTTCTTATATTCTTTTCATTTCATTGATACTCTTTAAAAAAAGGTTTTAAGTAGTACATTTAGTATATTTAGTTGTTTTAATTAGGAGAGCTTTTATAGGGTTCATAGACTAATAACCAATAATTGATTCTTCTGTAGTTTTTTTGTAATTATGCTAATAAAAATGCATAGATTTTTTTGCATGATTGAATAATTTGTATATATTATATTGAAGCTGGGGTTTTTTCATTTAATGGTGTGTCTTGAAGATCTTTTCAAGTTATACATAAAAGTTTTTTTTTTTTATAATAGCAGTTTAGGTAATTTGAACCATCTTACACAAGACAACTAGAAAAGCTGAACAAAATATAAATAGCGTCTGATTGAAAGCAATAGCAAAGTAACAAGATAAAGAAGAATTATTACATCAATGTGAAAAAAGGTTTCTGCCAGCTGACTAAGCCTCTGTTGGAATTTTTTAATGGAAATCTCACCCAAAGATTTTGCTTTCATTTTATTGGTCAACCAAATTGCAAGGAATATGGGAATTTTGTTCTTTTTTAGATGTGTACATGGTTTCCCATGAAGTTATTGTTTCTAATGAAATGGGAGAATAGGGGCGCCTGGGTGGCTCTGTCAGTTAAGTATCTGACTCTTGGTTTTGGCTCAGGTCATGATGTCAGGGTCGTGAGGTTGAGGCCCACATCAGGTTCCGTGCTCAGTGGCGAGTCTGTTTGGGATTCTCTCTCTCCCTGCCTCTCTGCTTCTCCCCTGACTCGTGCTCTCTCTCTCTCAAATAAATAAAATCTTAAAAAAAAAGAAATGGGAGAATAAATATTCTAGCGAGAGGCAACTGGTTAGACTCAAATCTTTTTTTCCTTTTGAATTCAGGAAAAATTTCGGGGTGCCTGGTTGGGTCAGTTGATGAAGCGTCTGCCTTCGGCTCAGGTCATGATCCCAGGGTCCTGGGATCGAGCCCCCTGTGGGGCTCCCTGCTGAGTGGGGAGCCTGATTCTCCCTCTTCTCCGTCTCTTGCTCTCTCTCGCTATCTCTGTCTCTCTCAAATAAATAAATAAAATCTTTAAAAAAAGTAAATTCAGGAAAAAGTTCAAAAACAAAAACTCCAATTTGTGTTTTTATTGGGGTTCATCAATTTTATTAATCTATTTATAGAGAATTGGTACCTATGTCACCCAATTTTTCTATGTCACACAATTTAATTACTGATTTCTGTTGTTAAGTAGCTTTTTGGTGTCATCCATGTTTGGTTCATCTCATTGCTCATACTGTCTGTAACAGTACTTAACCTTAAGTATAACATTTGATGAACAGATACATGAAGGACTATGTAATCCTAACGCCGTATTTTTCAATGGAAGTAGAAAGATTTTTGTTGTAAATAACATTGTTCCTTCCCTCAGGAAGGTTATAGCTGCTGTTATATTATTGTTAACTTTTTAGAGGTAGAGATAATATTTTAATGCTGTAATCAAAGTATTTTCTTCTCAGAAAAATGCACATATGAATTCCTACCAAATTTTGCATACAGTTCTAGGAGATTCATAGGTACTTTGTTTTATTCATAGATATTTTAAATGTCCATTCCTGAATCCCAACTAAACAAACTTTGCTTCAGCAAGGTCTCAACCTTGGCACCCTGGAGGTTTTGGTCTTGCTATGGGCTGAATGTGTTCCCCCAAATTCATATGTTGCACTCCTAGCCCCCAAGGTGCTAGTAATAGGAGGTGGAGCTTGTGGGAGGTGATTAGGCCTTGAGGGTGGAGCCTTTACGAATGGGATCAGCGCCCTCATAAAAGAAGCCTGAGAGCTCCCTTACCCACCTCTGCCATATAAGAATACAGCAAAGATGCCGCCAGTCATCTATGAGCCAGGAAGCAGGACCTTACCAGACAGTAAATCTGCCAGCACCTTGACCTTGGACTTCCCAGCCTCCGAAACTGTGAGAAATAAATTCCTGTTGTTTATAAGCCACCCAATCTATGGAATTCTGTTATAGCAGCCCAAACAGACCAGAACAGGTGCATAGTTCTGATCCAAAGTCAGTTCCACCATGATCATAGTTCCACCACTATGAAGACTGCTCTAACTCTAGATAGGGCGATAACTCCTTCATGGAGAGATCTTGGGATGTTACACTTATTTGTTGATGAGAAACCAGGTAATTCATGGAGACTCCTTCCCTCTTTTTGGCCCTTGGAAGCCAGAGGACGTTGTCTTGTCTCTGCCCCTCATCAGACTGTGTTATCTATCTTGAGTAACCTATAAAAATCAGAATTAGGATGACCACACATCTCAGCTTGTCTGGGGCAGTCTTGCTTTCCACATGTTGTTCAAGTGTAATTTTTAATAGTGCCTCCTTTCCTTCTCAAAAGTGTCCCTGGATAATAAATCACACGGTCCCTACTCAGAATGAGCAGGCTTTGATGGATTTTATCTTTATTTCTGGTCAGCCGTGTAGCTTCCATTCCCTGGCCCCCACCCTTCCAGAATTCCCATTGCGCTAACTCTTCTCTTCCTCGGGCTGAGTCCAGACTCTGATCTGCCTGACCAGGAGCCAAGACTTTTGAGATGCTAGCACGATTAATCGTATACAGCTCAACTCCTCCACAGAATCTTCTTCATAAAATACCCTCTGGTCCAAATGTCCTTCTACCAGTGGACCTAGTAGGGTATAGCGGGTACAGCCTCTGGAATTCTCCAAGGGATCATAGCCCAGTTCCACTTGCCCCTGCTGTAGCCAGTACAGCCCTTGTTTGTCAGAACCTGTCAGCACCTCTATCCGGATGACTTTTTGTGGCTTCTCCAAAATCACCGTCAGGTAGTTGCCTTCTACAGGATCGAGGACAGAGTAGGACTCCTTGTTCAGAATATAAGCGTACTGTGGAATAATATTCAGTCCTGCCATCATGTCAGTGAGGACGTTGGCAACAGGGTTGTCTGGTTCACCAAAGACCTTTTCCTTCTCCACAGGAAAGCATGTGTCCTCAAACACAGAATAATTGCCCATGTGGTAGAAGACCGAGGGACTGAAACGAATTGGAACATTTTGGGCCAAGAGAAGACGGAATTCAGAGAGAAACAAATGAATGGGAATGTTCTCATGGAAAAGGAGAAAGAAAGAGGTCAGACGGGGGAGGTCACTGTTGTGGAAAACTTTCCCAGAGAGGCTCAGGCTGGAGAACTCTAGGATCACCCAAGATAGTTCTTTCCAGGCTGATAATACCCAATAGATGGTAGAAATAAATTTGGGGGTGCAGTGAACATAATCTTCTATCACCAGAAAGTATTCAGAGAGATTGAGAGCAAAGTTCATGAGGAGGGCATAACTGACTTTCTGCCTGGAATAACGTGCTTCGCAGGGTGAGGCATGACTAACATTATTCAGATCTCCCGGGAGAGGAGAGTCACTGAGATCACCATGGATCAGAAGCAGCTTCTGGGCCTCAATGTGTGGTTTGAAGAGGGCTGAAATATTGGCAACTGTTTGGTTGAGCCATTCGGGGTCAGGATCTGACAGGTGGACCAACACGACGATACAATTCAGCTCAGGTTCTGAGGAAGCTTCAAAAAGGGACTGCAAGGTGTCCAAGAGGTAGGTCCCGTGAGGGCGCTTCCCTGAGGAAATCCCCACCGTCAGCAGCTCTAGGGGTGGAGGGAGATATGGGAGCCTTCACCACCTACAAATGGGGAAGAATTCCTAGGTCTCTCCTCTCAGGTCTTCCCCTAAATGCCATACCTATGACAAATTCACATTTCCTTTCCTTGGAAGAGTGTGCTCCAGATATGAGGTTAATCTCTGGTTAGAAGTCGTGAAGTGTGGGGCACCTGGGTGACACAGCGGTTAAGCATCTGCCTTCAGCTCAGGGCGTGATCCCAGCGTTATGGGATTGAGCCCCACATCAGGCTCCTCCACTATGAGCCTGCTTCTTCCTCTCCCACTCCCCCTGCTTGTGGTTCCCTCTCTTGCTGGCTGTCTCTATCTCTGTCAAATAAATAAATAAAATCTTAAAAAAAAAAAAAGAAGTCGTGAAGTGGTTTTTTGATCACAACGTTAAAAGGCTGTTGGTGGAAACTTTATGAAGAACAAGCATCTCTCTGATGAGGGAGGCTGCCATGTACTAAAGGTAAATTTCCTGGCTTGGCCAGTGAGCCAGGCCTTGACCTCAGAGTTATCTCAGCTACTGTGGATCAACCGGACCTGGATTAGAGGATCTCCAGGGACCTACATAAACCCAAGGGTTCTGGCAGTCTAGTGTACAGCGAGTCAACATCCACCCACCCTTTTCTTCCTCTACCCAGTGCTTTTTACCTAGCTCTCCTCTCCTCTCCTCCTCTCCCATCCTGTATTCCCCCCACCTCCCCGGCATGGGGGGGGTCCATGAATGAGCTTCACTATGGAATGGCTCCTAAACAGGTCACTATGGACTTCTCAGCTTGTTAGTCATTCAAGCGGGTGGCCAGTGGGAAGAAAGTACACTCAGGATTATAACCTACACCAAATTTCATAGCATGGCCCTCCCTCAGACCACCCTGCTTTCCTCCCCAGAAGCCAGCTCATGTTCCCTTTTTACCCATCCTCCTTTTTCTTGTTGGAATACCTTGTCTGACCTTCTCCGAGTATGACCACTCCCTCCCCTATACTCACTCTTTTCCTGGGGAAGGGATCCAGTCAGGAATTTGTAGTTGGCCTGTCGGAGTAAAGGGGAGGGTTTCTGTAGGTCCTTGAAGGTTGCCAGATAGTTCTTGCTTTCAGAGCTCATTTGCTCCTGGTTGAGCTGCCACAGTATTTTCTTCTTTTCCTCCTGCTGAGGATAAGATGAACATCAGCCCTGATGTTCATCCCGAGGCCCCTGGAGACAAGTAAGGGGCAGATCCCCCTTTTAAGACAGTCAGGGCAAGCCCCAGGATCCAGTCACCAGAGAGCCTAAGTATCAGGACTTAGCTGATTGCTGTCCCCACTGCACCATGAGAACACACAGGATTTTCCAGAAGGGGTGGTGGGCTCTGGAATCCGGTAGAAAGTAGGAATACCTGTAGGAGTTTCTAGGCTTCTGTAGAGTAGAACTTGCTTGCCCCACCATGCCTCACATTTAATTTCTCCTACCATTATTAGGCTGGCCAAAGTCACCTAACTCAGCTTAGACTGTGCTGGGTTCTGTGGTAGGTACTGAAGACCAGTGTCTGGTCCTGTCCTTATGGAAGATACCCACAGTGCCTCAATTCTAAAGCCCTTTCTTTTACTCCACTCTGACCATGTGAATATTTCTCAACCACTTCCCCACATCCACTATGCTTTGCTGTAGCTGGTCAGAGGCATTAAGGAAAAATATAGACTTCCCAAACCTGAGCGTGACCTGCATTGGATTTGGTTTTCTCTACTTGCAGGTGTCATGCACGTGGGAGAAGTTATTTTAGGATTCAATGTGTCTCAATTCCTTCGTATGAGAAATGGAATGAATCACATCTCTCGTGCCAGGCTCCAGTGAGGGAAGCGGCCTGCACTCAGGCAGCCCTCATCCCATGCAGGTCCTGAGTCAGCATGGTTTTCTAGACGTGTCTGGGCATTGCTCTCTCCACACTTAAACTGCCCTCTCTTTCTCTTTGCCTTTGTTCAAATTTTATGCCTCTTTCAAGGCTGGTTCAGTATTTACCTTTTCTCTGACACTCTCCTGATTCTTCAAGCACCCGCTTCTTAGAACTTTTGCCGTGATAACTAGAGTGTTTGCATGACTGGAAGAAACTTCCCCCTACCGAAGTATTGAGAAACAGTCCAATCTCTGTCTCTGGTACTTACCAATGGTAAGTTATACGGAAGATGTTCTTCATTATTCTCTTGGAGGAAGAAGTTCAGGAAGATTAAGGACACAGCAACTATGATACATTTCCATGGGCAACGATGCATGGCGCTGGAGCCTGGAACAAAGAAATGTGAGCATGATATGCATCCCGAGTGCCTCCAGCTCAGAAAAGCATAGGGATGGCCTCCTCTTGCCTGGAAGCCTCCCACTTCCCATCCCCTCTTTCTTCCTTCTGGACACCATTGCCAAATTATGTCAGCCGTCTTTCCCCCACCCACCTCGACCCTCCTTCCTACCTGTAGCCATCTAAGGAGAGACAAGGGCCAAGGAGTTTGACTCTATTCCACGTCTACCTTCTTCACCTCCTGTCCGGGTTTCCAGGTGACATTGGAGTAGCTTCTTTTGTTTATCCACTCTTGGGAGTAGAGACCCAACCAGAGAGAATGTGTTGCCAAGAAGAGGAAATCAAGTGTTAGGCATTAATCATATTCTTCCCTAAACTCCAAATTCAAGTCAAAGTCTCTACTTGGTTGTTATTGATCAATCATTGGGTCTTGTCTGTTAGTTCCCTGTTTAATTTTTGTGTGTGATCCTTCTTCCCAGGATTATGTTAAGCAGATTATGATGTTTTGAATTAAGTCAGAGGGACCAAGGGAAGCTCTTGTTAGTATATCTCTCCCCATCCTGAACTGGTGAGTAGGATGGAACCCTAAAAGTGACCAGAAACTTCTAATCACGTGAAAGTCTTTACCATGTTTGGAGTGCTGTATCCACGGAGTCTTTTAGTCTAACAGAAGATGTGGCTTGAGGGTTTATCGGAGAGCTGGAATTTCTCTGAGATCAAGGAGAAAATACTTTAATATTTTTATGCATGCAGGATGGGGTCCCAGAGTGGCTCCTCTGAGGTAGCAGAAACTAGTCACCCCTCCCAGGAGACCCTGCTTGACAACCATTGTCCAGCCTGAATGGGGGGCTTGTTACCACTCCAGCCTCACATCAAGCACCTGTTCCTGGATAAGGTGGGGCTAAAGTTTTAAAGCCTTTTATCTTTTATCTCAAACTCAGAGGTGTGGAAATTAACGGTTGGTTTGAATCTAATTAACGGAAGTGGATATTGAATGTTCCCTTCCCCTATGAGAGGGCTGCCACAGATAGTTCCTGGAGGAGTTATAGCTCGCATTCTGCCCCCTCCCCACCCAGGCTCTGTGACGCTGTGCTGCTGGGGGATGCACCAGTCACCACAAACTGGTCCCCAAATCTGCAGTTCTTACGTGGGCCTCCCACTTCCCAGAACTGCCCAGTGGGCCTCTGAAGTTTCCTTTTCTTCTCTTCTCCTTAGCTGCTCTGTCTCGTTACCAAGATCACATTTCCAGTTCTTCCTTGCTTTCCCCACCCCTCCCCTCCATGCTTGACTTCGCATTAGGCAAAAAAGCACATTTGGCCTTTTACTAAGGAAAGAATATAACCAAATGACATTGTCTCTTATCAGTTCAGCTTTTTAGATATGAAAAACAGAACTTGGGGACCCTGGGTGGCTCAGTCGGTTAAGCATCTGACTTTGGCTCAGTTCATGATCCTGGGGTCTCGTGATTGAGTCCCGCGCTCCACGCTCAGTGCAGAGTCGGCTTGTCCCTCTCCCTCTGCCTCTGCCCTGGCTTGTGCTCTGTCTCTCTCTCAAATAAATAAATAAAATCTTTAAAAAAGGAAAGGAAAGGAAAGGAAAGGGAAGGAAAGGAAAGGAAAGGAAAGGAAAGGAAAGGAAAGGAAAGGAAAGGAGAGGAGAAGAAAAGAAAAGAAGAAAAGAAAAGAAAAGAAAAGAAAAGAAAAGAAAAGAAAAGAAAAACAGAACTTGCCTTTAGGATAAGATCTTACTTACAATAATATTTTATTTCCTTTCAGTTTTATTGAGATATAGTGAACATACAGAACTGTTTACATAGGTTTAATGTGCACAGCATAGTGGCTTTACTTACATATATTGCAAAATGACTACGGCCATAAGGTTTAGTTAACATCCATCATCCCATATGGACACAGACACACACAGGAAAAAAAACACATTTTTTTCTTTGCGATGAGAACTTTTATTATTTACTCTCTTAGCAACTTTCAAATATACCACACAACAGAGTTAACTACAGTCATCATGTTGTACATTACATCCTCAGTCCTTACTTATTTTATAACTGGAAGTTTGTACGTTTTGACCACCTTCCTCCACTTCCTTCTCCCCTCAACCCCCCGCTCCTGGTTCTGAAAATCTAACCTCTTTTTCTGTGAATTTGTTTGTTTTTTAGATTCCACATATAAAAGAGATCAGACAGAATTTGTCTTTCTCTGTCTGACTTACTTCATTTAGCATAATGCCCTCCGTGTCCATCCATGGTGTCACAAGTGGCACGATTTCCTTCTTTTTGACGGCTGAGGAGTATTACACACAATTTTCTTGACTCATAATAATGCTGTTTTGAGAAGTCCATGTATTTAAAAAATATAGTTTTCTACCACGGCATAACTACCCTGAACTAAAACCCTTTTTCCTTCCCTTCTCTTCCCCTTTTGAATCCTCTTCTTCCAATTTTTCCTCTCCTCTCCTTTCTCCTCTAGGAACCAAAAAATAAACAAGCAAACAAATAAAAAACTATTACATTGAAGTTAAGATGGTTAGAGAAAAATCTAGGACTTTTTTTGGCATTAAAAATTGTTTATAATTTTATTTTTATTTTATTATTTTTTTTGTTTATAATTTTAATGTTCAATTTATTATTTTTTTTCTTTTATGGTCAGTGATTTTTTTGGTCCTGTTTAGAAATATCACACACTACACGGTTGCAGAGATAGTCTCTAACGTTTCCTTCTAGCTCTGTAGTGTGGATTGTCCCCCCAGCTTTATTGAAGTATATGGTAATTGACAAATAAAAATTATATGTATTTGAGGTGTACGACTTGATGTTTTGATATATGTTTATGCTGTGAAATAATCACCACAATCAAGCTCAATAACATATCCATCACCTCACACAGTGACCGTTTTCTTTCTTTTCCTTTTCTTTCCTTTCCCCTCTCCTTCCTTCCTTCCTTCCTTCTCCCTCCTTTCTTTGGATGAAAGCCCTTAATATCTACCTTTTAGCGAATTTCATGGATACAATACAGTATTGTTAACGATCCTCACATTGCTATACACGAGACCCCCGAGCTTATTAATCTTGCACAACTGGAACTTTGTACTCTTTGACTAAGACCTCCCCATTTCCCCTCCCCCAGCCCTGGCAACCACCATTCTACTGTCTGCTTCTAGTAGGTACATTCTGGTATCTCATTGTGTTTGTTTTCTTTTGTAAACTAAGATTTAATTTTTTTATGGTAAAATCAGCTTTTTAAAGCATAGAGTTCTGTAAGTTTTGGCATGAATATACTGTCATGTAGCTGCCACCATATTCAAGACAGAGAACACTGTCATCACCTCCCGAAATGTCCTCATACCCTCTTGTAGTCAATCCTTTCCCTCATTCCCAGCCTCCTGCAGCTATTCACCTGTTTTCTGTCTCCATAGTCTTGCTCTTTCCAGAATTTCATACCGATGGAATCATGTGGTATGTAGCCTTCTGAGGCTGGCCCTTCTCAGCACGCTGCATTCGAGACTCATCCGTATTTTTGTGTATGTTAGGAGCTCCTTCCTTTTTACTGCTGAGTGATAGTCTACTTTAAGGATGGGCCACGGCTTCTTTATTCATTCATAATCGGATGGATATTTGGGTTGTGTCCAGGTTTTGGCAATTACAAATAAAACCACTAAAGATGTTCTCTATCAGGTTTTTGTTTAACATAAATTTTCATTTCTCTCAGATTAACGCCCAGGAGAGCAATTGCTGAGTCATACGATAAGTGCATGTTTACTTTATAAGAAACTGCTATTCTAAAGCAGTGGATCGTTTTAAGCCCCCCCCCCCCCAATATATGAGGAGAGTTCCAGTCGCTCCCAGTCAATACTTGGATTGTCAGGTTATTTTAAACATTTTATCCCTTCAAATAGGTATATGTTAGTGTCTCATTGTGTTTTCAGTTTGCATTTTCCTAATAGTTAATGATGTTGATCATTTCCCCCCTTAAAATCAGTCTTTAAAGCTATATTCTTTATTCTAAGGACTGCTTTAATTGCATCCCATAAATTTAGAGGTTGTGTATTCATTATTATTCAGCTTAAAATAGCTTCTAATTTCATTTGCAATTTCTTTTTTTTTTTTTTAAAGATTTTATTTATTTATTTGACAGAGATAGAGACAGGCAAGGAGAAAGGGAGCACAACCAGGGGGAGTGGGAGAAGAAGAAGCAGGCTCATAGCAGAGGAGCCTGATGTGAAGCTCGATCCCATAACGCCGGGATCACGCCCTGAGCTGAAGGCAGACGCTTAACCGCTGTGCCACCCAGGCGCCCCTGCAATTTCTTTTTTGACCCATAAGTTATTTAGAAATGTTGCTTAATATTCCAAATCTTTTGAGATTTTCTAGATGTTTAATTGTTCTTGGTTTCTACTTTTATTCCTTTTTGGTTCGAGAGCATGTTTTGTATGGCTATAATCCTTGAAACCAGGGTAGCTCTCTAATACACAGTCATTGTTCTGCTGTGGCAAAATATTTGGCAAAATTTTCTCACCTGGCCTTGCTTCTGGTTTCCCACCTCACCCCATTCCTGACTTTTTGGCTTCTCTTTTCAGTCTCTGACCAGATAACTCTTTGAACCTGAAGCAGATCTGGCTTCTCTGGCTTGTCTTGTCAAAGAGAGGTCTTTGGCACTATTTTGTCATCTCTTGGCTTCCTCCATTTCTGGCTGGGCCCATTACCATCTTGCCTAGATAAGCCCTGGCCTGGGGACTGGTCCTGATTGGTGCAGTAACAGATGTCCTCTTTTCCTTAAGGCGTTTTTTTGTGCCTCTGAGGAACATTGGGTGATATCCAGTTCACTAGGCCTGTACTATACTCAGGGATGATCCTATCTGGGGACTTTCTAGACTGACAAACTCAGATGTTCTTCAGAGGGAAAGGGAAGAGTATCCAGGAGATGCTCTTAAACATATTTTAGACATAGACTTCTTTGGACATTTTCAGAAAAATGCATAAAACATACCCAGCCACTCACACACTCTCCAATACCTACTTAAACAAAGACCACAGTTCCTGCAACCAATCACACATATAGCAATTAACACCCCCATACCCCTGCACATATACCCACTCCCACATGGCCACACATCAACCTTCCACACACCAGCCAACCCCACACACCTACATATATAGCCACTTATATACACAATACACTCTTCTCATTAACATACTTCCCACCCACCTGTATATTTCATACATACCCATAAGCACCCATATACATACCTCCTTACAAAAACCACACACACATCTCACACACACTTTTGTATTGAAGTTCAGGTTAGCTCCAGGTTAAGAACTCATCATTAAAGGGTGTCTTTTCATAAAAGTCCCCTACTCACAGACTTCTGTATCTGACAGGTTAGAATTTAGGATCCTGAGGAATCTCTTGGAATAAATCATCCATGCTTTGGGGCAGAGTGAGTGGGGGCCCTTCCTCTCCGCTGTCCTTACTCTCTGTGCTCATGTCTAACTAGCATTTCCCATTACATGATGATGTGATATTCTAGAATGTTATTAATCTCGCCACTAGTCTGTAAACATCTTGGGGACTGTATCATCAATCTTTAAATTCCCAGTGCTTAGCATAAGGCTTAGCTTAGAGGGCACTCAATTAATTTTGAGAGAATGGGTGACTCACTTTCAGACTGCCTGAATGAAAATAATTCACCTATTCAACAAATATATGTTGAGTTTCTATTGGTTGCCAGGTGCTGCATTAGTCTTGTTAGAGAGGAAAGGAAGAGCAAGACTTTGCCCTGTGACTTTTGGAGATATAGTTGAATGTAGGAGACAGGCAGACAGAAAGTTATAATATCTGTAGGGTATTTCTTTGCTCAATTCTTATGACATGGAAGGCACTCAATATAATTTCTTGATTGAACAAAGTGCTATAGTAGAGTTCAGCATAAACTATTATGAAAAATAGCAGAAAGGTGTTAACTCTGTCTCTGGATAGTCAGGAAAGTCTTCCCAGAGGAGATTACACTTGAGCTAGAGTTTGAGAGCTGATTGGGAATTTTCCAGGTGAATCTAAGGGTGAGGGCATATTAGACGATCTGAATTTTGGCTACAGAAGGTAGAAGGATATGAGTCTGAGAAGTTTGATCCAGACTGTGAGACTCTTGTGAGTAATACAGGGTTGATGTTCAACCCAGTTACTAACCAATTAGTAAGCACCTGCCTTTGGGTGTGGTCCAGTGTCCCAGGAGGCATCTCTTCCCCTTCCCTGATACTCCCCAGACCTTCCATGACCTAGCAACAAGAGTTAAGAACGGGCACTTCAGGGGACTTCTAGGACCTGTCCTAGTGCTGGGGCCAGCGCTTGTTTCAATTGAAGTGTTCTTGTTCCATCTAGTTTTTAAATTTTTAGTACCATCTCTGATATAATGCAAAGAAAAAGAGCTGAGAGAATTAGTATTTACTGAACAACTTTTGTGGCAGACACGGTAGTGATGGAATGGGAAGTCACTTGCTAATGTGTTCTTATTGAGTCCTCATAAATGCCATTGAATGTATATATTATTATCCCTACATATGAGGAAGTGAGGCTAAGTAAAGAGAAGAAATATTTATTAAGAGTCTGCTATTGATAGATGTTGCCTTGCTCCTACCTTTGGCCATGGGTCTTAGTATTTCCATTTCTAGACTCTAACTCTTGGGAGACTTTGCTTGGCTGTCTTAGGATATCCCAACTTAATTTTGATCACAAGTAACCAACTGTGTTTTCTTTTTTTTTTTTTTTTAAGATTTTATTTATTTATTTGACAGAGATAGAGACAGCCAGCGAGAGAGGGAAACACAAGCAGGGGGAGTGGGAGAGGAAGAAGCAGGCTCATAGCGGAAGAGCCTGATGTGGGGCTTGATCCAATAACGCCGGGATCACGCCTGGAGCCGAAGGCAGACGCTTAACCGCTGTGCCACCCAGGCGCCCCCCCAACTGTGTTTTCTGATCAGCACACAACAAATTATTTTTAAAATGGACAGAAGGTCAATAAAAGACAGCCTGATGTAGAGATTCACACAAGATGGGTGGGGACAATGCAGTAAGAGAAAAATAAAAAAGAAGTGGTTACAGAGAAGATGAGAGAGAGAGAGAGAGTGAGAGAGAGCGAGCAGGGGGAAGGGCAAAGGAATAGGGAGAGAGAGAATCTTAAAGAAGCCCCACACCCAGCACAGAGTCTGTTGCTGGGCACGATCTCACGACCCTGAGATCATGACCCGAGCCGGAATCAAGAGTCTGACACTTAACTGACTGAGCCACCAGGCGCCCCTGGGATGATCCAGTTTTGTATCAGAAATGCACCCCATTTATGAGCTGAACATGGGGGCTTTTCATAAACTTTACACTGCATCTTTTCCCATCAGCATAACCTCTGATACCATCAGATCTGCTGGATTGTATGATCTCAGTGGCAAAACTTGTCTTGCAACAGGGACCTGCTGCAAAGCTCTTTCTTGCTCTAAGACCCATTTGAAGCTGGCAGCTTTCAGTATCATCCAATAAATGAGCTAGAGTAGCATTCCCAGATTTGGAAACTGTTGCCCTCAGAACCCAAAGAGGTCTACTGGGCACCATGCTTCCTTTTTTGTAGTAGAGGATGTAAATGTGGTAATTTGTCCTCAGTTTGGAGGGAATATTCTGTTACTCCCTTGACCACTGGACTCCAAAATACTTCACTCAAGTGGCAAATTCCTGAATTTTACCCTCTTACCAAGATCTCCAACATCTAGCCACTCACTTGTCTTGTCTAATCAGTATGATGTTCTGTGGGATATCTAGACAGTCCAAATCTCTTTGGACTATATTATGACAGAAGGCAGGAGAGTTTACATAGTTCTTTTTAAAAAAAAAAAAAGATTGTATTTATTTATTTGACAGAGAGAGAGTGAGCGCATAAGCAGGGGAAGCGGCAGGCAGAGGGAGAGGGAAAAGCAGGCTCCTCGCTGAGCAGAGAGCCCTCGCTGAGCTCAATCCCAGGAGTCTGGGATCATGATCTGAGCCGAAGGCAGATGCTTAACCAACTGAGCCACCCAGGTGCCCCTGAGTGTACGTAGTTGTGGGGCAAAAAAGTGAACGAGTATTGTCGACTCATGTGACTGTGAAGTCTTTCTGATTTTCTTTTCTTTTTTTTTCTTTTTAAAGATTTTATTTATTTATTTGACAGAGAGAGAAACAGCCAGTGAGAGAGGGAACACAAGCAGGGGGAGTGGGAGAGGAAGAAGCAGGCTCCCAGCGGAGCAGGGAGTCCGAGGTGGGGCTTGATCCCAGGTCTCTGGGATCACACCCTGAGACGAAGGCAGACGCTTAAGGACTGAGCCACCCAGGCGCCCCTGATTTTCTTTTCTAATCAGAATAGAAAAGAATGCATTTTCTAAGTCAATGGCTGCATAGTATGTGCTCACGGGGATATCAATCTGCATTAACAATGACAGTATATCTGACACAGCAGCTACAATCAGGGCTACTAGATGGATGAGCTTGTGGTAGTCTACAGTCATTTTTTTTAGGAGCCATCCAGTTTCTTCAGGGGCTAGATTAGTGAATTAAATAGATATTATAGGGACTTCCACAATTTATACTTTAGGTCTCTACTGGTGACATTGAACTCTGCCATCCTTCCCTTCCCTGCTTGGCATAGAATAGTTTTCGATTTACTATCTTGGCCAGGTGTAAGGGCAGTTTCAGAGGTTTCCACTTGGCCTTCCCCTCTATGATAGCTCTTACCCCATAGACCAAGGATCCAATGAGGGGTTACTCCAACCACCGAATACATCAATTCCAATTATACACTTAGGGACTGGAAGAATGACCACTGAGTGGGTCTGTAGACATAGTGGTTCCTCTGTAAGCATGATTTTGGCAAGGACAGCATTTATAATGTGGCCCCCTTAAGTTCCCACTCTAACAGGAGGCTGTGATTATGCTTTGATTCTGGATATCAATATCAACCCAGAACTTGTGTGTGATAGTTGTGAAAATGTCTGGATATTTCCACTTCCCCAGTTGTACAATTATCCAAGTAGATGGCTATAGGTCCTTTTGGGAAAAAAGCTGGGGAATCATTACAGGATATATTGTTACAGGGTCCTCCTTCTAGGGACTTGGCCACCTCTTCTGTCAGTGAATATAGGCCTGAAAATTGGCTTGAGTCCAGGACCTAAGCAAGAGATTGTGACTTTTCACTGAGGTGACTGCCCTCAACCTCCTGTTCCCCCATGTTGGCCTTTTCCTGCTTGTAGATATTAAGTAGCAGCTTTCTTTTTTTTTTTTAAGATTTTATTTATTTATTTGACAGAGATAGAGACAGCAAGTGAGAGAGGGAACACAAGCAGGGGGAGTGGGAGAGGAAGAAGCAGGCTCATAGCAGAGGAGCCTGATGTGGGGCTCGATCCCATAATGCCGGGATCACTCCCTGAGCCGAAGGCAGATACTTAACCGCTGTGCCACCCAGGCGCCCCAAGCAGTAGCCTTCTTATCCGTCTGCTTTGTGCACAGTGATGACATGTTCTATTCATCTATTTTAACCTTTATTTCCACAACTTCCTGAGGGTCATGAGTAACCAGTCCCAAATCCTCACTTTACTACCCACTTCCTCGGCGTACTCTTAGTACCTCTTGTATTAGTACACACCTGCCAAGAAGCTAACATGAAAACGGGGTTAGACATCCAAGAGATTTATTAGTGGAGGGAGAAGGAGAAGGCATGGAGAGGCTTCAGAGTGTAGTGACAACTGTGGAAGGTGACGGAGAAGGAAGAAATTGGTAAGAAGAGTCTAGGACTGCAGCATCGTTCAAAGAAAGCTTCAAACAGGATGATGGAGAGTTCTTGAGTCAATGTCACCTGTTGGAGGAGTCCCCCATCTTACCAGAATGGGCTTGCTAGTACCCCTGCTATAGTCACTTATTGGCGGGAGCATTCTGTGAGAAGTATGACCTTACCACCAACGCTGTGGTGGATCCAGAGAATAGCAGGGGAGCTGTCAGTTAGTCATGCTGCTTGCAGCAGCTTTCAGCAATACATGGCTACCGTATACACTTGCTCCATTTCCCTGCGTTTGATGTTCCCAAAGCTTCTACCTCTCATCCTTGTTTGGTTTCCCCCACATCCCCCTCCTTGTTTCCATCCCATTATCCTGTTTCCAAATCCCCCAGCTCTTTCTATCCGTTTTTATTACAACTCATTAGGACATACTGCCTTTTTTTAAAAAAAATTTCATTTCTTCCCAAATATCCCTCTTAAAGTGGTCCTTTCTTTTTTCTTTATCCCCACCTTCATGGATTATAGTTCTCAAGCTAGTGAAAACCAGACACTGCACATTAGCTGAGTACAGGGCTCAGAGCTCAGATTTTTCCTGGAATAGAGATCTTGTAGCAAAACTGAACTGAAAAAATGTTAGTAAAATACCCAGTTTTTCCTATCAGAAACATCCCAATTACCTATAATCCCAGAGATAAGACTATGCTAGAGACAGGAGCAACCAAAAATCAGAGAAAATTATTTTTAATAATTTTGATGCTATTTAAAAGGGAATGCCCTGACATATTGGGTAACTGTGTAGGAGAAAACTTTGCCTAATATAAAGGTTACCCAATAAATATTTATCAAATGAATGACTGCCTTGTAATGGGATAATGAGATCACAGAGAAAATAGTCATATTCCTCTCCTGACCAACCAATTTTTTTTTTTTTTTGGTCACATAGGAAGTTCAGCCTTCAATGACACTATTTCTTGGCTGTTGGAAAGATCCTCTGTCTTCTCTCATGCACTGCTAGAGTCTTGGGGTATGAGCATCACTCAGCCCTACCCACATGTTCCTATAGTTTCTAGAAGTCTGGTGTTCTTGCCCCAAGGGAAGAATTTTGGATGGTAGATGCTTTTGCATAGAAAACCAGGGAAGTGTTAAAAATCCTGCCTCTTCCACTAGTGGCTCTCTGGGACCAAGAGGATGTTACCTTCACTCTGCCTTTTAACATGCTGTGTCTTCTGTATTAAGAATCCTGAAAGGACCCAAGAGTGAGATGTACTTGACCAATTTCAAGACTTTAATTTTTTTAACCTCTATAGATTCTAACCTCCAACCTGATCCCTCCCAGAACTCCCAATGGCTTCTTCAGTATTATTAAACTTCACTTAATCCACAGGTTGATGTGCCTGATAATTATTCCAAAGGGTGGAGTGGCTGTCACAGGCAATCTCACACATTTTACCTTCTTCCCAGACTCATTAGATAATACCTGCTTACTCAGGGTGCCATTTTCCAGTAGCCCTAGTAGAATATAGTCATCACAGTCATTGATCCTATTAGTAGCATCATAGCCCAGTTCTACGCGTCCCTCTTCCAGATGATTCTTGTCTTTTAGGTGAGATCCAGTCAACACTTGAACTCGGAACACTTTGGCAGGTACATCCAAAACCACAGTCAGATGACTGCCAGCCTCAGAAGATTTGGTATAAAAGAAATTCTTATCCAAGCTATAGGCATTCATGACAACAGAGCCATCGGCAACCTTCAAGCTAGTGTAGATGGAAGCAGCAGGGTTGCTGGGAGAACCAGGGTCATTTTCCTCAATCTCTTTATCTTTGAAGCTATTGAATTTGCCGTCAAAGGAGGAGGAATTACCTATGTGCTGGAAAAGGGAAGGGAAGAATTGGATTGGTGTTGGTTTCATGAGAAGGTCATGAAAATGAGCGAGGAGGTAGTCACAGGGCATTTCTTGGTAGAAGAGGAAAAGGAAGTGAACCAGGCAGGGGAGATCTCTAGTACAAAAGAGTTTTCCGGTGAAGCCCAGCTGAGAGAAGTTCAGAGTCAACCAAGATTTGTTTTCCCAGGCAGACACTATAGTAACTATTTGGGTGACAAATCTTGGAGCACATTTCACATCATCTTCGATCATCAGAAAGTAGTCAGAGTGGTTGGTAGCAAAGTTCATGAGGAAGGCATAATCCATGTTCTGCTTGGAGCTGAAGGCTACATAAACTGGGGAGTCATGTGAGTTTTTCTTAAGGTCTTTTAAGGGAAGATAGCTTTTAAGAGGTATATTGATCACTATTAGCTGTCTGGCCTGGATATATGGTTTAAATAGGGTTGAGATGCTGGAGATCATTTGACCAAGCCCCTTGGGGTCAGGATTTGCCAGGTGTACCAAGACGATGAAGTGTTTCTGCTCAGATGAGGAAGAGGCAAAGAAGAGAGATTGCAGGGTGTCCAAGAGGTAGCTCCCATGGGGATGTTGAGCCGAAGAAATCCCTATGGTCAGCAGTTCTAGGATTGGGGAGAAAAGAGGACCTTTAACAACTTAGAGAAATGAGGAAAATAGTTGCTATAGGTGAGGTTATAATGCTTTCTTAGGTCTTTCCATATGCTAAATTCATTTGTCGCTGTGGTTATTTTACATTTTCTCTCCCCCAGGCCTGGGTATGGACCATATCAGGAGCTAAAAATATCTGGCCATAAGTTGTGAGTTAAAAAAAAATTATCTTTGAAAAACTATCGTGGGAGAAATAGATAAAGAAGATAAACTAATAATATTGCATCTATATCTCGTCCCACCCGAAGTCCCACTGAGAAATGAGGAAGGTTGCCATGAGAAAATCATAATTGAGGGGTGCCTGGGTGGCACAGCGGTTAAGCGTCTGCCTATGGCTCAGGGCGTGATCCTGGCGTTATGGGAGCCCCACATCAGGCTCCTCCACAATGAGCCTGCTTTTTCCTCTCCCACTCCCCCTGCTTGTGTTCCCTCTCTCACTGGCTGTCTCTATCTCTGTCGAATAAATAAATAAATAAAATCTTTGAAAAAAAAAGAGAAAATCATAATTGAGGAATTCCTGGAAGATAGAATATGGAACAGGATTGGTGGAGAAATCTAAGTAGAATTTATAGCCCAAAAGACACATAGAGAAAACAACTACACAGATATATCTATACCAAAAGCCTCAGTAAAGTTCGAAGCTTGAGCCACCAAATATAGAGGTATGGGCTCTTGGATGGTCACCTGGATAACTGCAGAACTGTTTCCAGAACCGCTGCACCAGTGATCACCAAGGGGCTGGGGGTAGCAACACTGAAGCCCAGGCTAAAGTCCTAAAGATTTCTGTCTAAATAAAGTGGAAGGTCTGCCAGGCAAAGGTCCAAAGTGTGAGTCCTGGGGCTGGAGAGAATATCATAACTGCAGCCAAGATCTCTAGGCAACAGAAGAAGGGGGAAAAGAGATAACACAGCTGACTATGGCATTTACCCTTAGATTCCCTCAAGTAGGCATTCAGAAATGTAGAGACTGCCGGAGTGTCTAAGCAGATAAATGGGGGAAATTCCCCAGATGACTTAGGGTTCTACTAGGAAAGAGAGTGGGATACCTCACCCAGAGATCTGCTACCCACATTCCTTACTTTTCTGTATCACTGCTTCCCCATCATCTAATGAGGCAGGCTTCTATAATCACAACACACTTCTACAGAGAGGCAAAAAGGAGTGGTTATTTGTAGAGAATTACACTGTTCATTCTAGATCCTTGAATATAAATCTGAAACAAGAATCATCAAACATTTGGATATAAATATGAAACAAGAATTACCAACATAATGGAAGAAAAGCAACAACTCATCCAGAAAGAGAACTCCAAAAATATAAAAGGGAACACTGAAATGAAGAACATTTCAAATATATTACATCAATCTTCAGAGAGATTCAAGAAGAAAGCATACTCTTTGGTAAAAGAACAGGCTTGTATGAAAAGAAGTTTGTAGAAAATATGGATATGGGGACTTGACCTAGTTCAGCTTAGATTTATCTGGCAATAATATTTCATGAGTTGGTGGTATGTTCTTCCATCAGAAGGCACACAATGGCAAATTGTTTCTGTTTTTAGGATGTTCGCAACCTTCGATGTTCAGTGTCTAGATCCATTAATACTCTAGGGGTTGTAATATGGTGATACCCTAAGTCAAACATTCCTTCTCCATTCATTATCTGGAATGTTTCTATAAAGTGAAAATTCCCCTAACCTTTTCTTTGGTTACCAAGTGGTATAGTTCATATAGGAAAGTGAGCTAAGTATTTGATTCTTCCCCTTTATTTACCAGCTTTCAAAATAATGGATTGGTTTCCTAGCATTCTCCAATGGTGACACAACTGGTTAGTGTTTTTTTGTTTGTTTGTTTTGGTATCCATATGAACTCATAAATTTTATGTTTCAAACCATTGAAATTTTATCTTTATCGATGCTCAAATTGCCCTATCTTAGGCAAGTAGCCTCTTAAAGTTGGATCCTGAGCCCCTTCAATACAACTTTAGTAATTTTCTTTTTTTTAAAAAAGATTTGTTTGGGGCGCCTGGGTGGCACAGCGGTTAAGTGTCTGCCTTCGGCTCAGGGCGTGATCCCAACGTTGTGGGATCGAGCCCCACGTCAGGCTCCTCTGCTATGAGCCTGCTTCTTCCTCTCCCACTCCCCCTGCTTGTGTTCCCTCTCTCGCTGGCTGTCTCTATCTCTGTCAAATAAATAAATAAAATCTTTTAAAAAAAATAAAAAAAATAAAAAAGATTTGTTTATTTATTTTGGGGGGGAGGGGAGAGGGAGAGAATCTCAAGCAGATTCCTGGATGAGCCAGGCTGGACATGGGGCTCCATGTAGGGCTTGACATCATGAACCATGAGATCATGACCTCAGCTGAAAGCTGAGCTCAAGTTGGATGCTTAACCGACGAGCTATCCAGGCGTCCCTCAACTTTAGTTATTTTTGAAAGATTCCTTGCTATTTGGTATGACGTTTCCTGCCTTGGACCTGGAATCAGGTATTTTTTTCAAGGAGGACTGGTTCTTTTATTATAAAATGGTATTACTCATTGCTAGTGGGTCATTTCTAGGCCCTAGTGCACAGAGCTAAAAATATTTTTAAAAAGATTTTAAATTTAGGGGCGCCTGGGTGGCACAGCGGTTAAGCGTCTGCCTTTGGCTCAGGGCGTGATCCCGGCGTTATGGGATCGAGCCCCACGTCAGGCTCCTCTGCTATGAGCCTGCTTCTTCCTCTCCCACTCCACCTGCTTGCGTTCCCTCTATCGCTGGCTGTCTCTATCTCTGTCAAATAAATAAATAAAATCTTTAAAAAAAAAGATTTTAAATTTAAAATTTTTTTTAAAAAAACACATCATGGGTTCAGACTGATATTTCAAAATGTATTCAATTAAAAAATGCATTTATTTATTTATTTATTTATTTATTTATTTATAAGATTTTATTTATTTGACAGAGAGCCAGCCAGATAGGGAACACAAGCAGGGGGAGTGGGAGAGGAAGAAGCAGGCTCCCAGCGGAGAAGCCTGATGTGGGGCTCGATCCCAGAATGCTGGGATCATGCCCTGAGCCGAAGGCAGACGCTTAAGGACTGAGCCACCCAGGCACCCCCAAAAAATGCATTTAAACTTAAAGAAAAAAGTAGTTTTTCTTTGCTGAGAGTTCTTTGTATTTTTAAGACCAACAAGCTTAAGCCCTCTTGAACTTAATCTTATTTTATTGACAATAAATAGCTTTGCACTGTCCTTTGAATTCTTAAAGTGTTTTGAGTCAGTTAATGCTTATTCTGTCACAAGGTTTATTTTTTCTTATCAAATGCCATCCCAACTTATGGGGATCAAATGAGTGCCATAGTTGGACCTCAGAAGGGTGCACAATGCCAAAATGAAGCTTGTTTAGCAAAGAGAATCACAGAGTCCTAGTTGAGCTAACAGATAAAAGCCACATATTATCTAGCCGTACACTTCATAACAGATGCTAGCTCAGTTACCAGCGATAGGGGAAAGAGGGGTACCATTACTGCAAAAGTCAGTGAGCACCACAGTCAGACCTAGGCTGGAGCTACAATTTTGAGAGTAATTAGCATATGGATGGTAGTTATGGCTGTGAGACTAGATGAGGTTACCAAGACAGTGAGTCTACACAAGAACTGGGATACATCGACATTTAGACATCGGAGAGAAGATAAACCAGCAAAAGAGACTGAGGATCTACTAGGAAGCTGGAGGAAAACCAGGAGAGTTTGGGATTCTGTAAGCAATTGAAGAATGCTAAGAGAGTGATCTACTGTATCAAATGCTAGGCCTATTTCCTTTCTGCTGCCTTGTCTCTACTCTTGTCTGACCTGTCCCAGCACGTTCCATACCCCTTGTGCATAGTCACTTTTTTTCACAGGAGGAGCTCCAATCAAGATACGGGAGTTTACATTTTTGAGCAGTTCTAAGTTTTTCTGCATATTTTTAAAGGTTTCCAAGTGGATTGTTCTATCAGGGTCGATCTGTATCCGGGCTCTCTGCCAAGCTACCATCTCCTTTTCCTCCTGAGAAAAAAGTAAGTTTCAGCTCTATGATTCAAACCCTTAGGGAATAATAGTTGAGTGGATTTTCTTTGTGTAACACAATGAAATATCTCCAGGATACAGGGCAGGTTGCTCAGGGCTGACTTCAGTTTCTTTCTTATTCTCTAAAAAAGTTCTACACTAGGGGTTCTTGTATAGGCTGTGGGTCCTGGGGTGAAGGGAATTGGAATTTCTCTAGCTCTTCTGGGTTATATGTAGGAAATGAGACAATGTCAGTCTATGTCATTCTTCACTCACAATCATCCCTATGACTACAGCCTGATATGGGTTCTGTGAAGGGCAAAACATATACTAAGTGTGAGAGATACAGGAGAGAAGGTAATTCCACCCAGTGTCCCGATCTAAACTCTTTCCTGTTGGTGGCACTTCACTCTTCCAAATTCGTTTACTACTCTCCCTTTTCTTCTTTGTCTTTTCTGGTTTCTAGTGCAATTTTCTCAACTCTTTAGACTTTTTCTTGGCTTAGATAAATGACTTAACTTTTCTGAAATTCAGCATCCTATTGTATAAAATGGGCGAGAGGGGATCTATAACTTTGAAACTGAAGGAAATTTTCTAAATGGGAAACTTACTAAACAAAGAATATTTTATGTCTCATCAATTGCTATTAAAAAAAGGGCCAACTTTGCTGAAGTATTAAATAAGTGTTATTTTTTCTCAGCCCTAAATTCTGTCTTTTGGAGTGCTTCAACCCTTATTGCCTCCATCAAAGAAAAAAGATATGTTGAGTCCTCAAACTTTATTATCTTTTTTTCTTCTTTGAGTGTCTACAATGTTAGTGACAATTTCACACAATTAGACACTTAGATAATCTATTTTATTTTTTTAAGTCAAGGGATTTCAACTTTGCTACATCCATAATTTCTGGTACTCACCAAAGATAGGAAACTTGTAGTACCAAAGGGATTTTCTCTAATGAAAAAGAAGATTGAAAACACCGTTACTGTTGCAATAATGATGAATATCCATAGGAAATCTTTCATGGTGTTGGGGTTGGGAGCTTGCAGAGCTGTTTCTCAATCTGTGATCCTTGGATGTATATTCAGATGTCTGTAATTTATACAGTATTAAGAAAAGTTTTCATTTGACAGTAATATTTTTTTCATGAATCAAGGAAGTTTATAGTATACAGTTTACTTGTATAAGTAGCATTCTTGTTTTTTTTAAAAGACTTTTTAAAAGAGCAGTTATAGGTTCACAGCTAAATTGAGAGGACAGTACAGAAATTTTCCATATACATTCCACTCCTACACATGCACAGCCTCCCCTATGATCAACACCACTCGCCAGAGTGGTGTATTTGTACAACTGATGAACCTACATTAACACAGCTTTATCACCCAAAGCCCATAGTTTACATTATGGTTCAGTCTTCGTGGTGTAGTCTATGGGTTTGGACAAATGTATAAATGACATGTATCCACTATTATCATATCTTACAGAGTATTTTCACTGCCCTGAAAATCCTCAGTGCTCTGCCTATTCATCCCTCTCTCTCTCCTAATTCCTGGAAAACACTGATCTTTTTACTTTCTTCACAGTTTTGCCTTTTCCAGAACCTCATATAGTTGGAATCACATAGTGAGTAGCCTTTTCATATTGGCTTCGTTCACTTAGTAAGATGTACTTAAGGTATTTCCATGTCTTTTCATGACTTTATAGCTTATTCCTTTTTAGCACTGAATAATATTCTATTGTCGGGATGCATCACAGTTTATTTATCTATCCTTTCACTACCAAAGGGCATCTTGGTTGCTTCCAAGTTTGGACAATTATAAAGCTGTTAGAAATATCCATGTGCAGGTTTTTTTGTGGACATGTTTTCACCTCCTTTGGGTAAATACCAAGGAAGTCGATTTCTGAATTGAATGTTAAGAGTAGGCTTAGTTTTGGGACACCTGAGTGGCTCAGTTGGTTAAGTGTCTGCCTTTGGCTTAGGTCATGATTCCCTGGGATCATGTCCCATATTGGGCTCCTTGCTCAGCATGAACCTGATTTGCCCTCTGCTTGCAGCTCCCCTTGCTTGTGCTCACTTTCTCTCTCTCTCTCTGACAAATAAATAAATAAATAAATAAATAAAATCTTAAAAAAAAAAAGTAGGTTTAGTTTTGTAAAAAAACACCAAGCTGTCTCCCAAAGTTGCTATACCATTTTGCATCCCCATGATAATGTATCAGAGTCCCTGTTGATCCACATCCTCACCAGTATTTGGTGGCGCTGGTGTTCTGGATTTTGACCATTCTAATAGGTTTGTGGTGGTATTTCTCATTGTTGTTTTAATTTTCATTTCCTTAATGGCATATGATGTGGAGCATCTTTTCATATCCTTATTTGCCACTTATATATCTTCTTTGGTTAGGTGTCTATTAAGGTCTTTGGTTCATTTTTTTTAAAGATTTTATTTATTTATTTGACAGAGAGAGAGTGAGCAAGCATGAGCAGGGTGCAAGGGCAGAGGGAGGGGGAGAAGCAGGCTCTCCACTGAGCAGGGAGCCTGATGCGGGGCTCAATCCCATAACCCTGGGATCATGACCCAAGCCGAAGGCAGATGCTTTTTTTTTTTTTTTTAAAGATTTTATTTATTTATTTGACAGAGATAGAGACAGCCAGCGAGAGAGGGGACACAAGCAGGGGGAGTGGGAGAGGAAGAAGCAGGCTCATAGCAGAGGAGCCTGATGTGGGGCTCGATCCCATAACGCCGGGATCACGCCCTGAGCCGAAGGCAGACGCTTAACCGCTGTGCCCCCCAGGCGCCCCCCTTTTTTTTTTTTTTTAAAGATTTTATTAATTTATTTGACAGAGATAGAGACAGCCGAAGGCAGATGCTTAACTGAGACACCCAGGCGCCCCTTTTGGTTCATTTTTTAATTGGGCTGCTTGTTTTCCTACTGAGATTTTTAAAAATTTATTTATTATTTTTAAAAAAAGATTTATGTATTTATTTGAGAGACAGCACGTGAGCAGGGTGGGAGGAGCAGAGGGACAAGAAGAGTCCTGAGTGTGGAGCCCTACCCTGAGTCATGATCTGAGCCCAAATCAAGAGTAGGATGCTCAACCAACTAAGCTACCAGGTGCCCGTTTTCCTACTGAATTTTAAGAGTTCTTTGTATATTTTGGATAACAGTCCTTTATCAGATATGTCTTTTGCAAATACGTTCTTGCAGTCTGTGGCTTGTCTTCTTCTCTTGATATGGTTTTGTGTACAGCAGAGGTTTTAAATTTTAATGAAGTCCAGGGTATCAATTATTTCATATGTCATGCCTTTGGTATTATCTAAAAAGTCATCATCATACCCAAGGTCATCTAGGTATTCTCACATGTTAAGTCCTTCAACTTTGTTCTTCTCCTTTAGTATTGCATTGGCTATTCTGGGTCTCTTGCCTCTTCCTATAAACTTTTAAATCAGTTTGTCAATATCCATAAAATAACTTGCTGAGATTTTGGCCGGGGTTGTACTAAATCTATATATCAAGTTAGAAAGAATGGATACCTTGGCAATATTGAGTCTTCCTATTCATGAACACGAAATCTTCATTTATTTATTCTTTCTGATTTTGTTCAGTTTTGTAGTTTTCCTCATATAGATCTTGCACATATTTTATTAGATTTATATCTAAGTATTTCATTTTTTGGGTGAGCTAATGTAAATGATACTGTGTTTTTAATTTTAAATTCCACTTGTTCATTACTGGTATATAGAGAAGTGATTGATTTTTGTATATTAATCTTGTGTCCTGCAACCTTGCTAAAATTGCTTATTAGTTTCAGAAGGCTTTTTTTATTCATTCTTTTGAATTTGTTAAATAAATGATCACATCATTTGCAAACAAAGACAGTTGTATTTTTTCCCTCCTAATTTGTACTTTCCTTTTTTTTTTCCTTACTGCATTAGTAAGGACTTCCAGTACAATGTTGAAAAGGAGTGGTAAAAAGGGACATCCTTGGCTTGTACCTGATCTTAGTGGGAAAGCTTTGAGTTTCTTACCATTAAATATGATGTTAATTGTAGGTTTTTGGTAGATAGTCTTTATCAAGTTGAGAAAGTTCCCCTCTATTCTTAGTTTATTGAGAGATTTTATCATGAATAGTGTTGGATTTTGTCAAAAGCTTTTTCTGCATCTGATAATTTTTTTGAATCAGTTGATGTGATGGGTTACATTAGTTGATTTTATATGCTAAACCAGCTTTGCATGCCTGGGATAAATCCTACTTGGTCATAGTGTATATAATTCTTTTTTACATTGTTGGATTCAATTTGGTAATATTTTTGTTGAGGATTTTTGCATCTAAGTTCATGAGAGGTATTTTTTTTGTGGTAATTTTTCTTTTTTATTTCTTTTTTTTGTTATTATTTTTTATAATTTTTTTTATTATATTATGTTAGTCACCATAGAGTACATCCCTAGTTTTTGATGTAAAGTTCTGTGATTCATCACTTGTGTATAACATCCAGTGCACCATGCAATACGTGCCTTTTATTTATTTATTTATTCATTTATTTATTTATAATGATTTTTTTTATTATATTATGTTAGTCACCATACAGTACATCCCCGGATTCCGATGCAAAGTTTGATGCTTCATTAGTTGCGTATAACACCCAGTGCACCATGCAATACGTGCCCTCCTTACTACCCATCACCAGTCTATCCCATTCCCCCACCCCCCTCCCCTCTGAAGTCTTCAGTTTGTTTCTCATAGTCCATAGTCTCCATGAGAGGTATTTTGTTTTCATGTGTTTTCTTTGATTTTGGTATCGGCGTATTATCAACCTCATAAATTGAGCTGAGAAATGTTCCCTCTTCTATTTTATGGAAGAGATTGTGTAAAATTTGTTTTAATTACTTAAGTGTCAGGTAGAATTCTCCAACAAACCCACCTGGGCCTGATTCTTTTTTTTTTTTTTTGGAAGGTTATTAGTTATTAATTCAATTTAATAGACGGAGGCTTTTCAGATCGTCTATTCCTCCTTGTGTGAGTTTTGGCAGATTGTGTCGTTCAAGGAATTAGTTTATTTCATCTAGGTTATCAGATTTGTGGGCATAGAGATATTGTTAGTATTCTTTTATTATCCTTTTGCTTTCCATGGGATCTCTGGTGATGGCCTCTCTTTCATTTCTGTTATTAGTAATTTGTGTCCTTTCTCTTTTTTTTCTTAGTTACCCTGGCTAGGGGCTCATTGATTTTATTGATCTTTTCAAAGGAACAGCTTTTGGTTTCACCCTATTGATTTCCTGTTTTCCATTTCATTGATTTCTGCTCTAATTCTTATTAATTCTTTTCTTCTGCTTACTTTGGATTTAATTTGCTTTTCTTTTTCTAATTTCCCAAGGTGGAAACTTAGATTATTGATTTTAGGTCTTTCTTCTTCTCTAATATATGTATTCAATGTTATAAATTTTCCTTTAAGCACTGTTTGCACTGTATCCCACAAAATTTGGTAAGTTGTATTTTCATTTTCATTTAGTTCAAAATATTTTAAGAGTTGTTCTTGTCCTTCTTGATTTCTTCTCCCTCCCCCTCCCCCTCCTCCTTCTTTTGGTGGGCAGCAAAGAAAGGTTTATTATTGAGCAATAACAAAGTGATAGTTCAAAGCTCCCAGAGAGGGGACATAAGGGGGTTGCCCTGAAGATTTCTTCTTTGACCCATGTGTTATTCAGAGGTGTTTCCTTGGTTTAAGCTCCATGTATTTTGGATTTTTCAGTTATCTTTCTGTTATTGATTTCTAGTTTAATTCCACTGTGGCTTGAGAGCAGACATTGTGTGATTTCTATTTTTTAAATCTTTCCCCTCCCCACTCCCCCTGCCCTGAATTTTGCTATTTCAGTGCACCATTCATGAGGTTTTCACTTTTTAGTGAAGGCAAGTCAGATGCTAGAACATAGAACATGTTTCTTTTTATTTGAAAGTTTTTTTCTTTTATGGTTTATGCATACTTAGAACCAATTGTTCTTTCATTCTCTCATTGCCTTATATTTGTCAATCTTGTCTTCTCTATTAGCAGTAAGTTCTCTGAAAGAAGAAGCTATTTTTCCTTTGTCCTCTCCATGGCATTTAAACATAGTGCTGTGGATACAATAGGTGCTTAATACATTCTTGAAACTTTTGATTCCATCTTTGAAAAAAAATGAGACGCTTTTAAAATACATTCAAAACCTTAAGACTCATGCTCAGCATGGTCAGGGCTAAGTAATATAAGTTGTGGGAAATGACTGAGCTCTTGATCTCTCCAGAAGTCTTTTGGTACATATACAATTGTTAGTGATAATTGATAGAAATGGCTACTATTGAAAATAGGGCTTCTAGGGGGCACCTGGGTGGCACAGTCGTTAAGCGTCTGCCTTCGGCTCAGGGCATGATCCCAGCATTCTGGGATCGAGCTCCACATCAGGCTTCTCCGCTAGGAGCCTGCTTCTTCCTCTCCCCCTCCCCCTGCTTGTGTTCCCTCTCTCGCTGGCTGTCTCTGTCAAATAAATAAATAAAATCTTAAAAAAAAAAAGAAAATAGGGCTTCTAAACAATTTTTAATCTATATGTGCCTGTCCATGTATTGGTATAAAATGGAACGTCAAAGAAGCATTGAGAATAGAATAATAATGTATGTGATGACAAGTGGAAAATAAAAGTAGAAACCAAAGGCAATAAGAACATAAGGTAATTATGATTTCGGTCTACTGGATTCTTTTTCTATTCCTTTAAATTTGTTAAGATGTGTCTTATGGCCCAAAATATGGTCAATCTTGGTGAACATTCCATGTAAACTTGAGAAGAATGTGTATTCTGCTGTTGTTAGATGAACCAGTCTGTGGATATAAATTACGTCTAGTTGACTGATAGTGTTGTTGAGATCAACTATATCCTTACTGATTTTCTGCCTGTTGGATCTGTCCATTCCTGATAGAGTGGTGTTGAGCTTTCCAACTATGATAGTGGATTCATCTATTTCTCCTTGCAGTTCTATTAGTTTTTGCTTCATTAAATTTGATGCTCTGTTTTTAGGTGCATACACATTAAGAACTGTTATGTCTTCATGGAGAATTGCCCCCTTTATCATTATGTAATATCCTTAAAAAAAAAAACCCGATAATTTTCCTTGTTTTAAGTCTACTTTGTCTGAAATTAATATGGCTACTCCCTCTTCCTTCCCTTTCTTCCCTCCCTTCCTTCCTCCCCTTTTTTTCTTCTTTCCTTTTTTTCTTCCTTTTCTTTCTTCCTTCCTTTCTTTCCTTTCTTTTTCTTTCTTTCTCTTCCCCCCTTAAAACCATTTTAATCACTTTTTAAAATTAATTAATTACCACTTTTAAGTCTACAGTTCAGTGGTATTAAATAAATTCATATTGTTGTGCAACCATCACCACCATCCACCCCCATAGTTCTCTCCGTCTTCTAAAACTGAAACTCTATACCCATTAAACAATAACTCCCTATTCTCCCCTCCCCCCTAGCCCTTGGCAACTACCTTTGTACTTTCTTGTTTGTTTGTTTAAGTTCGATTAGCGAACATATGGTACATCATTATTTTTTGATGTAGTGTTCAACTTTCTGTCTTTATGATTTTGACTACTCTAAGTACCTCATATGAGTATAATCATACAGTGTTTGTCTTTCTGTGACTTTTTTTTTTTTAATAGTAGCCATCCTAATTGGTGTGAGATGATATCTCATTGTAGTTTTGAGTTACATTTCCCTAATGATGTCAAGTACCTTTTCATGTGCTTATTGGCCATTCATATATCTTCTTCGGAGAAATGTCTATTCAATTCCTTTGCCCATTTCTCATTCAGGTTGTTTTGTTGTGTTTTAGAACTTCTCTTTATGTTCTGGTTGGTAATGTTTTATGAAATATATGATTTGAAAATGTTTTTTCCCATTCTGTGGGTTACCTTTTTACTCTGTTGATAGTGGTTTTTTTTTTTTTTGGTGAACAAAAATTTAAAATTTTCATTAAGTCCAATTTGTCTATTTTTTCTTTTGTTAACTGTCTTTGGTGTCATATCCAGGAAATCACTGCTAAATCCAATGCTGTAAAGCTTTTGTTCTGTGTTTTCTTTTAAGAGTTTCATTGTTTTAGATCTTACATTTAGGTTCTCGATACATTTTGAGCTAATTTTTGTATATTGTGTAAGGTAAGGGTCCAACTTCATTCTTTTTCATGTGGACATCCAGTTTTGAAAAGGCTGTTCTTTTCTCTATTAAATGGTCTTGGCACTCTTGTCAAAAATAATTTGACCATATATCCATAGGCTTATTTTGGGGCACTCTATTCTATCCTATTTTGTATTTATGCCAATACCATACTGTTTTGATTACTGTAGTATTGTAGTAAATCTGTCAGTATTTTGAAATCTGTCATTGTGAGCCCCCCAGTTTTTTCTTTTTCAAGATTATTTTGGCTATCCAGAGTCCCATGAGATTCCATATGAATTTTACGATGACTTTTTCTTTTTCTCCAAAAAATGTTATTGGGATTTTGATAGGGATTGCACTGAATCTGTAGATTGCTTTGGGCAGCACCGACATTTAACAATATTATGTTTTTTAATCCATGAACATGGGATGTATTTACATTTATTTATGTCTTACATTTCTTTCAGCAATGTTTTGTAGTTTCATTGTATAAATCTTTCACTCGTTTACTCCTATTTTATTCTTTTTATGCTATTGTAAGTAGAATTGTTTTTATAACTTCCTTTTCAGATTGTTCATTATTCATGTATAAAAAATGCAACAGATTTTTGTGTTGACTTTGTATCCTGCTTCTTTACTGAATTCATTTATTCGTTCCAACAGATTTTTTGGTGTGTGTATGTGAGGAATCTTCAGAGTTTTCTACCTATAAGATCATATCATTTGCAAACTGAAAATTTTACTTCTTCCTTTCCAATTTGGATGTCTTTTATTTCTTTTTCTTGCATAACTACTCTTTTTTTTTTTTAAAGATTTTATTTATTTATTTGACAGAGATAGAGACAGCCAGCGAGAGAGGGAACACAAGCAGGGGGAGTGGGAGAGGAAGAAGCAGGCTCACAGCAGAGGAGCCTGATGAGGGGCTCGATCCCATAATGCCGGGATCACGCCCTGAGCCGAAGGCAGACGCTTAACCGCTGTGCCACCCAGGCGCCCCTTGCATAACTACTCTTAATAGAACTTCCAATACTATGTTGAATAGAAGTGATGAGAACATGTTTCAGTCTTTCACCATTGAGTATGAGTGTTTTTATCATGAAAATGTGTGAATTTTGTCAAACGCTTTTTCTGCATCAATTGAAATGATCACATGGGGCTTTTTCTTCATTCTGTTGATGTGGCATATTAGATTGATCAAATTTTGTATGTTGAATCATTCTTGTATTCCAGGAGTATATTGTACTTCATCATGGTGCATGTATCTTTTAATACTGAATTTGAGGGGTGTCTGGGTGGCTCAGTTGGTTAGGTATCTGCCTTCCACTCAGGTTATGATCTCAGGGTGCTGGGATCAAGTCCTGCATTGGGCTCCTTGCTCAGCTGTGAGTCTTCTTCTCCCTCTCCCTCTGTGATCTCTCTCACTCTCTCTCAAATAAATAAGTAAATAAACAGAATCTTTTAAAAAAATACTGAATTTGGTTTGCTAGTATTTTGCTGAGGATTATTGCATTAATATTCATAAAGGATATTGGGTCATAGTTTTCTTTGCTTGTGGTGTCTTTGGCTTTGGTATCAGGGTAATGTTGGTCTCATAGAATGATTTATGAAGTATTTATTTCTGTTCAATATTTGGGGAACGTTTGAGAAGGATTGGTACTAGTTCTTTAAATGTTTGCTAGACTTCATCAGTGAAGCCATCAGGCCCAGTGTTTTTTGGTTGTTGTGGGGAGATTTTTGATTACTAGAGTCAATTTCTTTACTAGTTATAAATCTATTCAAATTTTCTATTTCTTCATGGTTTAGTTTTAGTAGGTTTTGTATTTCTAGGAATTGGGCATTTCATCTAGATTACCCAATTAATTGGAATACAATTTTTCATAGTACTCTTTAATTTATTTACTTATTTATTTATTATTTATTTATTTAAAAAATTTATTTGAGAGAGAGATAAATTGAGAGAATGAGTGAGGGGAGGGGCAGAGGGAGAAGCAGACTCCCAGCTGAGCTGGGAGTCTGACATGGGGCTTGATCCCAGGACCTGGAGATTGTGACCTGAGCCAAAGGCAGGTGCTTAACCATCTGAGCCACCCAGATGCCCTGGAAATTTTTTTCCATCTTTTCACTTGCAAACTGTTGGTGTCTTTGGATCTAAAGTGAGTCTCTCAGGGAACCTGGCTGGCTCAGTCAATGAAGCATGTGACCCTTGATCTTGGGGTTTTGAGTGGGTGTAGAGATTATTTAAAAATAGAATTTTTTAAAAAATTAAAAAAAATAAAACGGAGTCTCTCATAGTTAGCACATAGTTGTATCAGATTATTTTTAAAAGATTTTATTTATTTATTTATTTGAGAGAGAGAGAGACAGACAGAGAAAGAGACAGAAAGGCAGCGAATGGGGAAGGAGCAGAGGGAGAGTGACAAGCGGACTCCACACTGAGTGTGGAGTCTGACCATGGCCCAATCCCAGGACCCTGAGATCATGACCTAAGCCGAAATCAAGTCAGACGCTCAACTGCTCAACCAACTGAGCCACCCATGTGCCCAGATCAGTATTTTAAGTCAATTCTGCTAATGTCCGTCTTGATTGGAGAGTTTAATTTACATTTAAAGTAATTACTCCTAAGACGTACTTCTGTCATTTCGTTATGTGTTTTCTAAATGCCTTACAGATTTTTGTCCTTATTTTCTTCATTACCATCTACTTTTGTGTTTAGTTGATTTTTTTTTTTGGTAGTGAAATGTTTTAATTACCTTTTCATTTCCTTTTGTGTGTACTTTATAGCTATTTTCTTTGTGGTTGCCATGGGGATTACATTTAGCATCCTAAAGTTATAACTCTTTAATTTGAATTTATGCTGGCATAACTTCAATAACGTAGAAACTGCTCTTTTATAGGTCTACTAAAATATATATTTATTTATATTTATATATATTTATATAAATTCTAAACATATATATTTATATAAATTTATATATATTCATATATATAAAAGTTTCAACCACAACACATTTAAGTTCTCACCTTTAATGGAGCTATAGTTCTGAGACTTCTTTCATGGACTGCAGAGGAACTCAGCTTCACAACTCTTGAGAGTTGAAGTCGTTCTCCAAAGTCAAGAAGAAGAAAATATAATGTTTGGGGGAGCTGGGATGGGGCCAGAATTTGCATCCTCTGAGGCAAGACAAAGATGGTCACTGCTTTCAGGTGACACTCCCCGACAACCATTGTTCTCCCTGAATGGGGCCTGTTTACCCTCCAACTTCACACACCTACTTGTGCAAATCATCTTTCTGTCACCAGCTCCTTGGTGATGGTCCCAGGGAAATGGCGAGGAAGTTCTGATAACAGCTTCCTGAGATTCTGACCTAGATCCAGGACTATGGACTGGGCCACATTTTTCTCCAAATAAAAATAGTTTTATTGGTATTTCCCCCAATTTAAAACACAATGCATGTTCAATGTAAAACATTAGATCATTTAAAAAAATTCCATGGACAAATACTACCAGGAATTTGAAGACAGGAAAGAATAAAATCACTTATTCTGCTTATTTTTTTAAAAAGATTTATTTATTTATTTATTTATTTATTTATTTGTTTATTTATTTATTCATTCATTCATTCATTCATTCATTCAGTTTGAAGAGAGAGGGAGAAAGAGAAGCAGACTCCTTGCTGAGCGTGCAGCCTGATGCAGGGCTTCATCTCAAGACCCTGAGATCATGACCTGAACTGAAATCAAGAGTCAGATGCTTAACCCCTGAGCCACCCAGGCGACCCATGCTGCTTATTTTTAACAAATATATTTACTTGGTAGAAAAGCATATGAAAGAACAGCTGCTGGAGCCTTCCTGGTTTTAACTTGGTGACTTTCACATTACAGCCCCATAAAGATGAAATGGTTGGTGACATTTTTGACAGGCTGCTCCCACTTTTGGATTTTCTATCTTTCAAAGAAATGCTTCTGGACTACAGAGCAGAAAAGGGAGGTCAGGTACAGGAAGTAACCAGTGGTTTAGTGGCTACTTGTGCAAATCATCTTTCTGTCATCCAGAGCACTGCAACACTGGCTTTCACCTCCAGCCAATGGGATTGCTTTGGACATCTACAGCTCAATAGGTTGGGAGAGGATTAGGCTAACAATGACAGAAAAACAGATCTTGGAAAATCTGAATTTGTACCTGTTCATCAATGTTAAGTATTGATGAGTCAAAAAGAAAACAGAAGATTTAATGTTATTAACATAACAACACTCCCCACATTGATATATAAAGAACTGTTGCAATAAAATGACAACCCATTTATGAATGGGCAGAGTATCTGAATAGACATTTCACTGAAGATGTACAAATGGCTAATAAGCACATGAAAATATGCTCAATATCATCAGTCAGTTGGGTAATGCAAATCAAAACCACAATGACATAGTATGTCATACCCACGAGAATGGCCATAATAAAAAAGATAGACAATAACAAGTGTTGGTGAGGATGTGGAGAAGTTGGAACACTTACACATTGCTGGTGGGAATGTAAACTGGTAGAGCTGCTTAGGAAAACAGTTTGACAGTTCCTCAAAAAGTTAAACATAAAATTACCAAATGCGGGATGCCTGGGTGCTCAGTTGGTTAAGCATCTCCCTTCTGCTCAGGTCATGATCTCAGGGTCCTGGGATTGAGCCCTGCACTGGACTCCCTGCTCAGCGGGGAGTCTGCTTCTCCCTCTGCCTGCCCCTCCCCCTGCTTGTGCCCCCTCTCTCTCTCTAATAAATAAATAAAATCTTAAAAAAAATTACCAAATGACACAGCGATTCCACTTCTAGGTATATACCAAAAAGAAATGGAAATACATGTCCATACAAATTTATACATGAATGTTCATAGCAGCATTATTCAAAATAGCCTAAAAGTGTATGCAATCCAAATGTCCATCAATTCATAAACAGACAAAATAAGATATTCCATGCAATGGAATATTATTTAGCCATAAAAAGTAATGGAGTGCTTGCTTATACATGCTACAACATGCATGAACCTTGAAAACATCGTGCTAAGTGAAAGCAGACAGACTCAAAAGGCCACATAATGTATGATTTCATTTGTATGAAATGTCCAGAATAGCAGATCTACAGAGACAGAAAGTTGATTAATGGTTGCTAGGGATTTGGCAGAGGGAGAATAGGGAAAATTGATAATTAGAACAGTTTCTTTTGGGGGTGATTAAAATGTTCTGAACTAGGTACTGTGATGGTTGCACAACTTTGTGAATATGCTAAAAAAATCCTACTGAATTGTATACTTTAAAAGGATGATTTCTATGGTGTATGAATTATATCTCGATTAAAAAAAAAACACTTAAGGGCCTGAAAAAAATAAAATTATCTGACTTCAGGGATTGCTGTTTCCTCTAAAATATCTTCTCGTATTCAGTAATTCTAGTACTCCTCCCAGAGTAGATAACTGTCCCAGGTACTTCTGAGTCAGGCTACTTCAGACTCAGTTCATGTTGAACATCCCACCTGGGACCCCTTCCTCCAGCACACATGCTGAACCTCCACCAGAGACAGGAGTTGCATGAATCTTTTGTGTGCTCACAGCTCTTTCACTTGGGCAAGGATCTCAGTTTTTCAGCCCCAGAGGCTCAGCTGTGAGGTGGTTTTGAGTGTTTGGGAATGTTTATCTAAGGTGTTACACAAACTAGCTGTCCCTTCTTAAGTTTTCTGAAGATTTTATTTTCTACCCACTGTTCAAGGAAAATCACAGCTAGTCTTGGCAGTGGGAGTCAATCAAAAGAGATGTTCTTTACCTAAAAGAGAGATGTAAAAATCAACGCCTAGGCTTATGCTTGCCATCCTTTTTGCTAAAAAAGGACTGTATCTTTTGCTGATCCCGATGTAGTTCCACTGTTTCTAGGAGAAACCTCTTTCTAAAAAAAGCAATATTTTTGAAAAATATTTTTAATAGATTAATATTCTGGCTAACCTAGTGGATTTAATCTTGGAATTTCAAATGATCACCTACTTAAGGATAAAATATTACATATCATGCGCTTTCTAGTTGTTAGTGCTGAGAAGGCAAAAATACTTTGTGTTTTGGAGTCTCTAGTTTCCTGGGAACCCATGAATGTATGCTGTGTGCTGGAAGCAAACTAAGCAAGGTGTCCTTTTCTTATGGCTTGTTAAGTGTCTTTGTGCAAGTTTGCTTAAAATCCTTTCTGTATAATCAGTGTGTTAGGTTTTCTGTTGGTGTGGGAGCAAGTTTGGCAAAAAGCCTACTGATTGCAAGGTAGAAAATTAGGAAATTCCAAATAAGTCCTCCTGGTATCAAAATCTCTTCTATCATCATGGTGTTTTATAGTCTAGCTCAGCATGAGTAAAAGGAGGTAGCAAACAGTTTTACTAGTTACCTATTAGGCTTTGGTTTAGTAAAATGTTTGCTATAATATTATTTACCAGAAAATATATATGTCAAACCTTTGAGGTTAGGCCAGGCAATCCCAATGAGCTCAGGTCATGGGAGGTGGATGAACCCAGGGGTGGAGAGCCTCTGACCTCTCTGCTATGGGCAGAGTAGGAACTAATGATAGAGTTCCCCCTCCAGGTGAAGGTGACTCTCCGGGAGGCAGAGTTGAGCTACAAAGTTTAGCTGTCTCTCTCCCCGTGGAGATTTTCTCTTCTATGCCAGTCCTAGAGGAGACCGAGTTTGGGGCTTCCACCTGGTATTCTCCCCAAATCCAGACAAATGAAACTAAGGATGGAACTGAATAAAGTCCAGTGGGGCTTGGAAGTCAAAGTTGGTTGCCCCTGCCAGGGAACACCCTTCTGACAATCATTGCTCTGACTGGGGTGGGGGATGGGCAGAACCTTCACTTTATTCCAAGGTGGGCGGGTTACCCAAAGGAGGGAAGCTCTGATGCCCAGCATGTACACCCTTTGGTGAATATTGTGGATTTGCTTGCTCAGCAGCCAGTTCAATGTTTTTCTAAATGTGCTTCCCTGTTCTGTAGAGGCTGGCAAGCTAAAATCTGTATTTCTCAGATTCCTTAATAGCTAATGTTCCAATATGATTTAGATTTAGATTTCTATATTTAGATGGACATGCATGAGATCTCACTGAGGTAAAAAAAAAAGTTATATTTGTAAAGTGAGGATGATAATAATACCTACTTTGTTGGGTTTGATGTCCTACAGTATATATAACCACTATATACATATATAGTATAAACTATATGTAGTGTATACTATATAGCAGATTATACATATATAAGGAGAACATAGTAAGTATTTATATACACTACATATAATATATAATCACTATATATAGCCATTGTACATACTGTATATTATATACCATATTTTGTATATACAATATAATGGAGTGTCTGGCTCATAGTAAGCAGTATATATATGTTAGCTATAAATATATTAATATTTTAGAAGATCTCCAAGTGATTCCAAAATGTAGCCAAGGTTAGGAATCACTGATTTAAGACCCTAACATGGTAGGAAATTTGGGCTTAAATTTAATGCAACTGGAAAACATGGAAGGGCTTTAGGGAAGGGAATCATATGGTTTTATTTATATTTTTAAAAGATTGCTCAGGCTTCAGCGTAGAGAGAGAATTTGAGGATAGGCCAACGTAGAAGGAAGAAAAGAGTTACATATTGTAGATGTTCAGATGAGAGAAGATGGTAGTTTTGTGATAGAAACAGAAAAATAGTTGGGTTTGTGATGTTTTGGGAGTGGATTTGACCAGCAGTAGTGATGGACTGAACGTGGGTAAGTGAGGGTTATGTAGCGTGCCTAAGTTGACTACAAAGGAAATGACTCAGAACTCTCGGGCATCACTCTCAGCACCTCTTTTTGCCAGACAGACGAGCAATACCATTGGGTCGGCTGCATCATAAGGCCCAAGTGGCAGGGCAGTTTGCTCTACAAGCTTACCTGCTACAAAACTGTTTACTGCTCCAGGTCCTACTCAAAGTGCCATTGCTTTCCCCATTGACCAGATGAAGAGATAATCAGATGAGGTTAAATAATCTGCCCCCAGTCACACAGCTGGGATAGTAGGAGAGCAGAGATGTGAACCCAGAGGACACCAGAGGCTGTCCTTTTAACCACTGTGCTGTACTACTTATTATAAACAAATTTCCTGTTTAGCTTGGAGGTAGTTTTAGTTGACAAGTGTTATTTTCAAAGCGTTTTGATCAGTGTGCATTCTCTGATTCTTGGCACTGCTGACTGCCCCTTCTTTCCTAGAATGCTCAGACTCCCTTTGCTTTGGTAAGACTGCACTCTTCCGGTTCTCATATTTTCTCTTTCCTTTTTTCTTTCTCCTTCCTTCCGCCCACCCTTTACAGAAGGTTTCCCCAGGGACCATCACTGTTAGTGCTCTGCATTTCTTACTGTGCACGCTCCCTAAGCCTCGTCTCCCACCATTCTACAGCACTTTCCACCATATTCTACGCACTTTGTTCCCATACCACTGTACTTACACACACATCGATCTTGGGGTCGTGAGTTCAAGCCCTATGTTGGGTACAGAGATTACTTAAATAAATAAACTTAAAAAGTAAATTGAAGACTATAAAACATTAGTAAAAGAAATTAAAAGAGATAAAAAATAGAGGAACATACTGTATTCAATAATTGGAAGCCTAAATACCGTAAAGATTTAAATTCTCTATAGTAGATGTATAGATTCTTGCAATACCAATAAAAATTCCAGGCAATTTTTTTGGGGTGGAAATTGACAATCTGACTCTAAAAGTGATCAGAATATGCAAAGTGCCAAGAATAGCCAATCTTGAAGAGTAAAGTTGAAGAACTCACACTACTAGTTATGCAGATTTATTATAAGGCGATAGTAATTCAATGTGGTACTGGCATAAAGATAAGTAGATCAATGGAACACAATAGAAAGTCCAGAAATGGGTACATGCATGTATAGTCACTTGGTTTATGACAAAGGTGATATTATAATACAGTGGGGAAAATCTGACCTTTTTGAGCAAATGCTGCTGGGTTAACTGGATATCCATTTGGGAAAAAAATCATGATCTCTAACTCATACTACACACAAAATATCAATTCCATATGTCTGGAGTTCTGTTACTATGAGTATAGGAGAATGGCTATTAAGTACGTATTTGATATTCTTAGTGATGTATTTACAGCTGGTAAAATAAGTCTCTCCTCATTATTCTCTTTTAGAATTCTGAAATGAAAACACAAAACTTGCCAAAACTGAATCATGAAGAAATAGAAAATCTAAATAGAGCTGTAACTAGTAAGGAGATTGAATCAGTAATCAAAAATCTTCTGACAAAGAAAAGTCCTGGATCTGATGGCTTCACTGGTGAATTCTTCTTCTTATTCTTCTTCTTTTTTTTTTTTTTTTAAAGATTTTATTTATTTATTTGACAGAGAGCCAGCGAGAGAGGGAACACAAGCAGGGGGAGTGGGAGAGGAAGAAGCAGGCTCCTAGCGGAGGAGCCTGATGTGGGGCTGGATCCTAGAGTGCAGGGATCACACCCTGAGCCGGAGGCAGATGCTTAACGACTGCACCACCCAGGCGCCCCTCACTGGTGAATTCTAACAAATATTTAAAGAAGGTCTAACACCAATCCTTCTCAAACTGTTTCAAAAGATTGAAGGAAAGGGAACACTTCCTGACTCTGTTAGGCCAGCATTAGCCCATTCACTGGGCTAAAGGATGCCCAGATAGCTGATAAAACATAAGGGTGTGTATGTGAGTATGCTTCTGGAGAGACTGGCATTTGATTCAGCAGAGTGAGTGAAGAGATCCACTGTCACCATGTGAGAATTTTTCTGGTGTGCAGTTTTATAAATGTTAACACATGCACAGACTCATGTAACCACCACAATCACCATACAGAACAGTCCCATCACCCGCTAAAATTCTTTTGTGGTATCACTTTATCATCACACCCCCTCCCCAGGCCTAATCCCTGGCAACTTCTTCTTATTTGTTCTCCATCCCTGCATTTTTTTTTTTTTTTAGAATTCCATAGAAAAGGAATCATATAATATCTTAACTTTTCGAGACTACTTCTTTCATTCAGCATAATGTCTTAGAGATTCAACCACATTTTTACATGTAGAACAAGTTTATTCCCTTTTATCACTAATATTCTATTTTATGGATTATCACATTTTGTTTATCCACTTGGCTATTTAAAGTCATTTAGATTGATTCCAGTTTTTGGCAATTATGAATAAAGCTGCCAGAAGCATTTGTGTACAGGCTTTTGTGTGAACACAGATTTTAATTTCTCCTGGGTAAATACCCAGGAGTATGATTTCTGAATAATATGGTAAATGTATATTTAAGTTTATAAGAAACTGCTAAATTGAGGCTAAACTGTACCATTCTGCATCCCTTCTAGCAACATATGAAAGTTCCAGCTGTTCTGCATCTTTGTCAGCACTTGGTATCATCAGTATTCTAAGTTTTATGATTGTATCTCATTATGATTTAAATTTAAATTTAATTTACATTTCTCTAATGGCATCTTTTGAACATCTTTTCATGTGCTTACCTGCCATCTCTATATCCTTTTTGTTGAAGTGTCTGATTCATTTTAAAAATTGGGTTGTTTATAATATTCCTGTTAAGTCTTCAGAGTTCTTTAAAGGACTTCATTCAAGTCCTTTGTCAGACATGTGATTTGCAAATATTTTCTCCCAATCTATAGCTTGTCTTTTCATTGTTTTAACAGTGCCTTTTGCAGAGCAAAAGTTCTCATTTTGAAAACCAAATTGAAGACCAATTTATCAATTTTTGTTTTGTAGATGTGGTTTTGGTGTCATATTTAAGAACTCTTGGCCTACCCCCAGGTCTCAAAGGCTTTCTCCCATGTTTTTTTCCCCAAGTATTTTATAGCTTTACATTTTATACTTATGATACTTTTTGAGTTAATTTTTATATAAAGTGTGAGGTTTAGATCAAGGCTTATTTTTTGCATAATGATGTTCATTGTTTTAACACCTTTGTTAAGACTATCTTTTCCCCATTGAAATTGTTTTTGTACCTCTGTCAAAAATCAATTGGCCACATTTGTGTGAGACTATTTCTGGACATTCTCTTCTGTTTCTTTGATTATTGTGTCTATGCCTTTGCCAATGTCACACTATCTTGATTACTGTAACTCTATACGAAGTCTTACCATTGGGGGTAATGGTTAAATTTATGTATCAACTTGGCTAGGCTGTGGTACCCAGGCATTTAATAAAACACTAAAGTTTAAAAGAAAGGGAAACTACCTCAGATGAGTTTGCAGACTCAAGGTGCAAAGCATATGATCAAAGATAGCCAACAAACTCCTGAGGAAGGGTAAATGATTGAGCAATGGATCAAAACAAGACTTTAAATGAGTATGATTAAGATCCTTAAAGAGATAAAGAATACTATCCTTAAAACTAGGACAAAGGTTACAAAACAAAAGAGGTGGATATTAATTAGGACTGAGTAGCCATGAAAAAGAACTAATTATAAATTAAAACTAAAAATATATATTCACCGTAATATACAAAAATAAGAAGCAATAGACAGGATTATTTCTTAGTGGGGTTACTTCTGATGGCTCCCGGTGTTCTAGCTTGAGATAAAGCACGTGCATGTGTGTGTTTTAAGATTTTTTTATTTATTTGAGAGAGAGAGAGAGAGAGCACAAACAGGGGGAGCAGGAGAGGGAGAGGAAAGGGAGAAGCAGACTCCCCACTGAGCAGTGAGCCCAAGTCGGGGCACATCCCAGGACCCTAGGATCACGACCTGAGCTGAAGGCAGACACTTAACTGACTGAGTCACCCAGGCACCCCAGGGCCTGTGGTTCTGACCTTGGGCACAAAGATACTGAAGGAGACCCAGAGATCATTTTATGACTCTACCTTGAAGTATCTTGTGGGGCTGAGCTAGGTCAAATTAGGTCAAGATTGGAGCAAAGAAGTGAGACAGTCCCTGATACAGCCAGATACCAGATAAACCCCTTCACTTTCTTGTCCATTGGTCTTTGGGTTCTGGAAGCAAAGAACAGGTGCTGAACTGCTATTCTTATCCAGTATTCTCTGGAAATTATTGGATAGCCTTGATTATCCAGAGGCTTGCTACTCCAAGACCACTGGTAACTTGTCCAGCTTCAGACAGACATCTTGGTAGGACAGAATGTTGTTTAAGAGCTCTCCCTTTGGGCCTTCAACCATAAATTTCTCAAGGTTATCTCAGAGGTGCTGTGGCCCACAGCAGGGTCTCATGAGAAGTTAAATGGGCATATAAATCAAGATGTCATCTAAACAGATAACAACAATTCTATGAGGCTATGAGAAATCCATTCACTAGTCCTAGGAAGAATACGAGGTCATTTGTCAGAAGAGCCCAACATACTCTTTTGGCTAATGCCAAAAGATGGAAATTCATTAAAATCTTAGGTCTATGGGGTCCAGAATGTTGGTGATCTGTTTAAATTGTCTGCCATCCTGTTGAATGACCCCGTTGAAGCTGCAGCAATCTTAAAAATTGGATGTTTTTCTTGTTCACAAAATGTGCTGCCCTCCCTCCCCCAGGGGGAGCCAGTGGCTTGCTCAATCTACACTGCAAGTTGGTACGGGTAGGTTTGAGGCTTAGGCAGCAAAGCAATCAGGATTCTTTAGTTACAAACAGAAAAAACCAACTCAAATGGTAGCTTAAGATCTCAGGGGTGTCTCATGAAAACAAGGGAAGGCATGCACCTGTGCCTCAAGAATTGTAATAAGAACACAGAAAACCTAGTTTGAGTCAAAAATCTAAGAAATACCATCTTCATCTCCTGTGCTGTGTTTCTTGGAGAGTTTGCTTCATTCTTTCTTGCCAGATAAGCTTTCTTAGATACAAACCTTATCCACTTGAGCGGAAAGCAATCGCTTAGAACCAGGTGTATCCAGTCATACTTAAGATCAGGATCAGTTTCTTTTACTTCAAGTTAAGAAACATCTCCTGGTATGTGATTTATTTATCTAGGTTTCTGATAACAGCAGGGTAGGGAGGTTTGTTTTTGATTTGCAGAGGATGTAAGCTGATGTGCGAGGTAAAGTAGAAGGGTTAGGTATTTTAGCTAACAATGTGGTTGTTGGTTTGAGCCAAAGTCTGAGGGTCCAGGGGAAAGTGGCCAGCATTTCAACATTCTCCCACACGCACAGCTGGAGCTGTCAACTCTTCCCGTGTGGCTAAGGCTTGGTCCTCAAAGCCCTTTCTGGTAGCTCTGTTTATTCTCAGCATTCACTGAGTGGTAGTGCTTGCTATTTTTAGCTCTGTGTGGTTATAAACTCTATTTCCCATCTACCTATGCTGAGCCCAGATCTAAACCTGTAGTTCTCAGTAGTTTTGGCTTAGTTCTAGTACAAGTTTTCCTGAAAAGGGGCCTATAAGAACAGTTCATTCTATTTTATCATTTGAAGGAAGAAACAATTAGTTGGCTTAATAAATAACCAACCATCCCTCCTTTGTCCCCAACCTATGGATGACACTGTTAGCCATTTTTTATGCGTGAGGCCACCAAATATAAAGACCAGTCTGGTTATTTGGCTCCACTTATCCTTCCAAGTACAAAACAAATATGACATATTCATACTTTTGTATATGAGGAACAGTTCCATCTATAGCAGTATGTGGAAAGAAAGAATTGCTGAGTGGGAGTCTAGGAGTAATATTTTCTGGTATGGTAACAGTGTTTAGGCAGTAGATATAGGTTGAGGTGGCTTTAGGAATTTTTAAGTGTAATTCTCAGAGTTCCGAGCTAATTACAGTAAGGTGCAAGTACAGTGTTTACTGGTAGCAAGGCAGTTCGTTTGTTCATTCCTTCCTTCCTTTTTCTTTTGCATCCCACAGGGTTCTTATGTTATCCAGAAGAAAGGAGCAGAGCAGATGTTCCTTAATGGAGGAAAGACTCTAAAGATCTCTAAGGTTAGACTTGAGTCTAGCCCTCAAGGGTGATTGAATCACGGAGTGTGGGCTTATGAGGCTAAGGAAGTTTGTGTCTACCCCTTAACTTACTGTGGTCTGCCCTTTGGACATGATGCTTGATCAAACCTCTTCAATTAATATCAATTCCTTCTTATCTGGTCTCATTTCGTACTAAACCATGGCCATCCCTTGTAAGTTAGCAACCTGATTCCCAAACTTTGTAGGGCTAATAACAATTTACAAAAGCAAAGCAGTGCACCTACTTGGACTGACAGCCATCCTAAACAGAGCATGTTAAGAGAATACAGGTTAAAGGAGAAGAACAAAGAACTTCTTAACTGTAAGAGTGGCTAGAAAGCAAGAGAACTGAGAATGTGAAATGGCATGGAGTAGAGGGTTTCAAGAAGGATGGGATCTCCATGGAAATACAAGAAAGAGAATTCAGAAAATACAACTAGGAGGTCATTGGTGACCCTGGAGAGTAACCTTCAATGAACAAATGAGCTTTGAAGCCAGAGTTCAAAGACACCAGAAATGACTAGGTGCGAAAGACAGAAAAGCCATGGGTAAAAGCTAGACTTACTAGGCATGAATGGTAGACAGAGGAGGGATCAGTATTTGGTGGTGGTGTTGTTGTTTTTGTTTTTAAGATTTTATTTTTAAGTAATTTCCACACCCAACACAGGGCTCAAACTCACAACCCAGAAATTAAGAATCATATGCTCTACTGACTGAGCCAGCCAGGCACCCCTGGCATAGATGTTTTCAATACAGAATAGACTTGTGCATGATTGGAAACTAGAGAAAAGAGTTTACAGATAGGAAAAATACATTCATTTTATAACTCCTGATGTATTTAGTTTAGCAGTCAATTTTCAAGTTTTGTTAGTCCCTAAAATCTTGATCCTGTGAGCCTATATTGCCCCCATGTGGTACAGGCTGCCCAGCAACTTCGTTCTAAACTAAGAACTGACAAACCTGCTGTAAACAGTAAATATTTTAGATTTGAGTAAAAGCCACAGATATACATGAACAAATAGGTGTGACCTTGTTCCACTAAAAGTTTATTTTCAAAAGTAGGTAGGGGACAGATTTGTCCTGTAGCCACTAATTTGTTCACTCTTGATCTAAACCTCAATATTTGGGCTCAACATTAAAGTTATCTGGGGTCTTTTTAAAAAAATGTGGGTGCCCAGGCCCTACCTCAGACTTATTGAATAAAAACCTTTGGTTGTGGGGCTAGGTAACTGGTACTTTGTGAAATCCCACCAGGGAGTTCACTGTGCAACCAAGGTTGAGTATTACTGATTCAAACCAGTAAGTTTCTAGTTGTAGGTGTAGCAAATAATAAATAAGTTCATCAAATGCTTATTATATTCCAGGTGCTGAACTAAGAGCTTCCCATATATTATCTTATTTAATCCTCACAACAACTCCATTAATTGGGTACCATTATTATGCTCATTTTATAGACAAGAAAACTGAATTTTAGTGAGGTTAAGTAATTTTTTCAAGGTTGAGGGTACAGAATATGCCACCCCCAAATATGCCACTTTGGCGTAAAGATTATTTTAAGCTAAGGGTATTTGAGACTCAACAGCTGCAGAAAAAAAGGCTTTTTAGAGCTTCCCTTATCTGATTAAAGGCAACAACTTCTGGGAAATAAGACTACCATAGATTCTTCTTGAGGACAGAACTACTCCCAGAAGGAAGGATGAGAATGAAATACGATGAAAATGAGAATGAAAAAGAATGAGAATAAAACCTACCTCAAATCCTTTATTTAGGGAAGTTTTATGGCCCTAAGGGAGACAAAAAGACCACTTGTACCAAGATAGAAAACCATTATCACAAACTTTCTTATTTCCTGTTTGTTCTCCTGAAAATCCATTTATCTTTCCAAAAAGTCATTTGTTTTCCTTTAAGTGCCTTTCTCCTCCTCCCTTTCACCTATTAAGATGGTATAAAAACCCCAAACCCTAATCACTTCTTTGAGTTATTCATCACTGATGTCTCCCATGTATGTGCATGTTGCACATGTAAATAAACCAATCTTTTCCTCCTGTTAATCTGTCTTTTGTCAGTTTAATTTGCAGGACTCCAGTAACAGAACCTGAGAGGGTAGAAGAAAAGTTTTTTTCCCTCACCTGCAAGGTCATGTAGCTATCAAGAGGAGGAACCGGGATTTAAACCCAGACATCTGCTTCTAGAAACTGAGCTCCTCATTACTAGGCTACTGTATTTATTATTATTTTTAACTGAAAAAACTCTATCTTAAGCTATTTTACCACACACTATATTTTAAATATAGTATATAAAAAGTTAGTCACAAGCACTTTTTTTCCAGATTTAAGTTAATGTACTTTTTCTAGTGCCACTGAATCTTATTTTGAATCAGATTCTTCAGATACCTTGTCTACAGCTTTGGCACATCATAGAAATTCATTAAGTACCATTTCAGTTTGTTTTCTGTCCTATAGATTTTCCCCTCTTAGCCACTTTTGGACTCCACATCTGTTTAGGCTATTAATATTATTCAAAGGCAAAGCTTTCATATGTTTTCCTTCATTTTAGAGGTAATATAGTACAGTGATTTTACATATGAGTTTTGAAGCCAGACAATCCTCAATTTGAATTCTGTACTGTCACTGCATGATAAGTGCTCAATAAATATCAGCCAGTCTTCTAGCATTTTAATCAACTACAATGTATGTCTTGCTTCAATTTCTTTCTTCATGAAGAAGCAAAAAGGACCTTAGTCATCTGAGGGGCCTTTAAATAACAACAAACACTACAATTTTAACTATCACCACCACAACGACAGTAGCTGACATTTATTGAGTGACTACTATGTATTATTTTAAATTCTCTCCATGGATTAATTAATTTATTTCAATAACCCTATGAAGCAGGAGTTATCATTATCTTTAGTTTATAGACCGGAAACTGAGGCCCAGGGAGATTAACTTTTCCAAGGTTACGTGGATAAGAAGTGGCAGAAATATTTCCTGAACCCAGGTAAGTCTGGTTCAGAATCCACACTCTTTATTACTCTTCTATATTGCTTTATACCGTTTCCAGTAGGAAATGCTACTGTTAGGTATTTCTTCAAATCAGAAGGAATAATCTTCCAGTGTCTCCAAAACAATGGTTTCTAGGTTTAGGACTTTACAGGCTATTAAAATTTAAAAGAAGATTCTGATAAACAGTATAGATTTACCACTTTTAAATTTTGACAAGTAAGGACCTCAAAAAACCAACCACCACCACTATCATTTACTATTAGCCCAAAATAAAGGATGATTTAATACTCCCCAAGTAGGATGGATAGAACTTGGAAAGATAGCATCCTAATACTATATGTATTCATGTATTGTCCTTACATTTTCCACTTTGCTGAGGACAAAGACTTTATTTTTTTTTAAAGATTTTATTTATTTCTTAGAGAGAGAGAGAGACAGCCATTGAGAGAGGGAACACAGGCATGGGGAGTGGGAGAGGAAGAAGCAGGCTCCCAGCAGAGGAGCCTGATGTGGGGCTGGATCCCAGGACTCCAGGATCACGCCCTGAGCCGAAGGCAGACGCTTAACGACTGAGCCACCCAGGCACCCCGAGGACAAAGACTTTAGAACACTCTCCTTCCCTCTTCCTAATACTAGGTTAATAGCTAGATGCTACTTGCATTTAGATATAAAAGCTCTTTTAGTAATGTTTACAACTTGTCTTCCTAGAAAGAACCTGTATTTTGGATCTGGAAGCTAACAGTGGTATTAATTAAAAGTTGTTGCTTTTTAATAAAAAGTAGAATAAAAGACCTACAGGTGTTTTGTTCCACTAAAGTGGCCAAAGGACTTAACAGTCTGAGCGGCCTTACTTCTCATTCTTGAAAATTTGAAAAGTGAAATAAACAGTTTTGGTATTAGCACTTTTTTCACTCCAATGCATTAAAATAGGAGTGTATGCCATTGAAAATGGGAACATTTCAGTTAAAACCCTTAACTAACTGTTTGCAAGAGTGACAGCATTTTAATAGAATTTTTATCTTTTGCACTTTTGATTTCCTTCAAAGTTGTGATCCCTGTTTTCAGCAAAATGCCACATCAGCAGAAATCTACATGAACGGTGGCCTTACTAATTTTTTATTGATAACATTGTGAAATGAGAAGGCTCAGTGCATACCAGCTGCATTTAGAACTTGACAACAAACATGAATTAAGTATACATGGAAAAATTATTTGAAACAATTTTCTTTTAATTAAGTCTATAGGACCCTTGTTTTATGTTATGCCTTTAGATAAATTAAATCTGAATAGTTCACGGGTGCCTGGGTGGCTCAGTCTGTTAAGCGTCTGCCTTAAGCTCAGGGTCATGATCCCAGGGTCCTGGGATCGAGCCCCATGTCGGGCTCCCTGGTCAGTGGGGAGTCTGCTTCTCCCTCTCCCTCTGCCTGCTGCTCTGCCTGCTTGTGCTCTCTCTCTCTGTCAAATAAATAAATAAATAAAATATTTAAAAAATTTTTGAATAGCTCACAATTATAATCAATTATATTCAGCTTCAATTATAATTCCTAATTGATTCAAGCCTATTAGCACAATGTTAGTAAAAGGCCAGTGGTTTGGTCCTAATGAACTTTTATGTATTAGGTAATCACATTAAAAACAGGAGTCTCTTAAATATCTTAGAGTGGGTCCAGCAGGTTGGATGTCTGGCTTCTCAAGACCTGGATTAACATCTTCTGAGAGTTGCAAGGAAGTTAGAAGACAAAGAACGTTAACTCAGAACCCTAAATAGTTTCTTATTCGTACTAGCGCTACCAGTCTAGGGTCCTGCTCCCTCACAGTTCTGCAACCTTCACTCAGTGACTTTTTTCTCTCTCAAAACAAAGGAATGACAATTTTCTTTCCTCATCGATCCTTGGAGTATTCTGTTTGGAGGACCGTGGTACTTCGAAAAACTTTTAAGAACCCCTCCCTCCACTTTGAGAATTCAGAACTTTATAGCTTTTGTGTAAGGAATTAGAGTGAAGACTCTTACAGACTCATAATAGCAAGCACGAAAGCGACAACGTACGGACATTTGGGTGCTGAAGTGAACCTGGAGCGTGGACAGAGGCGACAACTAAAAAACCGTGGAGACCAGGGTGTAAACTCAGTTCTAGTCAACGCGGGCGTGCGTTCCACGTCTGAGACACCAATCACCTCACAAGAGGTGCAGCGAAATCCCACACTGCCAGAACAACAGCAACCCAGACACAGGCCGATCCCTACCGAACCCCGAGGCAGGTGATCCGTAGGCGCTGGGTGATGACGTACTCGGCAGCCCAGGCGGTGATTGGTTTCCGAATGGGGCGTCGGCTGCCAACGCGACGCGGGGCTCCAGCCTAAGTCCTCGCGAGAGCTGTGGACTCCGGTGCGGGATGGCCGCTGAGCCGGGCGGAGCTGGCGCGCGGCTCCCGGAGCCGGCTCTCCGGCCCAAGACATGGCCCGGGGGCCCGGCCTGGTAGGCAGGCCTCGCCCCGATACGGTCGCCATGCCCAAGAGAGGGAAGCGACTCAAGTTCCGGGCCCACGACGCCTGCTCTGGACGAGGTGGGCGAAGGGGCGGGGGCGTTGAAAGGGTGGTGGCGGCAGGGAGGGGGCTGGACAGCGCCGAGGCGAGCGCTCGCTTGCCTGTAACGGGAGGGCGCTGGGGCCGGGGACCTGCAGTGAGCAAGCAGGAGGTCTTGGTGTAGAGGACGCTGACCGAGAGAAGGCCTCCTCCTCTGAGGGTTGTTGCTGTATTTCAGTGACCGTGGCGGATTATGCCAACTCGGATCCGGCGGTCGTGAGGTCTGGACGGGTCAAGAAAGCCGTCGCCAATGCTGTGCAGCAGGAAGGTAGGCTGTCGACGAGTCTCTCAGGCCGGGAAGACAGAACTAGGTGTTTTATTTTCCTGGAACTCCGCCTCAGTGTTTTTCTTGCAAAATCCTTTGGGCATTTTTCCATAAACGTGTTTGCTGTCTTCATCGGTCCCTCATGTATTCGGAGGAGGGGACAGGGAGGATTAGCCAAGAACAGTAGCGCTTTCTATAGCAGAAATATTTTATTTCTGTCTTTGCATCCAAAAAAAAAAAATCTTTGCGTGCACTTCTGTAGGTTCCACTGCTTTCTTCTTGGTTATTCATGTTTTTCCTGTGGTTCAAATATATTCTCCACTTATTCTGCAGTTTGCTTCTTTGTGTAATAACCCTGAAGTATGCTTTTCCTTTTCTCATGCTTCTCTTACTTTCAGACCTTTTACTCACTTGTCCCTGAGACTTGTGCTTTTATGACACTGACTGTCTCCAGCTTAGGAACAGGGTCATTTTCTCTCAAACATTGCTCCTCAGAATTTATACAAATGAGAATAGCATTCACTTTTNGCATTTCCTTTTTTTTTTTTTTTTTTTTTTTTTTTTTTTAATCCTACAGGGTTTATAGTGGGAGAATAATGCTCTCCCTTTTTCTTCAGGTCTGAAGTTGACACTTTTAAGGAGTCAGTCTATGCAGCTTTGGGGTCAGTTTGCCCATTGCTTTCCAGTTTTTAGTATTTAAAATGCTAAAATTTCTTTCTTTCTAGTTCTCACCTTTCTTCTGCAGACTCTCTCACACTATTGCTTTTCCCCCCCTTTTTTCCCTCATCCTCATGGATGCTGATATCCTAAGTCATTTGTATTTCTGCATGGGACTTTGCCATCTCATTCTCCCCTTATTTTCTTCTAGTAAAATCTCTTTGTGGCTTGGAAGCCTCCCAGGTTCCTGCAGTGGAAGCTCTTTCTGGGGTTGGTGAGCCCTGTGACATCATTGACAGCAGTGACGAGATGGATGCCCAGGAGGAGAGCATCCGTGAGAGAACTGTCTCCAGAAAAAAGAAAAGCAAGAGACACAAAGGTATAGGGCTTGTTTGCTTTTGGATTAGTCCTGTCTGTGGTGGTAACTTGAAGCTATTCACTTTCTCAGTAGCGTAAGAGGTGATACCAGTGGAGAACCAGGGTTTGGATCTTAGTAGTGGGACAGGTTTAATATACCAGGGCTTTCTACTTGTGTCTAAATTTGAGAAGAAAGGAGATTGGTAAGAGTCAGTAGATTTCTGGAGCTGTAAACTCGACTATAGTAACCATCCTTTGAGAACATGTCATTGTTAGGTAAAAACCCATATGGTAGCATGAAAACAAACAGCCTTTGCATTTCTGGATTTCTGGACAGGTAAGGAATCAAAGATGTGACAAAAATATGTTTTCCCAGATATGTGGATTGTATCTAACCGGTTTCATTTCAACTGAAGTTAGGTATTACTATGGACTTTTAAGTGCTTTGCAGTTATTATTGTCTGCTCTATGTCTAGTAGATACTGTGGGAAATAGAAAAGTATGTGATTTTATACCTAATGGCAATAAAACTCACACAAATGAAACAAAAAATAAGCTAATAGTATGTAATGTGCCAAACCTTTATGCAGTGATTTGCTCTAGACTTAATGAATCAGACTTTGTTGGGGTAGCACCCAGAATAGCCATTCTTAAAGCTGAAGTGGTTCCAGTGATCAGCTAGAATTAGGGGAAGCTAATGGAATAAGTGATATGTGTATTTTTGATTTCAGATCTACCAGAACTTTTACCTGTACTTGAGAGTCAGATAAACAGATATTTGTACTTACTGAACTACATTGAAGTAATTGATAATTAATGAACTGCCATCATTTTGCAATTATGCCAGTTATTGTCAGCGATAACCATTCTTTTCCAGAAGGTCAAAATTAATATTGATGTTCCTCACACTTCTTTGTTCCTTAATCTCTTGCTTGAAATCTCTACTCATCATCAGCATGCTATTAGAAACTTATCTTGCTCTGTTTTGTTTTTGGGCACACTCCACAGAACAGCTTACAGACTTTTAAAACATCGTTATCGACATAAAATTCACTTTTTTAAAGTGTACAGTTCAGTGGTTTTAGTATGTTCACATGGTTGTGCAGGTACCCAACATGATCTAAGTTTACAACATTTCTGTCATCCCAGACCTATTAGCATTATTTCCTGTTCTCTCCTAACCCTCCCACTCCCCTGGCATACCCCTCTGACCATTAATTTACTTTCTGTTTCTATAGATTTGCCTGTTCTGGACATTTCATATAAATGGAATCACATAATATGTGGCCTTTTATGTCTAGCTTTTTTCACTTAGCATGTTTTCAAGTTCATTCATTTTGTAGGATATATCAGTCCTTCAGTTTTTTTCAGTTGGCTGTTTTGAATAATGCTGCTATGAACACTCTTGGACAAGTTTTTGCATGGACATATATTTTCATTTCTGTTGGGTAGTAGTGAAATTGCTGAATCACATGATATCTGTAGTTTAACTTTTTGAATAATGGCCAGTTTTCTTTTTTTTAAAAGATTTTATTTAGTTGAGAGAGAGAGAACACAAGAGAGCACAAGAGAGCACGAGCCAAGGGGAGGGGCAGAGGAAGAGGGAGAAGCAGACTCCCTGCTGAGCAGGGAGCCCAACAGGGGGCTCAATCCCAGGATCCTGGGATCATGACCTGAGCTGAAGGCAGATGCTTAACTAACTGAGTCACCCAGGTGCCCCGCCAATGTGTTTTTTGAGGTTTCCATTTTACATTCCACCAGCAGTGTATAAGAGTTGCAGTTTCTCTATATTCTTGCCAACACTTGTTATTGTCTGATTTTTTAAATCGTAGCCATCTTAGTAGATGTCAAGTGGTATCTTACGGTTTTGATTTGCATTTCTCTGATGGCTAATGATGTTGAGCATCTTTTTTGGGGGGGGCATCTTTTCACGTGTGCTTATTGCCCATTTGTATGTCTTCTTCAGCCAAATGTCTATTCAAATCCTTTGCCTGTTTTTTTTTTTTTTTAAAGATTTAATTTATTTGAGAGAGAGCGCAACAGAGAGCACAAGCTGGGGGAGGGGCGGGGGGGAGGGAGAAGCAGACTCCTCGCTGAGCAGGTAGCCTCATGTGGGACTTGATCCCAGGACTCCGAGATCATGACCTGAGCCAAAGGAGGGTGCTTAACTGACTAAGCCACCCAGGCTCCCTCCTTTTTATTGCTGAGCTGTGAGAATTCTTTGTATATTCAGGATACTAGTCACTTACCAGATGTATGATTTGTGGCTTACAGACTTAACTTTAATTCATCTTTTAGTTGTTTGCTCTGCTTTACTCCCATTAGGTTCCTTTATTCTAGTCAGACTGGTCTTTTTTTCCCCTTCTTTCTTTCAGCTTCTTTTTAATGAAACAAATACAGAAGAGAGAATAGTATAAGGAATCCCATCTAGCATTAACTCTTAATAAACTCATGGCCATTTTTGTTTCAGCCACTATTCCCCCACTCCAACATACACACTATGCATTATTCTGAAATAATTTCCAGGTACCCTATTATTATCTCTAAATGTTTTGGTAGTTCCGTCCAAAAGACAAATACTTTTTAACAAAAAAAAGTTAATCAGGTTTAAAAAAATTTACAGTAATTTCTTGATAGCATCAAAATCCTGTTAGACTTGTCTCTTTATTACCATCACATGTATTTTGTTTTCTAAGTATCTGGGCTTCCTGTTAGCTGTTTATTTCACTTGGAATACCCTTAACCTATACCTATCAAAGTTCTTTCCGTCCTTCATGGCTTATCTCCGTGGAGCTTACTTTTACTGATTCCATTTCCTACGTTCTGAAATTTCTTAATAATGTTGTTTAAAACAATGACAATTATTCCTCATCAGTAATTACTGGGTTTTGTCACTAAAGACAGAACTTTTTTTTTAAAGATTTTATTTCTTTATTTGACAGAGAGAGAGAGAGAGAGAGACAGCCAGCAATAGAGGGTATACAAGCAGGGGGAGTGGGAGAGGAAGAAGCAGGCTCCCAGCGGAGGAGGGAGCCCGATGTGGGGCTCTATCCCAGGACCCTGGGACCACGCCCTGAGCCGAAGGCAGACACCCAACGACTGAGCCACTCAGGCGCCCCAGACAGAACATTTTTTAATAGCACCCTGCTTTGTAAAAGTCCTGATGGGTCTCAGTGGGAGAAATCCTGACAGTCATTTACCTTCTCCTTCAGTGAGAGACTTAACATGGGAGATGATGGGGCTCAAACATGATAGGACTAAGCCTTCAGTGGTCACTGGAGATTACAGGGAAGATTAGGAACCAGAAAAGAGGATGTTGGTTTAGAGGTAGTGGTCTCTGTTACGAAGAACCCAATACAATAACCTGACTGAGTCGTACTGCTGCAGGAAGCAGTTTGCTCAAAAAGTAGAGGCAGCTTTGCGAGGTTGTGTAGGGTCTTTTCACCCAGGAAACAGAAAGAAAGCTGATTTTTGCATAGTTCTGTGACCAGGTCTGAATTACAGGTTGGGAGTGGGGTTTGCCCAGATGCAAGTGTCTTTTTTTTTTTTTTTAATTTTTTAAAAAGATTTTATTTGTTTATTTGACAGAGTAAATATAGGTAGGGGGAGTGGCAGGCAGAGGAAGAGAGAGAAGCAGGCTCCCCTCTGAGCAGGGAACCAACACGAGACTCAATCCCAGGATCCTGGGATCATGACCTGAGGTGAAGGCAGACATTTAACCGACTGAGCCACCCAGGCCCCAGATGCAAGTGTCTTTATGGGGTGTGAGTTTTTACTTGGACCTGAGACACCTAGTGGACTTCAGGGTCAAGCGAATGAACCCTAACGAAGTCTGTAGGAGGAGGAGGTGGGGATACATTGTCACAGGGCATCTTTCAGTACTGAACGCCCGTGGCTGGGATCATAGGTCAAACTGGCAATGAAATGAGGAACTAGAAGGAAAGAAATGTCTACAGGCATTTATTGAGTAATGAAAATATACCGTAACTTACCGGGTGTTTTATTGAGTTTGCACTTTGAGGTTTCCTCATACCTTCTTAAAATCAGTTGTTTTAAATGACTGAACTGAAGAAAATGTTTGGTGGAAGGGGACCATGAGGGAAATCAGGGGCAGAGTTTACAGTGCGAAGCTAGAATTTGGAGTAGAAACCTTGGTCTGAGTGCCTGGGTAGCTTGGTCGGTTAAGTGTCTACCTTTGGCTCAGGTCATGATCCCAGGGTTCTGGAATCAAGCCCCACGTTGGGCTCCCTACTTATTGGAGAGCCTCCTTCTCCCTCTGCCTGCTGCTCTGCTTGCTTGTGTTCTTGTTCTCTCTCTCTCTCTCAAATAAATAAATAAAATCTTTAAAAAAAAAAAAAAGAACCTGGGTCTGTTTACTTTAATTAGTGGCAAGATTATGTCTTCTTATTAGTAAAATGGGCACAGTAATATTTTCCTTTTTTCTGTTGAATTATTAGAATGGAATGATAATACTGTGTGCAAAACTTTGAAAAACTTTGAAAACTTGAAAATACTATGTGAATAGTTCTTGAAGAATGGCCTTAAGAATGAGACCCAGTCACTTGGGCAACAGGAAGCAAAGGTTTCCAGCAGCTAGAACAAGCAGGAAATGATGAGTCTGAGAGGCTTTGTTGGACTATTTAAAGCTGTTTTCTTAATGGTGCAAGCCCTGGGAGAATTGAAATGATTGGGGATCTTTAGATATGTACATAATCGAAGGTCAAAGGTTATAGTTCTTTTTTTTTTCTGTTTCAGAAGACTTGGACGTTGCTGGAGGAGAAGAGTATCCCATGGATATTTGGCTATTGCTGGCCTCCTATATCCGTCCTGAGGACATTGTGAATTTTTCCCTGATTTGTAAGAATGCCTGGACTGTCACTTGCACTGCTGCCTTTTGGACCAGGTTGTACCGAAGGTGCGACCACAGAGACTCACTCTGTTATCTGTGTAGCTGATTTCATTGCTGTTTGTGATTTGGAGCTACTCCCTGGATGGTGACCTCTTTTCATTTTCTCTACTCCATGCATGGGCATGAACCTAGCTTTGGACTCCTTGAGCCCCTCTCTAATTTAAGTTTGGTATTATTAATTTGTCCAGGTAATTGTCTTCCCTATGGTTGCCCCTCCCCCCATCCAGTATCCACTTTCAGCAAAAAGTTGTGCTTCAGGTCTTAAAAAGAACTGTGTTTGACTTGTCTTCAGACGTTTATCTTAGCTAGAATTTTCAAAAGCTGCCTATCTACTTATCTTTCTAACTGGATTAGGTGTTTCTTAGTTGGGTAGTTATCTTGATGTATCGTAGGGTTTTTGTACTCATGTTGCCCTATATATAGTTGTAGTGGTGAGGAGGGAGTAAATGATGGGATTAGTAAGACAGCTAGCTTTTGGTACCGGGTGCAGAAGTGTAATGAAGATTATAAACTGTCAGGATGTTGTAGGAAGGGATATTGAAGTGGAAGGGTGTAGGGAACTTGCTGAGACCCGTGGTGGCTCTTCAGTACACACTCCTTTTGAGCAACTGAAGTATACTGTACTGGTGTCAAGTCCCAGACTTGCCATTTTTTAGAGTCAAATGGGATTTAAAATTTTAACATGAATGGAGTGCAGGATTATAAGGTGTATGTGAATTGGGTTTTGCATGGCAAAGAAGCAAAAGCAGCAGAGAAATGAAGGAGGTGGTGATTTATGTGTGTGTGTTTGAGAGAGAGAGAGAGAGAACACTGGGGACAAGCTAACTACTGGGGGGGAGGGGAGAGAGAACACTGGGGACAAGCTAACTACTGGCCAGTAGAATAGTGTAATAGTATAATTAAGTTCATACAGAGACCAGGAGTCCTAGGAGACTGAGGTAGAGCAGGAGAGACAGGTCACTTATTGGTAGGAGTAATGTGTCCTGTTTCAGGCACTACACGCTGGATGCCTCTCTGCCTTTGCGCCTGCGACCAGAGTCAATGGAGAAGCTGCGCTGTCTCCGGGCATGTGTGATCCGATCTCTATACCATATGTATGAGCCGTTTGCTGCTCGAATCTCCAAGAATCCAGCCATTCCAGAAAGCACTCCCAGCACATTAAAGAATTCCAAAGTAAGTGAGAATTATTGTTGGGGCCTAACTAATGGACTCTTACATGGTGGGCCTGTTAATATGGCTTGTCTCCGGCTTCCTTGATGCGGAGGGCTAGGGCTGTCAATCCCGGGCTGCCAGGGGGCTAACGTAAACTTTCAGGGTTTCAGTTCTCTAAGGCATTCCTGCTCTGCTGGGCTGGCTTCTCTTCTCTTTACCTTAAAGCTTTCTTGTGCTTTTAGCATATTCTTTATTCTCTTTAATTTATTCTCATGCCTTGTACGTTGGACCACTTTAGATGATTTTGATGGTTTGGGTTAGGAAGAGCACAACTCAAACGGTAGATGTAAACCATAGTTCTTACAAGATGCTGTAAATCATGATGCAAAGATATAACATGAACACCTTAGTAATGTGACCTTGATACCTGGGATTCTTCTTTCTTGTTGACCTCTTTAAAAGATTTTGGTGTAGACTTTAACATAGGCTGAGGGCCCACTATGGCCAAACTCTGGGCTCGGTCATTTCAGAGACTATAAGGTACTCCCACTCACAGATTTTAGCTCTCTAAAATTCTTCCTGTGTCCTGGGCTATTTCTTATATCTTGGGATTTCCCCAGTAGTTTATATTCATACATTGTATTTAAGTGTTTGGCATTCTTCTGATTTGTAAATAGGTCTGTTAGCCTTTGGTCCTTTCTCTCCTTTTCTCCATAATGAAATATCCACTGAGCTCACCTTTGCCAAGCTAGACTGGTACAACAGATATGATTACTTAGGCAAGTTGATGTCTCAGCCTATTTCTCCTTCAACTAATACCATTGTCTGAATTTTGTATCTTTTGAGTTAGAGGGTAATTTTTATTACTCCATTCCTACCCCAAATCTGGTGTTCTGTAGTATTTTCTATTCTATTTTGTTTTTGTGTTTTGGATGTTCTGTAATGATTCTTCTCCCCTATTTTAGCTCCAGTGTGATAATATTCTACCTGATACATATTGATTGAAAGGGTACTGTTGGCTTCAAGACTATCAGGGTTCCTTTGAGGGTTGCAAACTGAGATGGTCAGGGCCTTGGGCTGAGCTCAATTTAATATCACACTAGCTGGTGGCTTTAGGGCGGAGTTGAATGTGGGGCGAGTAGAATTTCACCCAGCAGCTGCTTCTCCTAGTAATATGAGTGGACAGTGTATCATCTCACATTTGCAGTTTCCCTCCTCCAGAAATATTTGATAGTATCAGACCAACTCTGAGGAGGTGGGGGTCATCCCACAGCTAACCATGCTGGGTGTGAATCAGTTGCTGGGAGTAGAGCAGCATTGGGCAAACTCCTCATGCTTGACGCATCCTAGCGGCTCCAGTGCACAATGCAAGTGCTACTGCCTAAATCGAAAATACCTGTGTCTTCATATTCTTGTCACCGTATACTAATTTTTTTGAAGTAGATTATAAAAAGCCAAGGTGATGATAACTAAGGTCTTAATCCAGACAGTAAGCCCAGGCCACCTGGCTGCTGCTTTGGTGCCTTGTTGTTAGAGATCTCCGAAGAGGATATGGGACCTGCAGTGACAGGTGTCCCATGCATGGCCTTGCCACTTGTATAACCACAATCTCGCATGGCATTCAGGGAGTTGGCAGCATGCCTAAAGGAAGTTGTCCCAGGTTCTTGGACTCCAGCTTTTCGTATTTGATTCTCCCTCTCTCTCTTTTCAATAGCATAGCTTGTATGGGACACTGGAGCCGCTGTGATGGCAGCAGAAGTATTTGCCCCTTAAAGCCAAGCCCATTATTTTTGATGGAACAGCAGGACGTACAGGGCATGTCTGAAGGGCAGGACAGCTGGCACGGCGGACGACCCACCCCTTATCCCCTGGGAGGTACTTAACTTCTTGTGTTAACCTAGCTGTAGCCTGACTTTCATGGAGGGGCTTACTGTAGACTGAATTCAGCCCAGCTCTGTCATTTTCACACCGGCTCTCTGCTCCCAGAAGGTCCTGAGTGGCTTGTACCTATTCCAGGACAGCCATCTCTGCCAGCCTTATGGCTTTGTTATCATCTTGCTGGTGGCTACTGGCTGCCCTTATATTTTCATATAGAGGAGTGGCTTGCTGACTCAGAGAATGTCCCAGTCTCTAGAGACCATGTGTCTGTCTTTAAAGATGAGAACAGTGGGGGTTGCCCTCAACAGCATCTGAGGTTGACTTATATCGGTCCCTCTTCTCTTTACTGAATAGCCCTGGGACTGTCTCTTTTCATGTTGCACCAGTGTCAAATTGGGGGGGTCTCTATCTGTGCCGAAGTGAAATCTCAGCATTGGGACTGTGGCTGGCCTTGGAGCTGTCAGGTTTTTGCTGATTATTTTCTGTTACCTTATTTTCATTTTTTCCTTTTCTATTGTTTATTTATTTATTTTTGGTTTATTTTGTTTTTATTTTCTTACAGTGCTTACTTTTCTGGTGCAGAAAGATTGTTGGGAACAGACAGGAACCAATGTGGGAATTCAACTTTAAGTTCAAAAAACAGGTATGTAGTCATATCTTCTCTTAGTTTTTTAGGTAGTATGTTGTTCTAATAAATTTCACTAGGCATAAAATTGCCTTTTTAAAATCAAATAGTACACATCAAAATTTACAATAATGCCATGAAACGAAAAGGTAGAAGGAACTATTCTGTATGAAAGAGACACAGCAGTATAATAGCTGAATGAGTGGGTACTGGATCAGGGAACAAAGGGCGTAAAAGACACTTGGGACAATTCAAGAGATTTGAGTATGCCGTAAGTGTTAGATGACATGAAATTATTGTTAATTTCTCAGGTGTGGTAATGATACTGTGGTTGTATGTATGTGTCTTTATTCATGCTGAATAAGGGTGGAGCTTCAGTGCTCCTTTCAGATGGCTTTGCCCCCTCCACCATTTTATACGCAAAATGAGAGGTGGGAGGAGAGGAAGCGGATATGGTGAAATATCTAGCGGTAGAGGATATACAGGAGTTTATTGCACTATTTTATTAACTTTCTGTATAGTTGAAGACTTTCTAAAGGTGGGAAAAAGGGGAAAACTTACTATAACAATGTACTGAGGTTATTTGCCTATATTTTTTTTGTTTTTCAAAGCAGCCAACCATAATTTATATGCTTTTATACCTGAGGCCATTTGGGGAAGTCATGAGGAAAGGGACTGCCGCCAGGAGGCTATTTATAAGAAGAATAGATAGTATTCTACTCTGTTTCTGCGTTTTGCTTGGACTGTACCTAAGATCTTGGCCGCAGTGAAGATCTACTTTGCTTGCCTTTACTTTTTATCAGCAGCTCATTTCTTCCTTCTCTCTCCCCTTAGTATCTCACTAGGGAGACATATTACAAATAGGATTAGTTATCCCTCACTTGATGGCCAGCGAGTTACAGATAAGTTTGTAATGAAAGGAAATCATATTTTTCCATTGATTTTTCATAAACATGGTTTTAGGGAATAATTTTGGTTTCTAGTCATTTGATTTTAATGTCTTCAATGTCTTCAGCTGTGATACCCATGAGATGCTGGTGGTAAGTCCACCATAGGACCTTTCTGGGAAGGGGCTGCAGGGCAGTCTCAGCAGTGTTCAAGCCGAGAGTGGAATTAACTGCAGGAAGGTGAACGCTCAGATTTCCTTCAGTTCTGAGAGTTGTGGTTTTTTTATTTACGGTGCCTAGAATTAGATGGCCCCTTCTGCTTCTGTCCCTTTTGTGCAGCAGATGTTCTTTGGAGTTCGACGAGTCACGAGGAGTTTGCGATCTTTCAGACCTTGGAGAGCCTCTGATAGAACAATAAGTTTCCATTTCTTGCCAGATGGCAGGAAATACCATCTAAATGAAGCATATACCCACTGCCACATTGCTAATCCAAATGTGTTTCCTCTTTTTTCAAAGGGCAGATTTTCCTTGATCCGTATAGAAACCAATATGTATATAAGGAGAACCATAGGATTTTCACTGGTGGAGTCTTAGAGCCATCAACATTTCCTCTAAGCCATTCGAGTAATTCTCAGTTCTCTTCAGTCCCCTAGATTAAAGAGCAAGTGTGTGGGAGGGTTGCAGCCTCCCATTCAGTACGAAGATGTTCATACCAACCCAGACCAGGACTGCTGCCTACTGCAGGTCACCACCCTCAATTTCATCTTTATTCCAATTGTCATGGGAATGATATTTACCCTGGTAAGTGGAGACAGAACGTCATCCTTAGCTCTTTCGTAGACTCTCACTATACCTAGGTTTTGAAAGAAATTTGTAAATTTAACCATTGAGGAAGAAGAAATCTTTGAAGAATAATTTTTTTAAAAAGTCTGAAAGCAGACTTGTTTATTAGAAATGGAGTTAATTATATCTGAGAATATTTTATCTCTGTTTCCTTCTTATAGTAAAGGGAATGTTTTTGCTATTTTCTGTGTAGTGATCATTAATATTTGAGAAACATTATCCTTTCAGGGATAATAATGAGACATATATGAGCACTGTATGTCAGGACCTTGAAGCTTGCTTGTGGTATCATAAATGGAATACTAAAATGTAGGGTGACCAGCTCTGTCCCTTATGTGATGATGACTGTTCAAGCCTTAGCTAAGAATTAGATTAGTAAATAACAGATATGTCTCTGGCATATCTTCCAGGTTTTTAAAATTTTTAACTGGATTGAGAATTTGAGAGTTTATGCAGTTTATCTTCTCTGTCCTTTAGGCTTATGTTCAGAGCTATGTGGGGTTCCCTCCTCTGCACTGAAAATAGCTTTGTTCATTTTCTTTCTTTCTTTCTTTCTTTCTTTCTTTCTTTCTTTCTTTCTTTCTTTCTTTCTTTCTCTCTTTCTCTCTTTCTCTCTTTCTCNTTCTTTCTTTCTCTCTTTCTTTCTTTCCTTATATATTTATGAGAGAGTGGGAGAGAGAGAACAAGAGCTGAGGTGGGGGGTGCAGAGGGAGAGGGAGAAGCAGACTCCCCACTGAGCAGGGAGCCCCACACAGGGCTCAATCATGGGACTCCAGGATCATGAACTAAGCTGAAGGCAGATCCTTAACTGACTGAGCCACCCAGGTGCCTAGCTTTATTCTTTTTTTAATGGTAAAATAAATAATGCATACTTCATGGAAAGAATTTAAATAATACATAAATACATGGAAAAAGTAAAGGTGATCTAGACTTTTACTGGCCTATAACTATTAACCTTTTGGGAACTGTTCTTTAATGTATCTGTTATTACATACTTGTATACACCCACTCTCTTAAATAATTTTGTTTAATTGAGATTATATCATATATGCTGTTTTGGTTTTTAGGCACCTCTCCGCTCCCTCTAGGTTAAGTCACATTAGTGACCTATTTATATACTCATATTCCATGTATTTCATATTCACACAATTCCGTTCCGACTAGCATATACATAAACAGATTTAGAGATTTTGTGGTTTATTTTACCAAAAATGTGATCAGATGTATGTTTCATGCATCTTGTTTGACTTGCTCAACAATATCTCATCAGAACCCCTTCAAGTCATTTCGTGTAGTTCTAACCCAGTTTTTAAAAATTGGCTTCAGTGCTAGTCTATGTGCATATATCCTAATTTATTCAGCCATTTGAGAGGCTTTCTTTAGCATAGTTTAAATATGAAGAATTTCATTTCGTGGCCTAGCCAGTGTAAATTTTGTCTAGACTGTCTTATTTCAGAGTGAGCCGTGGGAAAACAAGGTTGTTTAATTTGGGTACTGAATTTGCTTTTCTCTCCTAGTTTACTATCAATGTGAGCACGGACATGCGGCATCATCGTGTGAGACTGGTGTTCCAAGATTCTCCTGTCCGTGGTGGTCGGAAACTGCGCAGTGAACAGGGTGTGCAAGTCATCCTGGACCCAGTGCACAGCGTTCGACTCTTTGACTGGTGGCATCCTCAGTATCCATTCTCCCTGAGAGCATAGTTACTGCTTCCTGTCCCTGAGGACAGCCCTGAGCTAGGCCAGTCCATTAGTAATCAGATTCCAGTTTGGAAGGGGTGTCTGGATTGTATATCTGGTTTGTAATGCACATGCCCTTGTGGCTCCCAGGGCTCCTGTTAGGGGAAGGAGAAGGATTGAATCAAGAGGAAAAACAACTATGATTTATAAACCTATTTTAATGTAAAAATTTGCATTTGAAAGGAGAAACCTGGCCCTATTTTCTGTGTTAAACCCCATTTGGTGCTATTGAGTTTGTTCTTTATTCTTTTATCCCAGCAAAAATGGATGATCTTGCTCTAGGGAAAAATTAAACTCATCCATCTCCAAACAAGGAAGTTTCAGCATTCCCTTGTGATCAGAGAGGAGCCTTTGAGGCCTGAAATTGTTGCTACTGTTGCTTCCCATTAAGCTGCCCCTCAAATTCAAGTGAATATTTTCTCTTCTCCCTTTACCCTTCTCCAGAAATAAAGCAGGTGACAGGGTTTTCAGAATCGTACAAGATTGACTTGTGTATCTTTCTTTGAAAATAATTTTTGGATATTGCGTAAATATTCTTTTGCCGATTTTGGATTTTAGGTTTTTTTTTTTTTGCATGAGGCTTGGTAGTGGTGATGATGACTTTGTGCCCTTGGTACTATACTGGGAACTTTACATAATATCTCTAATTCTCATGATCCTGCAAGGTAGGTGATATTGTTCCCATTCTGTAGCTGAGAAAACTGCATCAGTGATTTACCCAAGGCCATACAGCCAGGTCTTTTTGCTATCCCACAGTTAAAAAGTTCGGTTTTATTCCCTGTAGTAGATGGTGGCAAAGGGGAGTAGGTAGAGTATACATAGATAAGAAAGTAAAAGGGTGAGTAAAAATTTGATTGTGGTATACCTCATCCCTGATCAGCCTAAAAGGATATTAGATTGATGAAAGAGTCTTTGAAATATGTGTTTTTAAGTAAATTGTAAAACTAACCAAGAAAGGCAGGAAGATAAGAAGGATAATGGTATTTTCATTTAATCATTAGAAAGGCATTTATTATGCTGAAGGTCATTAAAAAAAATGCATCCCATGTTGAAACTAGCCTCCTGAACTATAAGCACTTAGTGACCTTCTTCTGCTTTGCCCGTGCCCGGGCCTGTGCTGCTTATCATCCTGTGTGTCTACAGGAGCCTGGCCTTTCATCCCTGCGGAAATGCTAATGTCATGTTAGTCATTGCTGTAGTTGGTGTACTCTGAGAAGAGGATCAGGGGTGGGATTTTGGTTTTATTTTGTTTTTGCTAACAAGATAACCTTGCTACTTGTCCTCCCTTCTCAGCTCTCCAAGTTAGCCAGTGAGCTCGATATTAGCTGGATATTGCCATGAGATGGGCATTAATACAGTATTCTTAAAACATGAAAATCTTGTGGGGGCAGTTATTATCACAAACCAAACTGTTAAATTAGTGTGTGTTTTTTTTCCTTAATCATCCTCCTTAACCCCTGCTATTTAAAGAATATTCTTAGGAAGCATCTGCTTCATACTGCTGCCAACGGTTAAATGTTACTCTACACTGAGGGTGGTACTAAAAGCTGTTCACATGGAAAGTGAGCCTGGGTCAGCGAAAATCAGAATTTGGGCATGTAAATGGTAAAAAGCAAAATAACCCAAGGACAATAAGCACCTTGGACTATAAGTACCTTTCACAAGTAAAAGTTGCTTCTTTGAGGCAGAAGGAGAGAAGCGCAGAGTTCTGTTTCCCTGGACTGAAGATGCTATGAAGCAAAAGGGAATTATTCTGGTGGATCAATGTCCTCCCCCATGTGGGAGGTAACCTTTAAAAGGGGAGTGAAATTAATTTGGTTTCATAATTGTGTTCTGACTCAACTTCTAAGTTTTTATATTAAACTTTATGATGATAGATATAATATTAGGTATCATCTCAGTTCTCTTAGCATCATATTGACAGACACTTGGGTAAAGTGTGTTATCATGGCTTTAGCCTTCCCTCTGCATTGATTGAGTTGCCTTTTCTAGGATTCATTTTAGTGAAAGGATGTGTGAAGTGTCTCAGAGTTCCTTTTGAAGAACCCCAAACCACCTGGAGAAGAGTTGGAACTTTCTGGATTACTTTTGTAAAAACTGCTTTGTAATTTTCACTTTTAAAAACACATCTCTTGATTTTGCTCTCAGGGTCAGACAAACAAAATAACACAAATTTAGCTTCATTTCTCACCCTCATAATAAATCAGAATTACTCAAATTTTCCTGCCTTCTACTGAAGATACAGGAAAACTAAGCCAATTGGTGAATATATTGGGAGGAAGAAAAAAAAGGTTGTATGTGCCACCAATCTCAATGACATACAGCGTTTGTTGCAGAAGATACAGAACATGTGTGTATATTTATAAATATGTACACATAGCGTGTATATAAAAATTCTTCGCACTTGTAGCAGCACTTACTGGGTATCGTAAAGGATTGAGTAGGCACTGTGATGACACTTAACAAACCAGATGGGAAAGATGCAATTAATAGGCACACGGGACAGGGTAAGGAGCAATTCAGGAAAATGGAGAGATTGAACTAAAATTCATCAGTCAGGAATTTGGCATTGAGACTTGCCTTCATACTATGTATATATAACAAACATTTCATATTCTAGTAACAGTGTTAGCACAGCCAGGGGCCTGAATTCAGGCGAGCAATACTATTCACTAAAGTGTACACTATGGTAATGTATCTGGATTTCAAGATTCTCCACTTTAGAAATAGATGCGACCAAAAGAAGAGTAATGAATGGGTACAAGAGAGCAAGTGTGAAAGGTGACAAACCATTGGCAACGATTACATGGCCAGGACTGAGGCCAATTTAGGGAGCAGGAGGTTAGATGAGGAACAAGGATGGAGTTCAAATGGACGTACAGAATACGTGCTACGCCTCACTGGGAAGGCGAGAGGGCGCCGCTGAGCCCCAACACTTCAGTCGTCTTGGGTAAAATGGTTCTTCATCACCTCAGAGGGGCTCTCCAGGCCAAGCCAAGATGGCGCGCAGTAGCGAAGAGACTCTTGTCATGTGCCGGGGCGGGGGGCGTGGCCTCGAGGGAGCCGACCAGGCCCCGCCCTTGGGGGTGGGGCTAGAGGCCTTCCGGGGAGGGAGGGGCGGGACTTTGAGGCGGGGCGCTAAGGCTCTGGCGGCGGCTGCAGCTACCTCAGCGCTCGCTCTGCTCCCTAGGACGTGTCGGGCTCCCCGGGTTGGGGGCGGCTCCCTTCCGCTTCGGAGCTGAGTCGGCTTTCGACGACTGCAGGCAGGTGAGCGTCCAGAACCTGGGGTGGGAAAAGGATGCCTTTTTTTCCTACCTCCAGCTGCCCTCCAGTTTGGGGAGGGGGTCTCAGTCTAACGCGCCTTGGAAAACAGCCCCGTTTTACTCCGGATGTGTCGTCTCCGGCTGGCACAGATACTGCTCCCTCCGCCGCCCCTCGCCGGCCTTTGCAGTGCCCTGTGCCCTTGGGGGTGAGAATGGGGGGCAATGCCCAGTTTGCGGGAGGGCGTGGAGTTCGCCCAGAGCTCCATCGGTCTCGGAAGAGGGGGGCTGAGTTGGCAAGTCTCCCTGTGGGAGCTGGATGGACTGCGCCCCCATTTCCCATCCTGGAGAGTCAGAGAAAAAGCACCTCTTAGCTCCTGGCCCAGCTCCGCTCCTGGGCCAGCTCCGCTCATTTGGGCACAGGTGCTGAGGTCTTCGCGCTTACCGGGGGGTCTTAATCCTTCCCGGGTTGCTCACACCCATTCTTGATTTCGCTAGCTCTCTGTTCCTTGAACTGCCAGTCTCAGGCTGTGCCAGAAAAATGCCCCCGTCTCCGCAGTGCCAGGGCGATGGGATGGATGGAGCGGCCAACCCGAGGTCTGGTGGGGGTGGGGGTGAGAGTGGGTGCAACCGGAAAAGAAGGCTGGAATAGATTCCTGAACTGGGAGGGTGAGAGTGGGGAGTTGACTTTGGACCACGCAGTAGGGGTTTTTCTTGTGTAGATCCTGCAGGGTTTGATGGTGGGTGGGAAGAGAGAGGTCGGGTTGGAGGACTTGGAAATGTGGGGTGGGTGGTTTACTTTGAGAAGGAGGAGGGATCCAGGACAAGGTGCCACTAGGTGCTGATGTCACCTTTGAGAAGTATGCTGGTAGTATCCGTTAGAGGGATATGGGAGTTGGGGCTGCTGCTCTGCTGTTCTACGTGGTGAGCAAGTGGTTAAGGAGAAGGCTCTGCGCAGCATGGAGATCCCCTCCTGGTGGGAGCTTAAGGGGCCCTTCCAGCAGCTAGGTTTCAGGGACTTCCCTCAGTCTTTCTGGGAGTGTTGGAACTGATACCTAGTACTTTGTTCCATACCCAGCAAACATTTATTGGGTACCTACTGTATGCCAAGCACTATACTATGTGCTGGGTCTTCTGAAGGCAATTTAGGGCCATGGAGCTGCTGAAAGGTACACAGTAGGCACTCTCTTAACAGCCCCTGCCCCCGATTTTGTTACGTTGCTATTAGATTATTTAAAAAGCAGAGCCCTGTCCACGTGCTTTCAAACAGCTGTCTGAACTGAATTCCAACCCATCCACTCCCTACCACTGTTAACTGGTCAGGTAGTCCCAAGAGAAGCTGCTTTAACAAAAGGAATTAGTTTGAATGATTTCCCTTGGCTATTTTCTAGGACTTTGTCCTGATGCCTGAGAAGGCTGCATCTCAAAATAATGAGATGATGAATAGCACAATGATTACTGGGGGCCAAGAATGCACTGGACACGTGGCACAGTGGGAGATGCCCTCTCTGGAAGAGAGAAGAGTGTGGGGGAAGGGGGTATGAAGTGAAACCTTGTCCAGGGGTATCTGGGTGTGTGCTGATGAGCATGTCATGATGTCAGAACTGTGGAGTATATGAGGTCTGACTGTTGGGTGGTAAGGAAGGATTGGAGGGGCAGGGCAGGGCAGGCAACCAGGCTCCTGGTTCTCTTTTCTGAGTTGATTGCTGGAATCTTAGAGTTGGCAAGAGTCATCAAGGACTTCAATGGGTCCTTTCAGAGCCTCTGAGGATAGCAGCGTGAGAGCTGGGGAGAGGAGGAGGAGTCAGGGTTGAAGGCTCAGTAGGGCCGGGGAGCTGGGGGTCAGGGGTCTTTAGGATGTGGACGCACTAGCTGAGGCCTTTTTATGCCAGGGATACTCTCCCCTGGGGCTCTGGGCCCTTGGATGGGTTGCTGTAGAAGCAAGGTGTGGCTTCTGATTGGTATAGAGTTGCATGTGGCATGTGTGTCCGGGAGAGGAGCTGGTAAGGAGCAGGGAGGACCACAGGAGTAAAAGCTGCCTCAGAGTCTAGGTCCCAAGTATGGGATCAGGAGAAATGGAGGGGAGGTCAGGGGGAGGGGTGGTGTGTATTGCAGCCACATGAAGTCACCATCTGTCTCCCCTCTGGCCTGCTAGCTCACTGACCTATAATTAGCTCTGGAGGGCATACGGTGCTGGCTCACAGGAGCGTGGCACTTCGGATGGCCAGTGGAGTCAAAAGTACTGGAATGGGCTGTGGTGAGAGGGGCAGCTCCTAGGGGACCCTCAGTCTCTGTTGTGCTGAGAGGGGCCTGCGGGAACTGAGAATGCCATGGGGGCAGGACCAGTTGGGGGGGGCAGGGAATAGTGGGAAGGAGCTCTGAGCTAGCAAGGTGTGAAACTCCAGGGCTGGACGGAGCTTGAGGACTGCCCTCTTCTCCTTGGCAATGGCTCTCCAATCACACAAGAAGCATGACTGCTGCCCAGCTCATTGCTTGGCTTTCAGAGAGCCTTGGTTGGGGGCTGCAGACCCCCGCCCCCCTCAAGTGTCTTCTCTTCCCTCGAGTGAAGTCAAGCTCTAACACAGAGCAGCTTCTTGCTTCTGCGGTCGGGCTGAGAGGGCTTGACTGGGGCTGCTTCATTCTGACAGAGCTGGAATGGAAACTGCCACCGGTTAATTCAGTTGGTCCTCCTCCAAGTGGTGCTCGGGGCTGACCCCCAGGCGGTGCCAGAGACTGGATATTTGGTCACGTGCTACTCCCTGTTGCTTTCGAACGATTACGTGGGTAGAGTCGTCCCCCTTTTCTCAGGGGATACATTCCAAGACTCTCAGTGGGTGCCTGAAACCACAGATAGTACCGAATCCTAGATATACTCGATTTTTCCCCCAGGCTACACACCTGTGATAGTTTAATCTGTAAGTTCATCCCAGGAAGAGATGAGCAACAATAACTGATAATTAAAAGGAACAGTTACAACAATTTACTGTTAAAAAAAGTTTTGGGAATATGGTCTCTCTCTCTAAATATCTTACTGTCCTCACCCTTCTTCTTGTGATGATGCAAATGGTAAAATGGCTACGTGATGAGATGAAGCAGGAATGACGCAGGCGCTGTGATGAAGTGTTCGCTACTATTGACCTTGTGATGACATGTCAGAAGGAGGATCATCTGCTTCCATCAGTGGTTGACCGCTGGGACCCGAGATCACAGAAAATGAGGCTATGGATGGGGGGACCACTCTCTCGGTGTTCTTTCAAGTCGACTAAACTTTTTGAGGGTTGACGGCATATCTTACGTACCTTTTGTATCCAAAGCAACTCTTAGCTCAGCATTGGCTTCATGGAAATCTACCAATAGGTTAATTGTTGGATTGAATCGAAGAGGTCTGTCTTCTTATTACCTGGACTCAGTGAAGCAGGGCCTCCTTGCAATTAGAAATATTTAACCTGGAGCAGAGAAGCCTCTGGGGACCCAGTACGGTGGTGTTACATTCAGTGGGAGAATTAGATTCTATAGGCTGTAGGTAAAGTGCAAATCCCTAAACCTCCCATAAAGCATGGTGTATGGTTCTGATGCTGAACAAAATGGTAATATACAGATAGAGTATACATTATATATTAATTATATAATGTGTACAGTGATTTTAAAGAGTACTTACCTACAATACAATTTTGTAGTTAAGCGTCAGATGAAATAGCTGGTTTGCATTAGAGGCTTTCATTGCTTATTTTGCTCACCCAAGATAGTTGACTTCTCGTAGATAAAATATGCTGCCCATGTGACTTCATGGCCACTGTCTTCAGATAGATAACTGTCACTTCAAAGGGGAGAGAGGTTTCCATTCAGTTGAAGAAGAAGTTTCCTTAGGACAGCGAGAGCTTCCTCAGTTAATAGTGAGCTCCTATTCCTGAAGGATAATCAAATAAAGACGGAGCTGTCAGGGAGGTGTGGAAGGAGCTCCCACACTGTGGGGGAGGTTGGCCTATGTGACCTCGGAGGAGGTCCTTCCAAGTAGGAATGTGCCGTTCTAGGTAAGGGGATGGGGTGTTGTGGGCAGTCGATGGTAGAGGTCCTCGGTAGCCGCTCCAGAAAAGGACTTTGTCTGGCTTGGAGGATGCTGAGAGTGGAGGGCTCGGGAAGGGGGACCAGGCCAGGACTTTGGCCTGGGCTGTCTTATGAGGAGTGACATGCTGGGAGATCCAGGGGGTGACCACCACTGTCTCTAATGCGCAGGGAGCCCTGGGCTTGGAAGACCCTGCAGTGCAGACCTGATGGGTGGCAATATGGAGAAGGGTGGGCTGGGCACAGTGTCTTGACCTCAGCTCACACCAGACCCATTGAGGAGTACCCAAATGTTTGGCTCTTGTTCAGGGCAGAGCACCTGGAACAAATGGGATGTTCATTCTTTTTTTTTAAGATTTTATTTATTTATTTATTTGAGAGGAAGAGAGAGAGAGCACACCAGTCAGGGGAGGAACAGAGGGAGAGGGAGAAGCAGGCTCCCCACTGAGCAGGGATCCCTGCTTTTTTTTCATTGCCAGAAGAACCATATATGGCCTACAGTTTTGGACCCCTAGTTTTGTAAGATTTTTATTGTCCAAATATGCCACATTTATTACTTTGTTTCTTCTTTTGCAAACAATCTTTAAGGACATATATGAGTGTTACTCAATGGCTCTGATTAGCAGAGGTCGGCTAGGGTTACTGAACTTATGAGGGAAGTTCGGCCCAAGCCATGTGCTGTGTTCAGGGGTGTAGTCTTCGTCTTGGCTGATCAGGTATATGATCTCTGGGAGACCTTTAAGATGTGGAAGGAGTCAGGGGGCCCCCAGAGTCCCCCGTGCAGCCTTCTCAGGCTCATCACCCTGTGGCACTGACGTGATGACTCTGAGGGAACAGGTGTTTATTTGACAGGGGCCTTCTGGAGACGGTACTTAAAATGCTTCTTAGACTTGGAATGCTTTTATACAGATGAAACCTTAATCAGACGTCCAGAAACATTGACAGATTTGGAACTGATGAGATTAAATTAAGAAAAGGGAGTTCAGAGCCCTTTGCACTTGCCTCCCCTCTGTGTCATGGAATCGGCCCCCAAAGGTTCTCTCTCAGCCTGCAAATCCTGTTTTCTTTGTTTTTTTTAAAAAGATTTTATTTACTTATTTGACAGAGAGAATGAGCGCTCAGGGGAGGGTCAGGGGGAGAAGCCGGCTGTCCTCGGAGAGGACCCCGGGATCATGACCTGAGCTGAAGGCAGATGCTTCACTGCACTGACTGAGCCACCCAGGCGCCCCTCCCACCTTCATTTAGAGAGGTAGTTGTCATGGCTCTACTTTTGGGTATTTTAGAAGAGAAAGTATTAGAAGAGACGCCCAGTCCTCCTTTCCCCACTGGACTTTGACGTCAGTCCCCCTGGGGTGGTGATAATGAGGGTGACCGTACAGCCAGGTGTGCCTCAGTTTACACCTGTGTCCTGGTGTGATTTTTCCCAGCGCCTCCATTCATTCTCAGGAAGGGCCTGGTTTGGACAGTAAGTTGTATGCTTACCCAAGTGGGAGGCCATGTCTTGGGAAGGAGTGGTCCATACCTAACTTTTGGGGAGCAGCTGGGGAGATGGACTTCACAGAGACAGGCCCAGGGGAGCCCGTTGGTCAGAGACCTCGCTCCCTGTGCCTACCTGAATGTGCCCGGCGTGAGGACGTGGAGGGCCTGGGTGGCCGTCGGTGCTCACGGGTCCTTGGGTAGCATACTCTACTCTTCACGTCAGTTTCCGTCTTATCTCCTTTGACCCTCCTGACCACTGAGAACATCACTAGAGCGTGTTGTGTGTTATGACTTTCATCTTCCAGATCTGGGAACCCAAAGCCCAGAGAGATAAAGTCTCACTGCTGGTCTTTCTGGGGGCCGGGAGAACTGGGTACTTTTGAAGGGATTTGTGCAGATGGGAGAAACTGTCAGGAGAGCTCTTCCAAGAGTTTTTCTCTGGCAATGGCTTCCCGTAGCTAATATGGATTTTTAGTTTTCTTACTGTGTTCAGAGTGGGCCTGGCCTTGAGGTGCCTTAAGAGCCTAAGGTGCTAAGAGTTACTGCTGAGCCCTGGGCCGTGATCCCAGCCCTCTGTGTACATTAACTCCAGCGATCCTCAAATCGGCAGTGTGAGGTGGGCATTGCTATCATCCCCATTTCACAGAGGAGGCACTGAGGCTCAGAGAGTCACATGAGTGGTCAGTGGAGGAGCCAGCATTCAGACCCATCAGCTTGCTCCAGAGTCTGCCTTGCAAAGAACGAATGACCCCTGTCTTGCTCTCGAGAAGCTTTAATTTTCAGAAGGCAAGATAAATGAACCTATTCCCAGGCCTTGAGCCCATTTTTACTATTTTGGAGTTCCTCTTCTTTGAACTTGGACAGGGATGGTCTCCCGAGAAAGGACCCGGTCGCGTGTGTCGGTTTAGTTCCATGGATGTTGTGACCCTGTGTTGGAGCATCCAGAAAGAAGCAGGACACGGTTCTCACCCCCGAGTCTTCAGATGAGATGATGTGTCACAGAGAGAGGTAGGAGTAAAGGGCTTTGCTGGGTCTGTGGAAGGGTCAAGCTTACCTAGGGGGGAATCAGAAAAGGCTCCGTGGATGAAGTAGTGTTTGAGGTGGGTTTAGAAGGGTGATCGGAAGTTCCTTAGGCTGACATGGATGGGGAGACCGAGGCAGGCTGGGTGAACAATAGTGAGCCCAGGAGCATGACAGTGAACAGCGTAGGGGGAGCAGGGGAGGAGGCTCACTGGGCTCTCGGAGGAGAGGAAGAGTGAGGGCAAGGCTTTTTGGGGTGGTGGGCTGAACAGGGAGAGGGACAGGGGAGGAGGAGAAGATTCTGGGTTAGAGGAAAGGAGAGGTGGGCAGCTGGATGTCACTGCCCTGGGAGGGTACTACCCGAAAACTCCGCAGGGTGAGGGGAACTGAGGGCTAGCTATTTCTGCAGTTCCTGCGAGAGTGTGGTGTGGTGTGCGGGACTCAGGGGACTGCTCGCAACTCAGATTGGAGCCCTAGGAGGGATGGGGTTGGGGGAGAGATTTGGGCGGATGGTGGATGGGGCCTTGGACATGGGTCACTTCCGATGGGGAAGTGGCCATCTTGGGAGCATGGCGGCTGCTGTGCAGAGGCCTTCCTTCCCCAGGGGGGATGGGTGGAGCAGGCCGAGATAAGCTGTCCCTAGGCTGCCATGCCCTTGGACGAGGGCGAGAAATCGTGAAGGAGTCATAGCCTTTCTTCCCCTTTCTCAACCCGTCCCCTCCTTGGAGTCAGACAGACTGGGATGGAATCCCAGTTCTTCCTCTTCACAGCTGTGTAGACTTGGGTACATGACTCTGAGACCCAGTCCTCACATCTGCGGAGTGGGAAGAATTGTGTCTTCCTTGCAAGGAGTTGTGAGGATTAAAGTAAGTGAATATATGACGACCGGCCACACAGCGCCTGGCATGGGGTAAATATCCAGTAAGTCAGAGCTGCTCTCATAATTGGTATTATTTTCCTGGAGGACCACCTATCTTCCTCTGGTCTCCTGGGGGCACGGCCCTCCTCTCTTACCTCTTCGCTCCGGGGGGCTTCCACCCTGAGGCCCCCTCTTTGCCTAGCTCATGGCCCATTCACTTGAGCGCGGCACCGGCCGGCTTTGCCCTGGCCCTTTGGCCTTCACAGGGCTGCCGGCTGTGCCCTTGACGAGCTCCCTCACCAAGGTGGGGCATGCCTGCCATCTGGTAGGGCAGTGGGGAGCCAGCCCGTGTGTGTGCATGTGCGTGCATGCATGTGTGTGGCTGGCCAGAGCATCAGACCCAAGTGCACAACCCTCCTGTTTGTGGGGAAGAGATGGGGGTGACTTTTGAGAAGCTAGAGAGGCCTCAGATTTGCCTCTTCTGTGTTTAGAAGCCCAGACACCTGGCGTGGGTCTGGCACCCCCGCCCCATGCACACACACACCCTCACGCCTGCTCTCTCTGGAGCCCTCTCCCTCTGTTTCACAGCCTGCCCACACTCCTCACTGGCAAAGCCCCTCAAATGCTCACTTTGGGGGCTGGTAGCTGTCGCCTCGGAATTAGGACCTGGGAGTGTTACTTAGAAATTGTGCAGGAGTCGAGGAGGCTTCTGTTAGGCTGAGATGATAATTGCGCTATTTAAAGCCGGCCCCGGAGCCAGGAGGAGCCAGGTGTCCCAGCGTGGCTGCCCTAGAGATCCCTTCTGCTCTCCCTGCTGCATCAGCAGGGCCAGGGTGGGGGGTCCCGGACAGCCATCTCGGGGCATCTGCCTGGCAGTGCCCTCTGAGCTCATCTTCAACCTGCTGTCCACGATGCCACCTCACTAGGGGAAGCGGAGTGGCTACCTGGCACTTGGCCGGGAGGGAGGCTGGGAAAGGGCCAGTGGCGGCCAGCTTCTCCGTTGCCAGAATGACCAGGAGGATTTGGGGAGGCCAAGTTGGACCAAATAGCTAGCACATCCCAGCGGGCAACCTGAGGTCTGTTCTCCCTTCCTGAGAACTTCCAAGCCCTTCCCTGTAAGGAGCTAGAACCACCCCTCCCACTGGCCTGCCTTTGCCCACCTCTGATGGTCATTGACACGGCCCTGCAATCCTGCGCTGCTTTCTGCTTTTCCAGGCTCTGTTTGTCTGTGATCTCTTTGCTCGAGAGTGGGCAAAACAAGGGTTGTGGGTTCCATCTGACAGGAGAGCTCTCAGTAGGTGGTGACAAGCCCAAGGTCATCCAGCGGATCTGTGGCAGAACTGCAGCCTTGGTGTCCAAAGTCCCAGCTCTGGGCTCCTTCCTCCCTACTACACTGCGGGATGCCTGGGGATCTGTGGGGCTGAGGCTGCTCCCAGGCCCCTGCGCTCCTGAGACCGCTATACTCTTCTCCAAAGGACAGATTCTGCCACAAGGGGCCCCTTCCCCAGGCTGCCCTTCACTCCTGCTCTCTCATTTTTTTCTTGGGGTGGGGTGAGGGCCCAGCCGCTGGTGAGCTTGGAGAGGTCTGGGGTGGGGGGGCATCGTGGCTTTCAGCCTCACAGATCGGAGCATTCACAGTGGGCGGTAGAATTGGAGGAATTGCTGGTGTCAGCATTAGCGAGTTGTCAGTCCTGGCAAGACTGGGGCGGCAGCTCCTTCTGTCCACTCCCAGCTGCTCTCTGGGGCGGGGATGTTGAGATAGGGAGAGTACAGACCAGGGTGCTACTTTTCACCTCTGTCGTTTCCTGGGACCCTGCCCTCCACCGTGGCTGTCCAGCTTGGGGAAAGGATCCCCTGGGTTAGTGTCTGTGTCCAGTCTGTGTCTGGGAGCATGTCTGTGGCCACACGTGTATGTCCCAGGTCCCCAGTTTTCTGCATCTGCCCGTCTGCGTGTGTGGGCATACCCCCGTGCCGGCCTGAACTCCTGAGCCCTCTGGGAAGGGCTGTGGGGGTGAGCTCAGGAGTTCTCAAGCTGGTGCTCTAGCTTGTGTCTGATCCAGGCCCGCATTCCTCCTCAGCCTCCCTCTGCTGCTCCCATGTCTGCCTAGATCCTGAGTACTTGGTGGGGGGCTGGCTGGGGACATGACAGGCAGGTTCAGGTAGAAGAGGCTTGGCCCTTCTCTGGTTCCCCTGTTGGGCTCAGCCCTGCCACAGGCTGGGGGCTGCCCAGTGTCCGACTTCTCACGTTGGGTCCTGATACCTTCTGTCCTCTCTCTGACCATCCCAGTCTGCCTGTTGCCCTGTTGGCCACCTGAGGGGTGGCCGAGATGCTGTCCCTGTGTCTCCCAAGTGGGAAGAGGAGGGAAGGGAGGGACACACTGTTTATGGAGCGTCTTCTGTGTGCCCATGGCTGTGCTGGCTGCCTCGCATTGTTTCTCATGCAGCAGGAGCTCTGGAGACAGCTTCCTCTAAAAACTGATTAAAGTGGTGCCTTCCAGCAGTGGGCAGGGGGGCTGGAAGCCGAGGGTGGGCAGACCAATCCCCAGCTGCAGGCGCCTTCCTCAGCACACCTTCCTTTGCTCTGACCACTGGGCTTCCCGGTGCCAGCCTCAAGGTGTCACTGGAGCCAGGCTGTGCACACGCTAACTGCCCTAGCTGGGGACGCCTGGCAGTGCCAGCAATGGGCAATTACACAGAAGGAGAAGATTCCCAGCCACGAGCAGGGGCCCGCACACATCAGGAGAATGACACCCCATACCCCCCACATGACCCTGGGTTCCTTCACGTCATTCAGTTCCTGCTCCAGCACAGAGGTGGTGGGCCATGAATTCAGCACAGAAGCCTGCTCTCTGCCAGGTTTCAGGAGTGGGGATGACCTGAGCCAGAGCCTCTTTTCCAAATGCTGGGCATGGAGCAGGTCAGGGCTGTCTGCCGCCCCAGTGCCCAGCCAACGCCTTTCTAAGGAACCAGACTGTGTCAGTGGCCAGGGTAGGAGGCACCCTGCCCCTGTTTCCTATGACCCTAATAGTCCACCCTGTGTGGACTCACACCCACAAAGAGCCCTTTAACCCTTTCTGTGCTTACCTTGGCCTAAGTGCAGGGGAGAAGGCTATGGTGGGGGCAGAGACCCTCTCCCCCCCTCCCCCCACTTTCCCACCCCTGGGTCTCAGGGGGACTCTGGGCGGCCTGCTGGCTGCTCCCTTGCCACTGACTGAATCATTTCTATATTTGGCCAGTGAGCCACGTGGGTGGGGAACCACTCCACTGCGGCTGCACTTCTGACAGCTGGGGGTGGGGAGAGCTGGAGGCAGAGGCTATGGCAGGCAGCGGGCATGTGCATTCCTTGGGAGAAGTAAGGAAGGCGCCATCTGAGTGAGTAAGCCTGGGGAAGGGGCATGCGCCAACACCTCCCTCTCCTCCCCCACCTTCTGGTCCAGGTCCTGTCTGCTGTCCCCCCCGCCCCCGCCCCTGGATGCCCTTCTCTACTCAGCTGGTCCTCACGGCAGCCTCTTCTTCCACAGACCACTGCCCTCCAGAAACGATGGGTGTCGCTAGACCCACCTGGGATTCTGCCAGGCTCCAGCACTCAGCCTAAGCGAAGGGCCCTCTTCCAGCCCTGCTCTGTCTGCCTGTCATGGCCACACTTGGCTGCTGCCTGCTTGTCTGGGGACATAGGGCACCCAGCCCCAGCCCTGAGAGGTTAAGCCAGGCCCTCTGGCTCCATTCCACAGGGGCGCTCCGGGCACCAGGCCCCTTTCAGAGCAAGAGCAACTGATGCCATGGGAGAAGCCCCCACCCACCTGTCCACTCGCCTGGCGCAGCCTGCTCTGAGACCCAGGCACTGGGTCCCCCTGGAGGTGCCAACCCTGTGAACTTCTCCCCTGTCCCCCGACGCTGAGAAGGCCCCGCCCACCCCCACCATGTGTGAGGTGATGCCCACAATCAATGAGGGGGACCCCCTGGGCCCCCCCCATGGCACCGATGCTGACGCCAACTTTGAGCAGCTGATGGTGAACATGCTGGATGAGCGGGAGAAGTTGCTGGAGTCCCTTCGGGAGAGTCAGGACACCTTGGCAGCCACACAGAGCCGGCTCCAGGACGCCCTGCATGAGCGGGACCAGCTCCAGCGCCACCTTAACTCCGCCCTCCCCCAGGTAAGGCCAGATCGTTGGCACCGCCCTCCTCCCCTGGTTCTGGTTCTTCCCTAGCCCAGCAGCCCAGCTGTACTCCGGGCCCTCAGTGTACCTGCATCTATTTGCATATCAACAAATGGAATTCACAGAGCCTTTAACTTTCCCTCACCTCCCTACATAAATCCTTTCCCTGTCCCTCCCAAGCGCCTCAGCCCGGAATTGGCTTCACCTGGAGAGATGGATGGAATTTGATGCAGGAAAAAAACCCAGCCATAGCTGCCAACTGCAGTGAGCCCATGTGGCCAGCAGGTGGCACCCTAGACTGGAAAGACACCTCTGCCTTGCTTGCGCCTCATCAGTGCCCTATTCTTGGAAGGGGTGGGTGGGGAATCAGAGGGTGGAAATGCAGGAGCCTTAGAGATCATCTCGTCCTCCACCTCCTATTGCACAGATGGAAAAAACAAGAGGCATCGCACAGAAGATTCTAGGCAGAGCTGAATCTAGAAGCTAGGTATCTTGACACCTGTCTTGTGCTCCTTGATCAACAACACTCCTGCCAGCACTGATGGTCGCCATTTCGGTGTGTTTTCTGTGTACTAAGCACTTTGTGTGCAGTTTACCTCACTAAATGCTCACAGCTATGAAGTTGCTCCTATTGCCACCATCATCTCTATTTTACAAATGATGCAGCTGATGCTTGAGATTAGCCAGTTGCCCAGCTGTGTGTGTGTGTGGGGGGTGTGTGCTGCTGGGGCTTGGGGAGGCAGCCGTGAGGAGCCACACAGCTCCAGACTCAGCTCCACGCCCTTTCCTCACGCGTGGGGAGAAGAATCAGGGTGAACCCAGGTGGGCTGCAGAAATCTCCTGCCCAGGGCTCAGAAGTGGTGGGGGCGGGGTCTCATGATGCTTTCTCGAGAAGGATATGGAGCCCTGTTACAGAATGGGGTTCAGGAGGCCCTGAATAAGCCGTGGATTAGAGGAGCCAGGCCCTGCCCCTGGGGTTCACAGACTAGAAAGGAGATAGATAAAAAGCCAAGTGACTGGAAGAAGACCAGGCAGGGGAAGAGAAGAGCAGTCCCAAAGGTTGTATAAACAGCATCGGTGGTAAAAGTCGCTGCCTTTGGCGGACTTGTGCTAAGTGCTTTCCGTACTCTGGCTCATTTGGTCATTGTAGCAAGACGGGAGGGAGACCTCTATTTCTATCTTATAGATAGAGAGAGCTTCAAAGAGGAGGCTAGGTGACTTGGCCAAGGTCACACAGCTAATGGGACAGAGCTGGGATTGGATTCTAGCCCCACACTGGGAGCTGTAGGAAGACAGGGATTATGTCTTTCTTGTCACTGTGTCCCCAGGGAGCAGCACGGGATCCGGCACGTGGTCGGTGCTCACCATACTTGTGGTTGAATGATGGGCCCCTAAGCTGGTACTGTTGAGTGCTGTTCCAGGCAGTATTCAGAGGAGGGAGACAGTCTACCACCAGGGAGTCCAGAAAGGTCCCAAGGAGGTGTATCCTTTGAGACAGGCTTTGAAAGATAGATGTGATTTCATCAGGTGGTGACAGAGGGTTGGGCTTTCCAGGGAGAGGTAGCCCATTGAGCAAAGCTGTGGAATCAGGTCAGCTTGCTGGTGATTGGACACAGCAGGTGACCCAGGTTGACCAGGTCTTGGGGCATATGAAAAGGAACTGTGAGAGAGAAACTTGAAAACCAGGATAAGAAGCTTCTAGTCAACGTTGTGGACAACGCCTGCTTTGGGAGATTGTCCTGGCAGCAGTGTGTCAGACGGGCTAGAGTTGGGGAGGAGGCAGGTGTCCTGGGGAGGGGGATCCCAGGGATTGGGGGGGAAGAGAGCACCGGTGCTTTGGTGATGGCGTCATGGCGTAGGGCCAGGGGCGTGCGGAGTCCTGTCTCTGGGTAGAAGTATGTGTGGGTGTGTGAGTGTGTGTGTGTGAGTGAGTTTGTGCATGGTGCATGCGTGAGAGTGAATGTGAGTGGGTGTGCATAGTGTGTGGCATGGTGTGTGTGTGTGTGTAAACTGAGGAGTGGAGCAGCACTGGGGCCAGGGCCGGCTTTCTGGGTGTGACATGTTTGGCCACCTTTGGCCATGGCCTTGACAGAAAGGCAATAATCAAGGAACAGGGTTAGAGGTCTGAGGCTTCTCAGGCAGGCTCTGGCACCCCTTGGTCCCTTGGCCCCTTCCCACAACCCTTCTTGTCCCCTGTTGCCTGATCTGGAGTGATAAGAGGGGATTGCTCTGGAATTCTTCCTTCAGTCATGAATCCTTGGTGGATGAAGGAGGCTTTAGTTCGAGAGGGCCGCAGCCACGGTTCAGTCACTCCCAGACCCTGGGCATCCACAGAGTTGGGGCCACCTCTCTGAAAACTTTTCTGAAATGAGGTGATGTCTGCTTGGATAAGTAGGATACGATGGACCTGGAACCGTGGGGCAGCCTCTCACGCTTGTATGCTTGTCCTGACTGAGATGGTGGGCTGGAAAGGTGTCTCCGCGTGTCTGGGCTTGACAGTGTGGGAACAGAGCTCCTCGAAGGGACACTTGGAGCCTGGGTACTCGGTAAGGCCAGAGCGAGTGCCCTGGCCTCAGGCACCAGGAGACAGCCCTAGACTAAGGAAGGGGGGATCCCTGGGATGTAGGCTAAAGCTGCATGGCTGACCGGGCAGGTCTGCAGGCTCTCTTGCTCCCACATACGTGGGTCCTTATTTCAGTCTCCTTATTTCACCAGCCACCTGTAGCTTGCAAAGCCCTGGGGTGGGTGTGGGAGGGAGCTCCCTGGGGCACTCGCTTCAAAGCCCCCTCTCTTCTTTGTCTAATATCCACCAGTCTCTGTTGGGACCTCACCATGCCAAAGCAGAGGTGAGACTCCCCTCCATCTGTTTCTCAAGGATAATGTCATTAAACAGAAGTACAAACTAGGCGGAAAGATATAATCAGGTTATGTTGTTGGCTGGAGGGGGAAGGGGTTGCAGAGCAGATTCGGTGACTTTCTCACTCTTGTTTCCACCTCGGTCCCCTCATACCCTAACACATACTTGGAGTCCATGGAGGACCCAGAGACAGGGACCCCTTTGGGGGTGCACATGTTAGCTGCAGTTTATAGCCCTGCAATATGGAGGCATGGGGATTTTTCTGGGGGCAGGTGCCAGGAGTAAGGGATGGGTGAGAAGATCCCACCACTGATGTGGGCATACAGGACAGTGGTTAGGGAACAAATCCCTGAGCACTCAGGGGCCTTGGGGGTTTTCAGGAATTTGCCACCTTGACCCGGGAGCTGAGCATGTGTCGGGAGCAGCTTCTAGAAAGGGAGGAAGAGATATCAGAGCTGAAAGCAGAACGGAATAACACAAGGGTAAGTGGGGTGACCTGGTGTGTGTGTGTCGCGTGGTGAACCCCCTGATCAAGGGTGTGGTCAGTGCCAGGCACACCCCTGGCCCCGTGCTGACCTCTTCCTGTCTTGTGTTCTGGGGTGGATACTACGGGTTTTTCGTGGGAAGGTCGGTGTCCTGGGACAGAGGCCAGGGCAACTGGCTTGGGGAAGGTATTCAGTTGGGCAGCAGCTGTTTACCAACATGAAGCATTTCAACATTTGAACAAAGGTGCACACAGCCCTACTCACGTCTCCTCGGTGGTCATGTGGACACGTCTAGCCCCCGGGCACGTGCTCACAGCCCTCCCTCTTGCCCTGCCCCATACCCTGCCAGTTGCTTCTGGAACATCTGGAGTGCCTGGTGTCCCGCCACGAGCGGTCGCTGCGGATGACTGTGGTGAAGCGCCAGGCCCAGTCGCCTTCGGGGGTCTCCAGTGAGGTGGAGGTGCTGAAGGCCCTCAAGTCGCTGTTTGAGCACCACAAGGCCCTGGATGAGAAGGTAGCCAGCCTGGCCCGCCGCCGGGCGCACCCCACCATCCGGCCTCGCCTCCCCGGAGCCTCTGTGTGTCCTTTGTCTGCGATTTCTGCGCCCCGTGTTGAGGGGAAACTGCCCTCTAGCTTCTCAACTGGCCCTTCCTCCCAGCGGCCTAATTTCCAGGTCCCCCTGTTAGGTTCCCTCTCAGAGATGTGCCTCTTGGCAGGTCCCTCTCTTTGCCTCATGCCCAATGCTGGTAGGTCAAGCCCAGGCTCCTGAAGCCTGAGTCCTGTGGGGTCCCTGTGTCTTCCTCCATCTCTCCTTGCCTCGGGCAGGTGCGGGAGCGGCTCCGAGCGGCCCTGGAGCGAGTTACCACCTTGGAAGAGCAACTGGCAGGGGCCCACCAGCAGGTGAGCTGCCCGTCCACCCTCCGCTGGCCGACGGCAGCTCCTGGTAGCCGTGGTGGGTTCACGGCTTTGCCCCACTCTGCTCTGCATTGGATTTCTTCCATGGTCATGGCTGGAGACCACTAGCTAACACGAGGCTGGGATGAGGCAGGGGACTCAGAAGGGTCTGGAATACACAGGAATTTCTCCTCTCTTTGACTCACTGCCCTGGGGTCTGTGCCCTACAGGTGTCTGCCCTGCAGCAGGGGGCAGGGGTTCGGGATGGAGTGGCAGAAGAGGAGGGGACGGTGGAGCTGGGACCAAAGCGCCTGTGGAAGGTGGGTCACGGGGATCTGCATGGCAGGGGCAGGGCCGCCCCCAGACGGGACGTGAGGGCACCACCCTGAATTTGTTCAGGAGAGCAAATTCTGGAATGAAATTTGGGGCTTTTTCCAATATTCCCATGTCTCTTTCCTTCTTCCCCCCACCCCACCTGTGAGGAAATCAATAGATTTTGTGTGTGTACTGCTGCTAGGCACATAATACGTTGTCCCCTCGAATCGTTAGGCGCCGTCTGCCTTGTGTGTCAGCGTCAGGCAAGATCCCTTATCTCTCCCTGAGCCTTTGTTCCCCTAGTCATGCCCCTTCCTGGGTTACAAGATTCTGAGACAGCAGGTAAAACTAGAAACTACTGTTTTTCAAAAGAAACGCAGGAGAGCAAAGGTGTTTTGTTTGGTCACTGTCTGGAGTGAGCTCCTGGGGCCCAGAGGAAGGACGTGCGCTGAGATTGGAGGCAGAGCTGTGATGTGCTCTGGGGGTGCCGTCCCTGGGGTAGGCCAGGGGAGTGGGATGCCCTGGGCCCCGATGACTGACGGATGGCTCACTGTCCCTGGAGGATGACACGGGCCGGGTAGAGGAGCTGCAGGAGCTCCTGGAGAAGCAGAACTTTGAGTTGAGCCAGGCTCGGGAGCGACTGGTCACCCTGACGGCAACAGTGGCCGAGCTTGAGGAGGACCTGGGCACGGCCCGCCGGGACCTCATCAAGTCGGAGGAGCTGAGCAGCAAGCATCAGCGGGACCTCCGGGAGGTGAGCTAGGGCCCCGGCCTACCCCCATCTGGTTGCAGCGTGCGGGCATTCAGCACTCTGGAGGGCAGCTGCTAGGAGGCCCTAGGTGTACAGGGAGGGCCAGGCCGGGGCTGGGGAGTTTAAGACTGAATGCTGGGTGGGGTCCACTCTGGGGAGGAGTAGCAGGAGGGCTGGGTCAAGGTCCTAAACTGGCAGGGAGGCATGGGGAGAATACAGGCAGCCAGGCATTGGTGGGGAGGTGCAGGCAGGATGGGGGCAGGGAGAAGCTAATGCCCTTCCTTCCCATCCCCTCCTCTCCCACCCTAGGCTCTGGCCCAGAAGGAAGACATGGAGGAGAGAATCACAACACTCGAGAAGCGCTACCTGGCTGCACAGCGTGAGGCCACCTCCATCCATGACCTCAATGACAAACTGGAGAATGAGCTGGCCAATAAGGAGTCCTTGCACCGCCAGGTAACTTCTCCCACTGGTGTGGGGGCAGGCGTTGTACTTGACTCTGAAGGTCCTGATGATCATGCTGGAACCTTCCCTCCGTGGCCCAAGAGCCCCCCGGGCGGGGGGAGGGTCCTGCAGGTCACCTTGGGAAAAGGAAGCCATGCCTGGTGGGCAGCCAAGAACCAGGTTGTCCTTTGCTCCTCTGGCCTGTCACCTGCTCTCTCCTGAGGCGGGGCCAGGGGCTGGGGGAGGCTTCAGGGCTCCCGGTTGACTCTTCGCCGCCCCCCACGGTGCCAGTGCGAGGAGAAGGCCCGGCACCTGCAGGAGCTGCTGGAGGTGGCAGAGCGGAAGCTGCAGCAGACCATGCGCAAGGCCGAGACGCTGCCGGAGGTGGAGGCTGAGCTGGCTCAGAGGATTGCAGCCCTCACCAAGGCGAGTGGCCCAGGGCCCGGGGATCTGCCTGTTTCCGCTTGCTGAGCTCTTACAGAGCCAAGCAGTGAGTGCAGAGAGTGGGAGGCACGCAGGGCTGGGAGCCAGGGAACTGCCTCTCGCTGCAGGACTCTGGGAAGCACAGTGTCCGTGTCTGTAGGAAGAGTAATCCCTGCCCTCATCACCCCTCAGGGGAGGGACAGTCCCTGAGAAGGGCTGCAGAAGTCCACGGAGAAGCAGATGAGACTGTGCCAGTGCAACGTGTTTCGATGATCATTTACCCTGTTGTGTTCATACTAGCATTTGTTGGGGGCTGGAGTGGAAAAATGAGGACTTTCACCTCTGGAAAGATGAAATCCAAGAAGAGATCTGATCAAAGGGGGGGGGCAGTGGGAGTGTAGGCTGAGCCTACCTTTCTTTATCAAAGCGAAGCATTCTGGAGCTAGGGACCAACTCTGGTTGCTTGAAGGCTGCAGCTTTAGGATTAAGAAAAGGGACTAGATTTGTACCTGATGGATAGTTAGCTCTATGGAGGAATAATTTCTAAGAGGTAGGCAGGCTGAGATCATCGTCGGATCTGAAAGAGCTGGGGGAATGCACAGACACAGACGTGGTGGGCTCATCTAGAGAATTTAGGAGTGTTTGCAGCAGGTTGGGTGCTTTCAGGGGGTCCTCACTTGGTGTCACCATAGCTTCCCTCCCCCCAACCCGTGGAGAGAAGGAAATCGGCATTGTGTAAGCAGCAGGCCCCAGAGGCTCTGGACGATGGAGGCTGGTGGCTGTGCCAGTGTGGCAGGTGGGGGGCTCCGTGCTGGAGCCCCCAGCCTGGCTGCCGCTCGGTCAACCCAGGACCGAGTCTGCTTCTGCCACCGACTGGTTCCGTGACCTGAGAAAAGTCCCCTCTCCCTGATCAGGCATTGGTGCCATTGTCTCTTTGATCATATCATCACCTCTGTGATGACAGAGTTGGACTTGGCGGTGGCTAAAGTCTTTCTAGCTCCGAGGGCTGACGTGCAGCAGAGGGAGCCACGTGTGGGATGCTGAGCCGTCAACTCTCATAGCTCCCCAAACTGACAGGAAGGGATGGGCTAAAGTGATTCATATGTTCAAATGAGTCATAGTAGGGGGGCTATAAGGAGGGATTTCCTGACTGTAAGATGTGTGATAGTCTGGAATAGCTTGTCAGCAGAGACATGGGGTCTCCGTCCCTGGAGACACACAAGTGGAAGGGAGCCCACTCTGTCTGGGCTGGTAATAACCATGGCTGGCATTTGCTGCGTGTCTATTGCATTCTAAGCGTTTGCCATGGATTATCTCATGTAGTCCTCACAACGGTCCAATGGGCATAGGTGTTGTTATTCTCCATATTTTACAGTTGAGGAAACTCAGGCACATGGAAGTCCAATAACTTGCCCAACATCACACACCTGGGAAGAGAGGGAGCCGGGATTTAAACCCAGGCCGTCTGGCTTGCATTCATGTTAAGTGCATGTCCATCTAACCTGGAGGCGTAGAGAACATTTATGGTAGCTCATGCTTTCAAGTGGAGTTTTTTCTGGAAGTGTGGAGCCCACTGAGCTGCCAGCTCCAGGATGTTTTAAGGCAGGCCCTGAGCAGGAAGAAGGGGTGGGGGACCACCTGGCAGGGAGTAGAGAGTGCTTGGGAAGAAGGGTAGGGGTGGTGGCAGTTCTGCTTCTGGGTGAGAGGCGGAGGGCTGGGCTTTATTGGCGCTGAGGCCCTGACCCCCGAAGCGCTCCCTGGCCCAGGGTGCGTGGGATGCGGGGCCTGAGCAGGAGGGCAGGGGATCTACGGGCCGCACTGACCCGTGCCTGCCTCCAGGCTGAAGAAAGGCACGGCAGCATTGAGGAGCACCTGCGGCAGCTGGAGGGGCAGCTGGAGGAGAAGAACCAGGAGCTGGCGAGGGTGAGGGCACCGGGCTGGGCTCTCGGTACCCCTCCTTGTCCCCAGGGCAGCCTCCCAGGATGGCGTGTGGACAGGCCTGAGAAGAGTGGGAGCTGGGAGGGGCCTGGCCAGAGACCGAGCCAGAGAGGGGCCACAGGAGGTGGTCCGGGGAGCTGGAGAGAGGGGCTCCCGGAGGACAAGGAGGGGATAGGTGAGGGGGGTGGAACCAGGCGGGAATGGGCGGCCCTGGGGTGACCTGGGACCAGGTGTGCTGGCTCTGCAGGTGCGCCAGCGGGAGAAGATGAACGAGGACCACAACAAGCGGCTGTCAGACACCGTGGACCGGCTGCTCAGCGAGTCCAACGAGCGCCTAGACCTGGGGGGACAGACTTGGGGAGGCTGGAGAAGGGAGGAGCAGGAGGGGCGAGGAGGGGTGAGGAGGGGCAGGCTGGCCTGGAGAGGCGGGATGGAGTGGAGGAAACCCGGCGGGGTCCCCAGCTTCCGGCTGTTCTCCCCAGAACACGTTGATCCAGGAGCTGGAGAGCTCCCAGCGGCAGATCGAGGAGCAGCACCGACACAAGGTACCCAGCTGCCGCCAGCCCCGCCAGTCCAGGAGGGCCGGGCCTGCGGTGAGGAGGGGGCACGCCCGTGCTTCTCTCGGCTGCGCTGGTACCCAGCACCACACCAGTCTGTGTACAGACGTGATTTCGCTGATCCTCGCTAGAGCTTGTCACGGTGGATGCGTCACCACCCACATGTAAAGAAGAAACGGAGGCCATAAGTGTAGGGGCGTAGGGCGGGCAGCAGAGGCAGGGCCCAGGGGAAGATTTGGTGGGGCCTCAAAGCAGGTGAGGCAGGAGTCTGGTGATTCCGCGAGGACGTCACTGGCCCGGGCTCAGCCATGTCTGTGAGGTCTGGGCGGGCACCCCGCACCCCTCTGCTGCTCAGCCTCCATTGCCATGGTGGTGAGGGCTCAGTAGGCCTAGACCGGTAGAATCCTGACCGAGACAGACCCTCTCCTGGCCCTGCGCCTCTGCCTGCCCGCTGCCGACCCTTCTGCTCACTTTCCAGTTGGACCTCTTCTCTTGGTATCATCTGTGGGCCTGGACGGGGGCCCCTGGCTTTGGACTTTGCAGTACATTCTTCTGCTTCTCCCCAACTCTGCTGTCCTCTTTGTCCTTCCCTCCCCTCTCCGCCCCTCCCTGGCCCCACCCCCACCCCGGGTCTGCCTGGCACAGGGCCGCCTGTCTGAAGAGATTGAGAAGCTGCGCCAAGAGGTGGACCAGCTGAAGGGTCGAGGGGGGCCGTTTGTGGATGGCGTCCACTCCAGGTACTGGAGCGCGGGAGGCTGGGCGTGCTGGGATGGGGTCCTAGATGGACCCTGAGGAAGGAGACTTCCTCCCGCCAAAAGACCGCCCAGGACCTCAGGGTCCTCCTCCTATTCAGGGTGGGACACTGAGGCTCCCAGAACTTGGTCAAAGTCACCTAGCTCACTTAGGCAGCGTAGAAGGAGCACCTGTCCCCTGAGGGATGCTGAGAGGCAAGTAAAGACAGGGTGCTCCTTCCCCAGTGCCGTGGGACACAGACCCCGCTTCCTGCTTCCCTGACAGAGGACGTGCCCTGGAGAGGGGTCTGCTGAGTTACATGCTCACCTATGTCCCACAGGACTTGCTCATGGAGAGTGTCTGGTTCAGTCTAGGTCCTTGGAGACACCATCTTTAGGGCTCCGGAGGACTGTTGTTGGAGAGTTAAGGACCACCTAGGTTCAGATGGCAGGCAGTGGGCGGAAAGGCAGCACGAGAGATTGAAGTAAGGCATCCAGAACTTCCACGCTGTTGGAAGTTGAGATGTCCCATCATGGTTGTGACCTCGCTTTTGCTGAAAACATTGTGAGAGATGGCGAGTGGCGCTTTTCACCTAATGCTCGAATTAGGTCCATGTTTTAGGGAACTTCTGGATTTTTCTCCACATTTTGTGAAGTAATTGACCTTGAACTCAGACCTCAATTCTGCTGCCACTTCTCTGCCTGGAGAGGCAGAGTGAAGACTGAGGATACTAGTAGGTGAAGCCCCTCAAGGTCCATGGCTGCTGGCTGTTTTCTCTCCAAACCAAAGCCTCACAGAAGGGAGGCTTTGAGGTTCCCTTCGGTAATGCTCTTACAATGTCGGGGTAATAAGGATCAGTTTCCCTGTAGAGAGCTTACAGGAAAGGTGTATATGCACATCTATGTGTGGCGGGGTAGGGCTTGCATTAGGGAAAGGGACGTTGAACCTGAAGAAGAGAAGCCTGTTGGTGTCTGGGGTGGTAGAGACGTAAGTACCACCTTCAAGTTCATCAGGAATTATTGTTTAGGACACGACCCATGACTCAGAGTACACCAAGCTGTTTGCCACTGCTTGCTTTCCTTAATGGTTGAGCATTCTTGGCTTTGATCGTAGAAAGACTGGACCCATCATGGAACTGGGACTGAGTTGGAGGAGAGAAGAGGGGGATAAGCAGAAACTCCCCTTTCCCCTCAGCTACCTTAGCCATTGTAGGCTTATCCTGTTCCTCTGCCCTGGGCCCCTCAAGGGTTCCAAACTGGGCAGGCATCATAGGGAAGAAGTGTCACTAGGGAAGGCTTCCAGACATTCCAGAGCATCATTACTGGGATTCTAAAATCTCAGAGTTGGAATAAACCCGCGGGGCCTCTAAGTGGTTTTTCTAGCCCATGTCTCTGGAGTGTCAGGGCCTCCTGAAGCTTCCTGGGGAAAGGGAGTCTGCCTGGGTTGAATTTCAGCCAGGAACTCAGTCCAGATTATGGGGAAACCCAAGGAAAGTTGCTGGGGAGAAGATGAAGAAACAAAGACCCTCAGGATTAAAAGGACCTTGAGAGACCTTCCCTTGCAAAGTCCCTCGGTGCCAGGAGCTCTCTGGCACCATTCTTGTTGGATGGCCCGAGTGCCGCTGCTTGAATACCTCTCTGATGGAGAGCTCAGCTCTTTTAAAGCCACCAGTTGCATCATAAACCAAATCTTACCGTTCGAGGGTGCTTCTTATATTAAATGGAAAGCTGCTTCCTAGAACGTTCTCCCCTGGATCATTCCGATCCCTGGGGCACCAGAGAATAAATCGAATCTCTTGTTTACACGGCAGCCCTTAAACCATTTACAGTAGCTTTCTGCCAGCTAAGACTTCTCTTTGCCAAGCCAAAGATCCCTTAACTCTTTGGGCCCTAGTGGGTGGGAGCTGGGCCCTCGGTCCTCAGCGCTGGTCTTCTCTGCCCCGAACCACTCAAGGTCGCACACGGGCAGTGCAGCGGACGTGCGGCTCTCCCTGAGCACAACCACCCACGCGCCCTCAGGCCTGCACCGCCGCTACTCAGCACTGCGGGAGGAGTCTGCCAAGGTGAGGGGTGGAGGGGTGAGTGTGGAGGGGTCTCCCCAGGGAGTGTGGGGTCAGTTCGGCCGCGTGCCTGGCTCCAGTTTCACAGACGGCTGGCGTGTGGTGCAAATCCTCCCCCTCCCGTCCCCCCTGTGTGGACAACAGCTGCAGCCCTGGGGTTGGGGCCATTGTTAGCTGCGACAGCTGTGCCCCCTCGCCTTGGCCTCCTGGTGGGCAAGTGGTCGGGGCTGGCGGGCGGCCAGCTAGTCCCTGAGGCCCTACTGAAGCGTGTGCACGTGCGCCTGGTGGTGTAGGTGTGTGTTTCTGGTGGTCAGAGTGGGAGAAGCAGGGGTGAGATGGAATTGGCCAGCTTCCTAGAACAAAAGCTGTGGTTTATGGGGGAGATGAGGGAGGGATGGCAGGGTTAAGTGGCCCTGGAGATGGCACCTGAAGTTTTCTGAGAAGCAGCTTTGCATTCCTGCTGAGACTGCCTGGGGGGCTAGAAGGGGCAGCAGGAAAAAAAGGGGCAGAAAAGGACTGACCTTGTCTTTTATTCCATCCTAGCCTGTAACTGTTAAGCATGCTCTGCCCTGAACCCAGGCCTTCTGCATGCTCTAAGGCACTACAAGACATGGGTAGAGAAGGAGGGAACTCCTAGTCTGACGTGGAGGATTCATCTCTGCCCTTAGGAAAGCCCTCGTCTGATGGGGTCACAGTCTGAAGGCATCTCTTTCTCCCCTCACCCTTTTCTCTTGCTGTTGATAAGAACACAGCAGGTGCCCAGGAACTAGAAAAGAGCCCTAATGGGAAATTGAGGGTCTGGGTCCTAGAGGATGGGGTTAGAGCACCTCTCTATCCCTGGCCCCCCTGCTCTTCTGGCTTGCTCAGCCCACTTCTGTTTTCTTTCCTCTTCTGGGCTTTTGTCTGCTGGAGAGATTTGTAGGGTGACTTTTGGGACCACCACCGCTCAGGGTTGGCTACAGGGTCCTGTGATGTGCTGAAACTCTGGGAGACACAAGACAGACAGGACTGCTTGGCTTCTCTTGTCCGCTGGATCTAGTTACTCTTTGAGAGTTTGTATTCATAGAAAGGGATAGCCTTTATATAGTGCTTACTTTGTGCCAGACGCCATGCTAAGTGCTTTCCATGCATGTCCTCACTCTGTTCTCACGATTACCTACAACGTAGGTAGGTGCTATTATCATCCCCATTTTACAGATGAAGAAACTGAGGCACAGCAAGGTTAAACAACTTTACTATCATTGCACAGCTAACAATCAGGTTTCAAAGCAAGGCAGTCTGTCTCCGGAATCTGTTCCTAACCACTCTGCTCCCTGGCTCCTTGAATTGGGGTAGCATTTCTTAGACTCTAATGGGCTAATAAATCACCTGGGAAACTGGTTAAAATGCAGATTCGGAATCATTAGGTCTGGAATGGGGCCTGACATCTTGCGCTTCTAGCATCTGGCACCGCCACGAGCTGCCAGTGCTGCTGGGATGGGTGGGGAGGGTCCCGCTCCCCGGCTGCCTGGTGTGTCTTACTACTGCTCTTCTCCCCTCCTTTGCTAAGGACTGGGAGCCCTCTCCACTGCCTGGGGTGCTGGCCCCCACAGCTGCCCCTGCCTTTGACAGTGACCCCGAGATCTCTGACGTGGATGAGGATGAGCCAGGGGGTCTGGTGGGCTCTGTGGATGTTGTCTCCCCCAGCGGCCACTCGGATGCCCAGACTCTGGCCATGATGCTGCAGGAGCAGCTGGATGCCATCAACGAGGAGATCAGGTTCGGGCAGGGGCGGAGGGCCTGGGAGATGCCTCGAAGGAGAGGGGCCCCTTTAGGTTCGGGCACTACAGGACAAATTCCACGTATGTCTGCTTGCCTTTTCTCGCGGCACCTCTGAGTGCTCAGTCTAGGGATTCTGTGCGGGGCATCCGGCTCCATACCGGACGGAGAGGGGTGAGACCTCAGCCTGATGTCTCGGGCTTCATTTCCCCTCCTGGGGCTGGGGAGGCTGTGTTCCCGCAGCTCCTGCAGCGGAGACCGGAGCTCCCCCTGACTCAGGGGGAGAACTTCGTAAATGCTCCTGTCAGTCTTACCGCAGTCTGTGGGGGAGACAGCATTATTTCCATTGTCCAGACAGAAGAACAGAAACCAGAGAGGTTAAGGAATTTGCCCGAAGCCACACAGTAAGTGGCAGTGTCAGGATTCAAACTCAGGTCTACACTCAATGTATTGTAGCATTCCTTCCATCCCTAATGAGGCATGACACAGAAACCAGTGGCAGGGAAAGCGATCAAGACCTGTACTTTACCCTGCCTTTGTAGGAGGTTTACAAATGTTTATGACCAGTGGCAAGGAAAAACCTGAGCCAGAATACAGCAGAGCTTTGCAGGGCTATAGGGGGCATCTGGTTCCATGGTTCCCATACTTTTGGATTTTACAGACCAGTTAGAAAGGAAATGTATTTCCCTCTCTCTCTCTCTCTCACACACACACGCACACACATAGGAGAGAAGGGTATTAACATAGGGCTGCCAACTTTTATTCTGCAAAGGAAAACATGAAAGGTAACTACTGTCTCCTATCATAACCGTCTACAAAAGAAAGGGCATTTTAACAGCCCTCACATTGGAAAGACGTATTCTCAGAGAAAAGACAAGTCCGGCTCCTAACGGACAGTTGGCCTTGTCACATCAACCCATGCATGTGTGCGCCTGAGTGTGAGGGTGCATACACACGTGCCTCTCTGAGCGCCCCCCCCCCCCGCAGAATTATCATGGGTTTTCTCATTTTTCTGTGGAACAGGGAAAACTCCATCAGGGGTCAACGTCAGTTAAAGGACCCGGGTTTGGGCACTGCTGACTTGGACCCCTCTTGACGTTGGGCATAGGGGGAAAACGAGGCCCGGGAGTCTGACTCCAGGTGGCCCGCGTAGTCAGTGGTAGGTCCAGAGTTCTGCCTTCCAGGATGGTTCGTCTCCTACTGACTAAATGCCTCCTTTCCCAGCAACTGCTTTTGCTGAGCTGGGGAGTTTTGTTACATGAAATCAGCTAACAAGACAGAGAGAGAAATGTTTCTGAGCTGCAGTGGGAAGACCGAGCTGTGTCCACGAGGCCTTGCATGTCCCATCGAGGCCAGAAGCAGTGGGGGGTCCCCCTGGGCATTGCCTGCTGCCTGGGGTCCCGGGGTGAGGAGAGTGGTGCCGGCACCCGCCTCCTGCTGGGCCTCTCTAGGGCCAACGTAAGGTCTGGTTTTGCCTCCCTCCCAGGATGATCCAGGAAGAGAAGGAGTCCACGGAGCTGCGTGCTGAGGAGATCGAGACTCGGGTGACCAGTGGCAGCATGGAGGCCCTCAACCTGACCCAGCTGCGCAAACGTGGTTCCATCCCCACCTCTCTGACGGCCCTGTCCCTGGCCAGTGCGTCGCCTCCGCTCAGCGGCCGCTCCACGCCTAAGCTTACCTCCCGCAGCGCTGCCCAGGACCTGGACCGAATGGGGGTCATGACCCTGGTGAGAGTCTTGGGGCAATTGATGAACGGCCCTCGTCAGCTCTGGGCTCTGCTTTGGGGGCTAGCTGAGGGTTGCTGCGAAGGCTTGGGAGGGCTCACTCCTCCTCAGCTGGGCCTAGCATCCTCTTCCCAGTATGTCAGGCCTCCAGCAAGCCCTTCTGGGATTGGCAAGGGCCTGTCATGTCTTCCTCAACCCTCTCTCTTGAATAAGCACAGCATGCTTAAGAAACTCACCTCCTGCCCATACCTCTCCCTCTCTTCCAGAGGTAGCCCTGACTTCTTTTTCCAGGCCAGCTTTTTTCTGCTGTGGTATTCTCTCCAGGCCTCCAGTGTGAGGCACTGAATCCTATCTTCTCCTCCTAAGACCACCGGGCTCCCCTTGGGGTTGACTTTCGGGCATCTGGAGGGTGATTCTGAGCTCGCCCTTCACTCTCTCTTCCAGCCCAGTGACTTAAGAAAGCATAGGAGGAAGCTGCTGGTGAGTGCTGCCCAATGACCCAGGTACTAACGGGTGAATCCTCCCAGGCCCTTCCCTTTTGGCTTCTCTCCCCTGGGCCCTTGAGTTGGAGTCTGGGCTCAGAGACGCCCCCAGGCTTCCCACTGCATTTCTCCGAACTCCTGTGCCTCATCTGGGCTGGGTAGGCAGGCCCCAGATCTCTCCCTCTATCCCCTGACGGCTCCACTGTCTGTTCAGTCGCCAGTGTCTCGGGAAGAGAACCGAGAGGATAAAGCCACCATAAAATGTGAGACTTCTCCTCCTTCCTCACCCAGGACGCTGCGGCTAGAGAAGCTTGGCCATCCAGCCCTGAGCCAGGAAGAAGGCAAAAGGTCAGTGGCACAGGCCCCACCTTGAGTCCCTCTACCTCCAGCGTCATCTCATCCCTCCCCCGCCTCCGGAGGGACAGAGTCTCACCTGTCCGGGTGTCTGAACATCTCACTTCTCTTTGAAACACCGTCAGGGAAGGACATTCCTATGCCTCCTTTGGTCGCTGGCTCTGATCATACCCCTCCCCCCCACCTCTGACACTTACTGTAAGTTCTTCCTGAGGTCTCACTTCCAGGTGTCCTGTTATAATGAAAGCACGTTTCTTTTCATTCTGCCCCTGCCGGCTGTCATCCCGTAGTGCTTTGGAGGATCAAGGCAGCAACCCGAGCAGCAGCAACAGCAGCCAGGACTCCTTGCACAAGGGCGCCAAGCGCAAGGGCATCAAGTCGTCCATCGGCCGCCTGTTTGGGAAGAAGGAGAAGGGCCGGCTAATCCAGCTGAGCCGGGATGGAGCCACGGGCCATGGTGTCTGTCCACTTCCTAGCGAATGGGTGCAAGTAGAGGGCCCAGAGCAGGAGGGAGTCCTGGGATCCAGCCTTCCCTGCCTGCCTCCCAGGGGCCAGTGGGTGGAAGCCATAGTCAGGCCAATTTTGACTTGAGAGAGGAGAGGCAGTGGTTCTGGGTTAAAGCTGTGGCACAGTGCCACGGGCTGTCTCAGGGGCCACGGGCTCCCGCCACAAGGAGCGTCAGGCTGCAGGTGGATGGTGATTCACTTAGAATCCTGTGGAAGCGACTCCTGTACCGAGCAAGAGGTTGGCCCTCTGAGGTTTCTTGCAGTTTCGAGGTTTTTCTGAGGTACCGTGCTCCGGACCTTCAGGAGGAATCTCTGGGTTCTTTCTGGAGGAGAGTAAGTTTTTTTTTTTTTTTAATTTTAATGTTTTTTTTATTATATTATGTTAGTCACCATACAGTACATCCCTGGTTTCCGATGTACAGCTCGATGCTTCATTAGTTGCGTATAACACCCAGTGCACCATGCAACACGTGCCCTCCTCACTACCCATCACCAGTCCATCCAGAGTCAGTTCTTGATTAGAACTTATTTCTAGCACATCTGGCCTCCAGGACGCATCATACCATAATGCCTATTGATGGCTTCATAGATAGTATATTCGTGTAAATGCTTGGGCTGGAGTAGCATTACCACCGCTGTGCGTGCTTGGCACCTGGTGGGCACGCAATAAATGTTAGCCGTGTTCATCCTCCCTCCCCCATGCCTGCTTTCCTTTCCTTCCTCCCCTCCCTTCCTCCTCTTTCCCTCATCTATTCAGTCATTTGTTCAACTGACATTTATTGAGTAACTACTGTATACAAGGTGTGTGTTGGGTGTTGGAACAATAGGTCATTCCCTCAAGGAGCTCAGTGTCTCATGGAAAGGAAAAAAAAAAAGATGATTCCGGAACAGTAATGATAGCAACATGCTTCAGGTGTTTCTGGAACGCAGAACTCAGTCATGGAGTGGTAGGGATGCCAGCAGTGGCTTCCTCTGCCAGGCAGCAGCTGGGCTGAAGCCGGAAGGCTAAGTAAGAAATAGCCAAGCCAAGAAGAGTTGTGTGTGAGGGACCTGAGGATCTGGGAGAGGCAGGCTCTGGGTGCAGGAGCTCTGTATGCAGTGGAGTCTATTCAGAGTGGGGGAGAAAGAGGGTGGGAGGCGTGGAGGAGGTGGCTGTGGACCCGAGGCTGGGGTCAGCTCATTAGGGCCTTGAGAAATTCTCCCCAGGCAGCGGAAACCTTGACAACCGGTGCAGGGGGGAGGGCCTGATCAACGGGAAGAAAGGAACCTTTGAACCCAAAGGCATAATTAGACCTTCTGCACCTCGGAGAAGGTGTGAATCAGAAGCTAGCTACCTGAGTGAGGAGGAGGAGGGAAGGCAGGCACCTCTCACCTGGGTGGGGAATGAGGAGCATTCCCCTGCCCCCAGCCCCCAGCGGTGCAGGGAGTGGTGGAGCTGGCACAGATGGGGCTGGGAGGGAGCTGAGAAGCTCTGGTCTGTGGAAGAGGTATTCTGTGGGAAGTCTTAGGATTTTCTACGCTCCCTGCACCACAGCGGCGCCTAACCCCAAGAGAGCATCTCACCTCGTTTTCTGGAACGCCCACACCTACTGCCAGCTACACGGTGCCGAGCGACTGGAACTTAATGTGTTCTAAGATGTGGCGCCTGCCATGACCTCTATGGGGGTCTGGCGTCCGTTCGGGAGATCCTTAAGAGAAGACGACCGGGTTGGGAATGTTTCCTCGTGTGGTTCGTGCACGTGTGCTCCCTGAAAAAGAGGCCGAGGGCCATGTCTCTCAGTGTGCCCATCTTCCCACCCCCAGCTGGGTCAGGATAATCCTCTCTGAGCCCAGAGCCCACTCACATCTGGCTCTCTGGGTTTCCTTTGCACCTTGGTTTGGAGGAGAGCTATGTTCTGTCTAGGACTCTGCTGCTGGAGGGGTAGGACAACCTCAGTCCATCTGGCTGGAAAATGGTTCCAGGGCTGAGGCTCCCCGGGGGAGACTCTCTGGGCTGGGTGACCGGTTTGATGCTGCTGTGGGGCCGCCTGGAAGTAGCGACAATGAGCCGAGATTCCAGGAATAGTGGATGGTCTCATCAGGCCTCCTGGGTTGTTAAACACTGTGGAGCCTCCTGCGGGTCTGCTCTCCAATCCTGGTCCAGGTGAAGGGAGGAGAAGGAGAGGGCCTGGCTCACATGCTGTCTCTTCCCTTCTAGTTCTGCTAACAGACTCCGAGCTTGGTCTGCAGGAGCCCATGGTGCCTGCCAAGCTGGGGACCCAGGCAGAGAAGGACCGGCGGCTGAAGAAGAAGTAAGAGCCACAGGCCAGGCTCTGCCAGGGGTCCACCCAACCCCTTGCCCACTGTCCTTCCCTTGGCCTGCCATGCGACTGTGCATTTCTAGGTGCCATGGGAATGAGCTCAGGCAGCCAGAGCCGGAGCAAGGCCCTTTCTGAACTGAGTTGGCCTGGTCTGCCTGGGCACAGCAGGGACTGAGAGGTGGTTCTTGAGATGACCCAAGAGAGAAGGAGGCTGGGGGGCTGTGAGAAGGTGACCCAGGACCTATGGGTCTCTGGCAGAGCAGACTGAAATGTCTATGGGTCAGGCCATGTGCAAACAAAGTCAGAGACCCTTGCCCTCTGGGGATGGAGAGGAGGCCTGTCCCATGTCTTGACATCATACTGCTTCAGGCACGGAGTAGAGGTGGCAGTCCAGTGGTGGGGAGTCAGGTTGTGGGAGTCCCACTTAGCACAGTCCGTGGTCCCAGGAGTAAGCAGGGCTGGGAGAAAAGGAGACTAGTGAGTCTGTTGTTCCTCTTCCCATAAGACACCAGCTGCTTGAAGATGCCCGAAGAAAAGGAATGCCTTTTGCCCAGTGGGATGGCCCTACTGTGGTCTCCTGGCTGGAGGTAAGCCTAGGCAAAGGCAGTCTACTCAGGGGACTGGTGGGAAGGATGTGCAGGGTGGGATGTGCAGGGTGGGATGAGGGTAGGTAGAGGGGTAGTGTCCCTAGAACTTTCCCAGCCTGTTTCTCTCCTGCCAAGTACATGTGTGGCATGCCTAGCATTTAGCCCTGCTCCCTTCCCCAGCAAATGCATGTACCAGTTACTGTGGAGGGCAGAACTGATGTTACTTACCGCTGATGCCTCACGGGTAGCTTGGTTTGGGTGAGGGGAACTAAGCATCACAGAGCCATAAGGCTTTCACAGGCAATTTGACACCCCGGGTAGGCTATCCCCAGGAGCTAATCACCCATGTGATATTGGGAAAATCCCCTCCCATCCTCAGGCCTTAGATTTTCCATCTGTAAAATGGGAAAGCGAGGCATTTGGTGAATGTCATCTCTATATTTCTGAATTCTGCTCTGCGTTTGCTCTTTTGAGACCATGCATGAAGCCTGGCCCTTGCTCGTTGATATTGTGAAGCTCTTGGCGGCGAGGCCCAGATCTTGGGGAAGGGGCTGAACTTACCTCCTGTGCCTGTATCTGCAGCTCTGGGTGGGGATGCCTGCCTGGTACGTGGCAGCCTGCCGGGCCAACGTCAAGAGCGGTGCCATCATGTCGGCCCTGTCGGACACAGAGATCCAGCGTGAGATCGGCATCAGCAATGCCCTGCACCGGCTCAAGCTCCGGCTGGCTATCCAGGAGATGGTGTCGCTGACCAGCCCCTCCGCCCCGCCCACCTCCAGGACTGTGAGTGCCCTCTCCCTCACCCACGACATTTTCCGAAGTCCTGGAATAGTATTTGCAGTTTTCCATTGGTCTTTGGGAAGATGGTAGCATTGATTCCTGCCCCTTCCAGTCCCTCAGAGGGCTCCACCTGCTCTCCAGGAGGGGCTGACATTGATTCCAGGAGGACTCTAGAAGCCTCGTTCCCTGCCTTCACATACCACCAGTGGGCCCCATCTCCCTATCCCTACACTGCCAACAATGGCAGATCTCCGGGCAGAGTTTCCAAGGACAGGGCTTCTGGGGGTTCTTTGTTGTTGCCAGACTCTGTGAGGCGAGGAGTAGGGCATTTGTGACTTCTGTCCTCGTCCTCCAACCTCTCCATCAGAATGTAGGCTAGTCCATGGACCCTCTGGGTAAAATCTTTTACTGCCATCCATCTCTTTGATGGAGATCAGCCCATGTTCCAGATCTGCACCATTCATTCATACTCATTCAGGAAACATTTGTTGAGCATTTCTAGGTGCCAGGCACCGTGCTGAGCAGTGCGCCTACAGTGATACGGGGAGCTGCTCAGAGCACAGTATGCAGGGCTCGGGGCTGGACCTGTGGGAGGACTCGGGGGAAGGGATGTTTGTTCTTGTCCTTGGGGTTCTCAGCCTCAAGGGAATCTTGGGGACTCACACGCAGGACCAGCTAGGTTTCCTCTGTGCCTACAGTCTTCCGGGAATGTCTGGGTCACCCATGAAGAGATGGAAACTCTGGCAACACCCACTAAAACAGTGAGTCTGGCCCTGGGTCTTGGGCCTGGGGTTGGGGCTGATGACCCCCATGAGGATGAGGGTAAGGTTGTGGGAAGTCAGAGGGGGTTGCAGTCAGTCTAATATGAGATTGGTATCCCTGATGTGTTGGATTCTGTTCTCAGGGTGGTGGGTTGGTGGGAAAGGAGTGGGAATGAGGACAGTCTGTGTGTGCTGGGGGATCCGTCCCAGGGGGTCCTGAGCTCACCCTAGGCCACTGGTGTGCTGCAGTGGAGAAGAGCTGGCTTTGGGAGTGGGGAGTACTTTGCCCTGCTCTAGGCCTGAAGCCATAGAGTCCTTGCCCTTGTGCTTGAGGCTTGGTGGTGGACCAGGGTATGGGAGAGCCTGGCCCCTTGGGGGGCTCCCAGCCAAGCCTGTGAGGTGTGGGAGTGTGTTTTTGCCACACACACATGTGCTCCCCCCTCAGCGCAAACACAGACACACGCACCAGCTTTGTGTTCTCTCTTGACCATTCCAACAAGCTCTCCCTAGTCACCCTCCCAGCCACTGGGGTGTCTGCTCCCTCTGCTTGATGGGGCCTGGGGTGGGTGCTTCCAGGTTTCTTGACTTTGCCTGTTTCCCCTGACATGCTGCACTCGTTCCTGCTAGGACAGTGAGGAGGGCAGCTGGGCTCAGGTAAGACCCCCTGCTCTATCTAGAACCACCTCTCAGGAGTTCGGGACAGTATTTTCCCAATGGGCTCTCTGTCCAACAGGACTCCCTGAGTCCCAGTCTATTTATGTTCCTCTTCCCACGAAAAGCCCTGGATGGGTTTTCTCCTCCCATTGAAGCCCTCTTCCTCCTCATTCCCCTCTAGCTACTTGTTCTGGTTTCTCAGGATGGCAGATGGGGAGCCGTAGAAGGCTGTGCCCCCAGCACACCTACCTCCCCCTCTCTTCCCAGGAATAATGAGACTGAGATTGGTACGAATCCTCTTCCTCACCCCATCCCTCTCAGGGGTCACCCCTGGTGACCTGGGCAAAGACCTTTTACTCATTCACTTAGTGGGCAAATATTTATTGCACAGCTTCTTGGTATCAGGCCTTTCTAGGCTCTCTGGATACAGAAGTGGACAAACTAAGCCCTCTCCCTTATATTCTAGGGGTGAGACAGGCAGTAGACACGTAAACACATCCATGACCGCTACGTCACGTGGCTCTAAGTGCCGTGGAGCCGCACTGTGGATACTTCCAGGGAAACCCAGCCAGTTCCCAGACAGATCAGTCATAGTATTTTTACACAGTGAAAGCTTCAGCAGAGGAAATGGATGAAATTTAGAAATATTAAGTGCAAAATCTAAGCCCAAAAGATTCATAGAATTTTATACTAAAACTCAAAAACAAGGAAACTTAATAATATATTTTTTAGAGGACTACACATTGGTGATTCTAAAAACTGTAAAAACATCTTTTCCAGCAAGGGCACACTCAGCATAGCGGTTACCTGTGGAGAGGCAGCAGGGGATGGGACCGGGAAGGCGAGCGTGGGGCCAACACAGCCATGGGATGGTGTGGCTGGTGTCCACTGAAACTTCCTCTTCGTGCTTAATAACAAACCTATGCCACATTTATTTTAATATGTATAATGATTTCCTTTTAAAAGATAACATCAGTGCTTCAGTCTAAAAAAAATGCAGTAGGGGTAAGGAACCAGAGTGACAGAGGGGTGCTGTTTCTACAGTGTTTCTAAGGATAAGCCAGAGAAGTCCCTACTGTCGGCAGGAGGTGACAACAGAGCAGGTGGAGGGGTGCGGGGGGCTGCGTAGGGGGGACGGCCAGGGGTACACGGAGTGGGGTGGCCGGAGGTGTAGGGGGGGTTGTGCGTAGGGGGGTCAGGCGGGGGGGTCCACGTAGAGGGGTGCGATGAAGGGTATGTGTGTATGGAGGTGCAGGTAGGGGGTGTGTGAGTAGCGGGGTGCGGCGGGGGGGGGTGCGTAAGGGGGGGCAGCCGAGGGGGTGCGCAGGGTGCTGGAGAAAGCCGCAAACAGGGCCCTGTAAATTCCTGGAGTGGATGCCAGAGCTTAGACTGCTGAGAGCTTCAGGTGCAGGCCGTCACCTGTGGCTTTTGACTTCTTTAGTCCGTCTGTAACTCTCTGGTAGATGTGGGAGGCCAGTTTCCCAAGTGAGTTTTTTTTTTCCCCCCACTCTGTGGTCCTCTGTAACTCGGCCTGTCCCCTGGGCTCAGTGGGCTTGAGGCCGGCGGAGAACCAGGAAGGCAGGTCGGCCACACAACACCACAAATGCATTCCTGAGTCGACAGGAAGGACTTCGTATTATCTGCTGCCTGGATAGTTGCTTCTGTTCATTAGTGTAGATAATTGATCCGTGAGTGGAACCATATCATTCTGAGATCTTAAAAAGTGCCATTTAAAACCCCCACCTCCTACCACGCCCAGCTTCTTAGTGAAACTCAGCTGCCACGGCGGATGGAGGGATGTTTCTCTCCACTGGATATGCCAGCTGCAGCCGGCTGGCCCTGCCTGCCCCCCATGGCCACTCTCCCCTGTTCCCGCAGACCCTGGCCTATGGGGACATGAACCACGAGTGGATCGGGAACGAATGGCTGCCCAGCCTGGGGCTCCCCCAGTACCGCAGCTACTTCATGGAGTGCCTGGTGGACGCTCGCATGCTGGACCACCTCACCAAGAAGGACCTGCGGGTGCACTTGAAGATGGTGGACAGTTTCCACCGGTGAGCAAGGCCGGAGCGCGCCGTGGGTCTCTCCAGCCCTGGGGCTCCGTCTGCACCAATACAGGTGCCGCCGGCTGCTTGTGTGGCCCCTGTGGGCACTAACGGGTCTCCCCCTTGCGAAAGCCGGAGCCTCGTCTCATCCTGCAATTTGGGGGAGGATTCGGCCCACTCACCTCCAGCCCTTAAGACTCAGTCATTCTTCCTTAGCTTCACATTCTTGGAGATTTCCCTGCTAGGTCTGCATTTCGTGTCTTTGTCTTTGGGCTTGCTGAAGTTTCTCTCTTTACCCTGGGAAGCCTTAAACGGAAACCAGTGTCCCGTTTGGGTGTCTAACTCCTTCCAAGTTGAGAGGAAAGGTCTTTCTGGGCCCTTGTCCTGCCTCCATCCCAGATCTGAGCCGCTCAGCTTTGAACCCACGCCCTTCAGTACAGGATGCCATCCAAGTGTCTCCTCCCCCTTGCTGAAAAGGTCTTCTGTTCCCACGTGTCTGCCGCGGAGGTCTCCAACTGGCAGCCCGTGGGCAGAATCTGGCCCCACAATTGTGTTTTGTTTGGCTGACATGGTATTTTAAAGATTATGAATTTAGTTGCCAGTATTTAAACACTAGGAAATTTTACACAAAATTCTGGGTGTCTGGCTTCTCTTAAAAAACTTGGAAGATCTGTTGACACATTCCAGCATGGAGACAGCCAGCTGGAGCTGGTGTCGGCCACCCTCCTACAACAGGTGGGCACAGTCTCCAGATCCAGGAGCTTCACTCCTGTGTTACCTGCTTGACTGCAGGAGGCACTTGGGCTGGGGGGCAAGGTGGGTGGTCACATTCCAGGGGTTGACAGTCCTTAGGAAGGCTTTTTAACATCTAGCTTCAAATCACACAGGTTGCTATTTGAGCCAGGTTCTTTGTCTTTTTTACCTTTAATGCCCATGGGTCACCCTGCAGGAGACGTATGACCCCATCTCCCATATTTTGAGTGCCACTGAGCTGGAAAGTGGCACAGCTGGCATTCAGACCCAGGAGAATCAGAGGATAGTGTGACAAATGTTGGGGCTGGGCATGTGTGGCTTTTCAAGGTTCTCTTGGGGCTCTGCGGATGTCTCTTGGTCTCTGTGACTCATAAACCACAGAAGGTTCAATTTGGAAGGGATCTAGCTAGCTTCCCCATTTTATGGGGGAGGAAACTGAGGCACAGGAAGGAGCATCAGGGATAGCAGCCCAGTGCAAGTCTCCTGACCGGAGTCCAGCCCTTTTGCCACCACAGCGCAGAGCCTATGATGCTGGAACTCCCTACTGTGACCTCCCTCGGCAATCCCCCACCCTTTCCCAGGGCTGAAAGGGAATCTTTTGTCTCTGTCCTGGAGGCTGCCAGGCCTGGCTGCACCTGTCCCCTCCTCAGTGATTGATAGGGCTGGGGAGGGAAGGGCTACGCCCCTGCCGAGCTGGGATATGCCTGGTTGGCGAGGGGATCAGTCAGCTGGCCCCACCCTGCATTCTGGAGGTCCTCCTGGTGACCCTCTGCTCAGGCCCCAGGAGAGTCTCAGCCTGCACCCGTGGTTCCAGATTCAGTTCGAAGTCTGGAGTATCTCAGGGTTTCTGAAGCATTTCCCTGTTGCTTACCTCAACTACATGTACACCTGCTTTTATTCCACATAACATTTCATAAGCATGCCCTTATGTCTTTAAAAATTCTTTTAAGTCATAATTTTTATGGCAAAAGATATTTAAAAACCCTCCTTTTAGTGAGGAAAACAAGCCCAACAGAGACCGAGTGCCACCAGGTCATTCAACCGGGTGGTTCTGGAAGGGGCCGATATCTTCCATTCTTGACATCGAACTCTGAGCTCTTTTCCTTGGAGCATCGTGTTCTCTCGAGCAGCTTTCCTAGAGAACCGGCTGTTTGACAGGAGAACCAGCACACACAGTCATCGGCAATGTCCTCCTGATGGTGGTACCATAGCTGCGTGCCTGGAGGCCTGGGTGCTCCAGGGGCTTGGGTGAGCCCTTCCATGCATGATCACCTGTGATGCTCATGGCAGCCCTGCAGGAGAGGGCTGGCCTCATCTTCAGGGGCTGAGGGCCACCAGGCTGGGAAGTGGCACAGCTGCCGTTCACACCCAGGTTGATCTGACTTAAATTTCTGCTATGCCACGCAACAGCTTTGAAAGTCCTAGGAACTGGACAGAATATGATAGCAAGTGAGATCGAAAGTAGACAGGAGGCATTTCCAGTCAGGAGGTGTGTGTGGTCCTGCCACCTCCAGCGGACCAAGGCTTAAACCAGTGGCTTGAGCAATGACTCGTTGCCTTGGGCCAGAAAAGAGTTCCTAGAAGTGGTGTCTGTGAGCTGTGAGGGATTGTTCTAGGAAGCAGGGCTGCCTGGGTAGAGCTGAGGGGAGAAAAGGAGGGAGCAGGCAGCATAATTTGATTTCACAAGGCAATGGCCTCAATAATAGAGTTGGGAGGGAATGTCTATTCCTGCATTTGATAGATGACAAAACCCAGAGAGGCTGAATGACAAGCAACGTTCAAGTGAAGGAAGAACGCTCTAATGAAAGGTGGGATGAGCTGTCTCGAGAGGTAGTGAGCTCCCTGTCTCAGAGGGGCTGCGCACAGGCGCTCACACTGCTCAGAAGGATGTTACACAGGGGACGCCTGCATGAGATGGGAGCTTGGACTGGTGGCCCATGGGGTCCCCTCTAACCTGCAGATTCTGTGGTTCTTGGCCTGGCTTGTTATTTTTTATTGGATGCTTAATCTGCACCTGGTACTGTTTAAGTACTTTTAGTGCTTTCTGTGAACCACTTCATTTCATTCATTAAGCATTTATGGTGTTTACTATGTGCCGCCCACTATTCTAGAGGTTTGAGGTATATCAGTGAACAAAGCAAAGTTGCCCTCATGGAGTTTACATTCTAACTGGGAGAGACAGACAAGGAACTATCTATCTATCTATCTATCTATCCATCCATCCATCCATCTATTCATTCATCCATCTATCTATACTGTATATATATTATATCTATAATATATATAACATACAACATATATATATACACACACACACACACACACACACACACACACAGTATATTAACAGATAAAAAGTGCTAAGAAAAAAATTAGACCAGGGTAAGGGGGGTTGAGGGTATGGGCTGTGGTGGTGATGGTGATGTTGCAATTTTAAATCAGGTGGACAAGGTGACCATTGAATTGAGAAGATGACACTTGAGCAAAGACTTAAAGGAGACAGGGGATGAGCCATGCAACAGATTGGGGGAGGAGTGTTCCAGGCAGAGGGAGCAGCTAGTACAAAGGCCCTGAGGCACATAGGCAGGCATAGTGTGCCTGCTGTGTTTGAGGAAGAACAGAGGTGTCAGTGTACAAGGGCAAATCGCCTAGCATGTATAGGTCATTGGAAGGACTCTGAGTGAAATAGGAATCAAGGAAATATCTGTAAAGCTCTTTCTGTGGGGTCCTATCTGTATGGGTCGGAGATCTGTAGGGTCATTCCAGTGTCTAGAGAGTGAGGGGCTGTTGCTTCATTTAGAGAATCTTCCTTCCATCAATCAGACCCATACCCTGCCAAGAGGGAGGACACAGGGGTGGGCAGAGGAGGGGAAGTAGCCTCGGCCTGGGTCACATGCAAGCCCTGGGAGAAGGAGGAGCATGAGTGGGCTGGGGGGCTCTTTGAGCTGGGAGATGGAGGCCTGGACGTGCTATGGCTGGTGTTGGATGTGGGGCAGAGGTGGCAGGAGCGTGGCCCCACTGAGACTCTGGCTCAGGGGGAGCGGTGTGCCTGCAGAACCAGTCTTCAGTACGGCATCATGTGTCTGAAGAGGCTGAATTATGACCGGAAGGAGCTGGAGAAAAGGCGGGAGGAAAGCCAGCACGAGATCAAGGGTAAGCTGGTCAAGCTCAGCAGGCCTCCACTAAAGGGATGGGAGCAGCCGGGAGGGAGCAGGCCCCTACCTCACTGTTCCCTGTCCTGGGTGAGTGGCGGGGAGAGGAGGCGTTCTGTGCCTCAGGGAAGCTCCAAACCTGAGAGGGAAGACACAGCCCCAGGCTGTGTGATGAGGGAGACATAGTCCATGCTCAAAGCACGTTGCCATCCGGTGGAGAAGAAATAGTCCCTGCCCAGTCAGCTGTAACCCCACCCCACCCCCGACAGCGGCCACCAACTGGACAAATGCAGTGAATCCCCTAGGACAGTGCTAGAGACTGGCATGGGAAAGGGCTCGTGGAACTTGGTGATTGGGGTGGTATTGGGCAGAAAAGAGACAAGTCTTAGGAGACTGTTCGAAGGTGGAAAAATAAGAGGACCAATCCAGCCTGGGGGCAGGAGAGGACCTAGGCAAGGGCCCTGGGAGGAACACCAGGAGCCTGCTGGCCTGGCCTTGAATCCTATTGGCTGGCAGGGCTGGAGGGAAGTGGGGCTGGTTCTCCAGGTGACAGGGAGACAGAAGACAGAATGCAGGGCAGACTGGCGCTCTGGGTCCAGGGAGCCCGGTTTCTGTCCCCGGAGGGGGCGTGGCCAAACCTCTTGCCTCTTCCTGCCCCTTTCCTTGTTCTGCCCTCCAGATGTGCTCGTCTGGACAAACGACCAGGTGGTTCACTGGGTCCAGTCCATTGGGCTGCGGGATTACGCAGGAAACCTGCAGGAGAGCGGTGTGCATGGTGCCCTGCTGGCCCTGGACGAGAACTTTGACCACAACACGCTGGCCCTGGTCCTCCAGATCCCCACGCAGAATACCCAGGTGGGCATCCTTGTCATCAGTCAGCCTCAATCTCAGGCCCCCCCTCTGCCCCACTCTCCAGCTCTCTCCCGCTCACACACATGGGTTTATGGATTTGTTGGGGGACTGTTTGAGGGCCTGTCTCAGAGGGGAATCACCATGTCCTCAAACCTCCAAGTGGTCCCAGTGCACAACCAAGCCGCCTAGGGAACCAGGGTTCTTCACGTAGAGAGCACACCCAGCCCAGGCCCACAATACTGCGTTCATCCCCTCCCTACCGTGGCACCCCCTCCCTCTCCCAACCCCATCTTCGCATTTGACACTCTGCGGCTGCCTTTTCCTCACTCTGCTTTTGTGACCCGACTTTTCTTAGAGGAGAACTAGCCCTGGGGTCTGAGGGGATCAGAGAGCCCCCTGTCTCCTTTGTCTCCCATCCTAAGGATCTGCTCCTGGGCCCCCAGGCTTGAGAAAGCTAAATATACCAAATAACACAGCCCAGAGCCTCTCCGTGCCAGGGCTTTGTTTCCCTGTCAACAGCTCAAAAGATGAGACATCTCCTTAAATTACATTTCATAATTGCTATGGAGCTGTCATCCAAGACTATATCTAAACTCTCTTGAACCTATTTATACATTTGGCCATTCTAGCTTCCTGTGGGTAATGGACTCTAGGAGTACTACCTGTTGTGCAAAGAACTTCCTGATTTCATTTGTCCCCAACGTGCCCCCATCAGGCTCCCGCTGGGGAAGGAAGGGCACTAGCTGGGTTTGACCCGGCCTCACCTTTCTCATTTCATCAACTCTGATTGTGTTGCCTTGGGGCCCAAGCCTTTGTCACTCCAGACAGAGTGGTCTTAATTCTTTTAGGCTTTCCTCATATAGACGCGCCTCCGTGCCCTGATCATTTTAGCCACCCTCGTCGGGACTGTGTGCAGCTGTCAGGTGTCTTGAAATTCAGCCGCTAGAGCCGCACAAGCTATTCCAGGAGCAGATGTGTGTTGGGTTATGTGAGGGTAGGCTGTGTGGCCTCGTAATTCTGGGTGGCGTATTGGTCATTTAGGGGTGTTGGGCATCACGCAGGGCCAGTGTGTCCCATGGGCCCGCTGCGGTGACCCCTCTGACCAGTTAGAATGGAGAGCACAGATGCCCTGTTCTCTGAGAAGAGCTGAGATCCCATGCCCCCCATGCGGTTTTTCTGTATGTGCCCATCTCCGACCTCCTCTGCTTTCTTGCCGCTCCCACAGCTTGGGGAGACGTTTCCGAGGTTAGTGTCAGCTTCCCCTCTCACTACCCGGAGGAGCGGTGTCATCTGGATACTTGGAAATTGACTATGCTTCTCCTTTCCCATCACTTAGGAGAATATTACATTCTCAATAGGGACAGAGGCGGTCCTTACGAAGCTCTGTGGTTAACATTTTCCACCCAGAAATGGGCTTGTTCTTCTCTGCCGTTGGTCTCCTGTCTCTAAATGTGTCCGGGTTTTGTGGCTAACAGTGTATCTGCGAAGAGCAGCAGGACACCTCCCTGGTGCTCACTAAGCTTTCTGATTTTCCTGACTGGTCCATTTAGCTCAGTGATTAGAGGGAGTGGGAGCTGACCCAAGGTGGAATTCTTCATCAACAATGGTTAAAAATATCTGATGGCAGTTTTGAAAACTTCGTTGTTTCTGGCATTTCCCAAATCTCCTGCGGAGTTCGGCTCCTGGGAGGCTGAGTCAGGGCCTGCAAGGCGCTAGTCGGCCCAAGGGCCACCAACATCTATGACTGAGCAGTCCTCCTGATTCAAATTTTTGACGTGGAGCCTTATGAAATATGTTTCTTTAATCTAAATAGATTAAATCCATATTTTCCATGATCTACATGCTTATTTACCGCTCCAGAAAGGTAGGAAGGCATGATTTTGCCATATAGACAGATTGTGGGGCTTTCCCCCAGTACATGAAGCCTGCGTATCCATGTGTTCTATGGTCCTACTTTGTACACAGTTACATTTTTCTAATGTGCTCCTTATGAAAGAATCCTAAGGTTTACAGTTTCATTTCCAAGAGGACACGGAGGTTTGCGTGAAGGAGCAGCAACTGGGTTCAGGGGTTAAATGCACTGAAAATCCCACCTCTGCCCCTGGGTCCCTAGGAAACAGGAGCAAGATGGCATAGAGGTCATTAACTATACCCCTCCCATCTCTCCGTCTCTCGCGCTGTGGACTCCAGGCACGCCAGGTGATGGAGAGAGAGTTCAACAACCTGTTGGCCTTGGGCACAGACCGGAAGCTGGATGATGTGAGTACTTGGCTGTGAATTAGGGGCCTTTGGATTTGGACATTATTGTTTCGTTGGGTTGAAATTCATGAGTTGCGCTTTCCTTGGCTGATGATTGGTGGGGTGGCCTGAGAGAGGAAAGCTGAGGGGATGGAGATGAAGTCAGGGAGCTGAGGGGGAGGGGCAGGGCCAGGCCTAGCAATAGGCCTAGAGAAGTCTCCATGAAACTCCTTGTACAAAAACGAAAGGCTCCTATATGTTATACTTCTAGCACCTTCCAACTCTGTGCCCCGCCACCCTCCTAACTATGCAGGATCAGAGGTTCCCCCCAAAGGCCACCTCTTTGGGATCACACCTTTTTTTTCATTTCTCAGACCCCACCTCTCAGTGCTCTTGGCAGAGCATGACTTCAGCCTGCTTCTCAGGTTTCCCAGCCTGTCATAGCGTGGTTGTTTGGAGGTCCGCGTTATGCCAAGGTCCTTAAATGAAGGGTCTGCTTGCTTGTTCGGCCGTGCAGTTGGACATGCTGGCCCAGATGTTTATCATTGCTGCTTCTTTTCCAGTTCTACTCTTGAGTTACCTTCAAGCCAAGTTAAGGTTCTCCTCTCCTGGTCCCCCTGGTCAGTGAAAAACCAGCCTTTTCCCCTAGGTTTTGTCAGGCCTTTCCCTGAGTTTAGGCTGGACTGTGTCCTGAGCTGTAATGCTCCCACTGGAGATGCCTGCCAAAGTACCTGTTTCCTGAGAATGCAGGCCCTGACTCAACCTCCCAGGAGCCTCTTCTTCCCCCTTCTCTCCTCCCCTTTCCCCCTCCCCGTCCTTTTCTCCCTATTCACTTTCCGATCACCAGCCTCGCCTGCCTTTGCCTCAGGTCAGGCTTGGCTGCCTTGGCTCCAAACAAGTTAAAAAAGAGCCCAGATTACTTATTTTTAGTGTCTCCATCTTCAATCAGGTCTGTTTCTTCTGATCTCCACAGCCTGTGTACCTTCCCTTTCTACACACCCCTGCCCTGACCAATGCCTCTGTTTAGACTTTTGGGCCTCTTTTTTGGGACACCATTAGTGTTACCTATGTATCAATTAGTCTTTCTCAGTTAGGTTTCACAGGGCTGAAGTCCACCTTTGTGGAGTGACCTCCCTGCTTCAGTAGATAGGACACACCCAGGAATACACAGAATTTGTGGAGGGGTATTTTCTTCACAGAGGTACCTTGAAATTGGGGGTGTGTTACTTACACATACACGTCATATACGTGTGTGTGTGTGTACATATCCCGTCAAGGAGATACATTGCCAGACCCCACCAGCTGTCCCCACTGTCCGAGATCTTAATTTTCCCAATGCCCCTGCTATATGCACCCTCCTCTTACTTCCCACACACCTAGGATCTTGGCTTTCTTTGATGCTGCTTAGGCACATGATGTCTGTATATCTTAGCCTGGTGCTTTCTAGTTAGAAAGCTATTTATTCCTTCAATCCTTACAAAAATATTCTTTGAAGAACCTACTCTGGGCCAGGCATTGGCCCAGGAAGAGGAGTATAGTGGTGACAGACATCTCATTTTATGCTAACAGTCATCATGGGGGATGGGTTATTATCCCATCGGACTGACTGATGAGGAACTAAGCTCAAAGAGGTAACTTACCTGCTGTCACAGGCCAATGCGTGGCAGAGTAGGGATGGAGCAAGTGTTTCTGATTCCTATTCTCTCCCTTATATTCTGCTGCCTTCTAGAAGCATGCAAAGCTAGCCAGCTTCTCTGGCTTCAGACATTGGGGTGGGGTTATTGAGTAGATGATGTCATCTTGGCAGCGCAGAGGGATTTCTGGGATGCAGCTAGGTGTGGGGCTATAGAGGACTGGTTCTTTTAGAAAGCTCAAAGTCGAAGGCCAGGTGGTGGGGAATAAGGTGGGATTTGGTGGTGGTGCTGCAGGGGAGTTCAGAGATCCAGGGAGACTGCTTCCTGTCCAGCCATCAGCAACCTTGAGCTATCTCTTGAAGTGTTTCCTCTGTCAATTCTGGTTCTCACTTTCCCCTCAAAAGCTCCAAGGCCCTGGAGGGTTGCATCTGATTCTCCCCCTACATGGAAAGCAGGACTCCAGGAAAAAGAGGAGGGGAGCAGGAAGAACAACTATTAGGGGACAAGTGATACAGACACAAGTCTTAGGGTTGGCTGAAGGTGGAAATGGAGAGAGAGAGGGAACCAGGGAGGGAGGGGGAGAGAGAGAAAGGGAGAGCAATCTGGGCTAGGTTAGGGCAGGATCATGGAGTGGATAAAAGTGATGAGGAAAGTTGCTGATGAACTCACGGATGGGATGCCTGCATAGGAAGCTGGCTGCCATCCATTCATTTAACAAATATTTATTGAGGGCCTGCTGTGTTCCCAAGCACTGCCTTTGGGATATACCTGTTGGAACAAAAAAGATCATGGTCTCTGTCCCGTGGAGCATAGAATTTGAAAGTGAGAAGGAGAGAGTTGAAGGAGTGGGGTGGAGGGAGAAGGAGAGGGAGAGCTTAATGAAATAATCTTGTAAACACATGAAAAAATGATACTGGGGTGGGTGCTGGGACAGAGGCGCATGGTGCCAAGAGTGATAGGAGCCTTTGGCCTCCTCAGGGCACGAGCAGCAAACCCCTAGGTCTTGGGACTGGGAGGGGTTGTTGAGGCAAGAACTGATGGGTTAGTGTCCCTTGTTCCTCTGGCAGCTCTCTGCCTGCACCTGTTCTGAGGCACCGGGGTTGGCTTGAGGGTGGTGGGAGATTAGACATGGCTGCCAAACAGGATGGAAGTGGGCTCTTCTGGGTGGGGTGGGGAGGACTGTGTAGAGGGCCATCCTGTAGGATTGTGGCTTTGGGTGCCCTTTGGCAGACATAGTTTGGAGACTCAGCTGGTAGGTGGTAGAGGCCTTTGGAGGAACCTGCCTCTGATGGGCCATCCACCTGCCCCATCACTGTCACAAGGCGCTCTCACTTGATCCCATTAGGGGTAGGCAGCCGTTTTGGTGGATCATGTTCTTCCCATTTTACAGAAACGGAAGCTCAGAGAGGTCCCTTAACTTGTGCAGGGACACGGAGCTAGTAAAATGGCAGCCAGGTCTCCGTGGCCGGGTGCGCTTCCAGCGCCCTGGGCCGNGGGGGGGGGGGCACTGCCCACTTCCCATGGGACGAGGCTGGGGGGGGAAATGCTTGAAACAAGGTCAATGGGTTCCCCCGCCCAGGTTGAGATGACGGGGCTGGGCAGTATGCTGCAGGGTGGTGACTGGTCGGACCAGCGGGGACCCCATCCCACCTGGAGACCGGGCGTCGCAGAGCCTGCAAGGGCCCCTGGGAGTGTCATCTCCTTCAGCCCGATCCGTCTACAGAGGGAAAGACAGGGCCCGACAGGGGAGGTGACCTTGGCTCCCGCCTTCGCGCGGGCCGGGAGCGGCACCCCTAGAAGCGGCCGCGGGGGCCCTCGCGCAGGCAGGGAGTGAGGGTCTCCGCGTGTCGCGTGCAGGGCGAGGACAAGGTGTTCCGGCGCGCGCCGTCCTGGAGGAAGCGCTTCCAAAAAAAAAAAAAAAAAAAAAAAAAAAAAAAAAAAAAAAAAAAAAAAAAAAAAAAAAAA
>NC_048225.1:102657223-102668023 GCF_002007445.2 Ailuropoda melanoleuca
GCCACACGCCCCCCGTCGCCGCCGCCGCCGCCGGCCCCTGCTCGCGCGCGCTGCGCCCCCAGCCCGGCCTGCCTACCCTCTGCTTCCGCCGCTGCCGCCGGGGCGCCTGGCACTTGCAAGCTCGCCGCTCACGCCTGCACCCCCTGGCCCCTGGGGACGACTCCCAGCTCACCAAGCAACTCCTCTCTCTCTCCCTCCCTCCCTCTCTCTCTCTCTCAGCTCGCTCCCACTATCTCTACGGACACATGCTCTCCGCCTTTCGGGACTAGCCACGGCCCCCAGGGCCAGCGTCCTCAGGCTGGGTTTCGCAGGCTCAGCCGGCCCTGGCCCCTCCTGCTCGTCCCCCGACCTCTCACGGCTCCTAGTCTCCTCCGTGACTTTCCAGTTGCTCTGGATCTCAGAATATACTCGTCCATCCCCTCCGCATCCCATTACCCTGAGTCCCACCGTGTGTCCTTTGTAAGTCTCTTGTGGCTGTGGCTGGGTGTCCAGGTTGTCCATGCTTGGGATTCTGCCAGAGGGACAGGACAGCAACAGCCCAGGGCGGGGTGTGACTTCACCGTCCTTCTTCTGGACCTAACCTGGTCTGGACTGCGACCTCCGCCAGAGACCAGCACGCCGGGCCAAGGACTGGAGATGGCCCTTCCCAGAAAACGGCACTTCAGACTCTGCCTTGCTCAGGCTGTTGGGCCTTCCCGTGCCTGCCCACATGCGGGCTGTCTGACATCTGGCTTCGGCCCTCCTGGCATCACCCCTTTCCCACCTCATCCCCACAAGGGCCGCTCCTGTCTCCAGGACCTCCTTGGGGGCTGGGAGGGGCTGCAGAAAGCCCCATTCTCTCTCAGGATGGTGAGGCTGGGGAGGAAGGCTAAGGTGGTGATTCCAGGCCCTTGCTTAAGATGAATCCCAAATGTGAGTTGGGGAAGAATCAGAGAAATGGGCCCCTGAGCTTTGAGCCAAGGTTAAGGATGGGGAAACCCTCAGCCCTCCAGCCCAGTGAGACGTGTAAGCCGGCCAGCTGGAGGGAGAGCCGATGGCCTGTGTTAGCCATAAGCCCCAAAGGCTGGCGGAATGCCCCAGCTGTAAGGTGGAGCTGCTGCTGGGGCCGGGTTGGGGGGTCGTGTGGGGTCTTGGCTCTGGGGCAGAAGAGAGCCACCCACGCACTGCCCACTCTGCTCCCAGTATTGCCTCCCTTGCTGTCCTCCTCTGCCCCACCTCTTGATTAATCCAGCCCCGAAGAATATACACGATGGGTGGATTGAAGATACATTGACCTCCAAATCAGATTTGGGAAAAGGTAGTGTGAGGCTCTCTTCCCCTGATCTCTTGGGAAGAAAATAAAGCTTCCCCTTCCGTGAGTCCGATCCCAGGTCCAGGAAATCCAATGTTGGTGAAGGCCATCACTCTCCTGCTTGCCCCTAAGTCACCCACCCCTTGTTCAGGCCTCTTTTGGTGCACAGGGACTGCCTCCTCCAGAAATTCCGGAGACCCACCCAGCCTCGATAATTTTCATTGCTTCCCTCAGCAGCATGGTGGCAACTGAGGCTCGGGGATACAAGTCCCGGTTTGGTCGGAATGTCATTCCCAAGAAAGCCCTCCTCCTTAGCCGCTTCCTCATCCTGCCAAAAAGCCTGGAAGTGTTTGGCACCCGAGTTCAGGGTGAGCTGATGGACCCCAGCGAGAGAGAGGAAAAGTATCTGGATCACGTCTCCTGGAGAAGCGCCGGCGCCCAGCCGTCCTGCACGTGGTTGAGCAGCTGGTTTGCAACCTGATCAGCTTGGATTCTGGGCAGGGGCTTGGCTAGCAGGTGGGATAGTGGGTCAGAGCACCCTGGCCAGAAGGAGTGATGGAGCCTGGGCCGATGCCAGGGCTTGGAACCTTCTGCTGTTTTTCAGTAGAGAGGAGGTCCACCCATGGTGGGGCCGAGTGGGCTCCCCGGGCATGGGTGCAGCAAGCAGCAGCTCTGATTCTCCCTCATGGTTCCTTGCCCTCCCTGCTGGCAGGCTGCTGCAAATGGAGCTGGAGGTGTTCTTGAGCAGAAGATGAGTTGGATGGAGAGAAAAGGCCCCCATCCCTGGGTCGTGGATGTTAAGATTGTGGAGAAACTCCAGATTCCTGATTAGTGGAGTTGGGGACCATCAGGCCATCTGACTGTGTCAGGGGACTTTTGATGGACTAGCCAAGTGGGAAGTTCAGCCCCAGCTTCTCCTCCACACCTTCACCCTGTCGTGGTTGGCCATGTCCCTGGGTCTATTCAGGGCATCCTGGGAAGTATTGCAGGGAGGTGACAGGCAGGAGAACTCGTGCGTGCAGTGATGGAAAGCTGTTATCTTGGAGTCTCCCTTGCCTTGCAGTTGATGTATTTTTTACTTGGAGAGTCGCCAGTGCCCCGAACCCGCCCTCACTAGCCTCCTGTATCTTGTCGGTTCCCTTCTCAGTACTGTACTGGCTCAGTGCATCAGGAATGGGTGTGTGGGTGTGGAGGAGTGTGTGTGGTTGTGTACGTACCAATAAACAACCTGGTTTTAAGACAACCTACACATGGCTCTGGTCTTTTTTTCTTTTTAACTTAGAGCTCCGCTGACATGTCCAGCTTCCTCCACAGTCTTCTGGGCTGCGCTCCTCTGGGAAGTAAACATCCGCGTTTTAAAGACATATGGTCAGGAACCTTCTGTTTACTTACATAACCATGGGATTGCCAGAGAGGTTCATGTCCAGGTTGCTCGTGCCAAGGGAGTTGAGGAAAAGGAGTGAGGGACCCTGTTGCTGGGCTCAACTTCTTCCTTTTCTTCCTCTCTGCTTACACGGTCCAGCTCTGCCCTCCTGCTGGCCTTTCACCAGGCTCCCAGGGCTGCTGTCCCTGCACGGCCCCTGCTCAGGTTACCCCTTGTCTCACGCTGCAGCAGCCCCCTCTGCTTGTTGGGCAAGCGTGGCGTGGTGGCTGCCTATGACTTGGCTCCAAAGCCCCCTCACTCACCAGTCTGAGTCCACCGAACTCAGAAACGTCTGTCCCCCAGCCCCAACACCAGAAGGCAGCAAGAGTGCCTCTTGCCTTGCCTTTACCTCGATGAATCTTCCAGACCCACTTGGAGCATGACCTGAGAGGCATGACCAGCCTCTCCCCAGCAGAATTAGATAAGCAACAGCCCTTTGCTCCCTGGCACTCTGCACCCCACCATGCTATGTAGTCTTTCTCCTCATCTGTTCCCACATGGGGCTGTGAGGAAGCCTCTTGGGTCTGTCTTATTGATCTCCGGATCCCTAGATGGACACACTCGAGTGAATAAATGAATCAACCTTATCTCAGAGGGTTTTTATGAGGATTATTATTAAATAAAGTAAAATTTACTGGGAACTGTTGTGTGCCAGATACTGTTTAAGCATGCCCAATGTATCAGCTCATTTAATCCTTGCAGCCCTGTGGTGTGTTATCTTGGCTGTTTTGCAGAACAGGAAATTGTAAGGCTAAGACCACACAGCTGGTGAGAGACAGATGTAGGTTCCAAAGCTAGGTCTTCTGACTGCAGTGCCTTGTCCTGGCTACAATATGTATGTTAAAACTTCTGACCCAATGCCAGGACTGCCTACCAAATGTTACTTGCTCCTCTCTCTCTTATTTGCTTCTGTTTTAAGTGAGCTCCAGCCTCTGCCCCTCGGCTCAGCTTTCCCCAGCTCCCTCTCTCAAATGCACACTCATGTGGTACTAGGCTTCTGTGATCTTCTTTGGACTGTTTCTCTGCTCACCTAATTTGTGGACTCCTTGAGAGCAGCATAATACACCATATCCTTTCTAAGGCTACCACTGTCCCAAACACTGATGACACAGGGTGGCAGAGTCCACGGCCACAGGTGACAGGATGGGAGCCAGACAAAGCAGCCTGTGACCCAGGAAGAGCACACAGAGGAGAGAAGGTGCTGGCCTAGTGCCTGCAAGCCTCTGGGGGTCTCCTCCCACCCACTCCATGACCAAAGGTAGAATTGGCCAGTCTTGGTGACCAGCTGGCTACAGGATGAGATCTGAAAGAATCCAGAAAAACTTTTTTTGGACTGAAAAGTGTTTTCCAGTGTTGCCATCCACTGGGATGGGGAATGTGGAAGAAGCAATTGTACATGGAAATGTGAGTTCAGTTGTAGACATTCTGAGCTTGAGACGAGACCCCAACATCATGTTTCTGTCAGCGTTTGTAGAAAAGAAAGAAGACTCTAGGTTTCTTTCCTAGAACACTTTCCTTTGCCTGCCTTAGGAATGTTCCAAGCAGAGTGAGAGGCAAAGAGTCTGTGTCTGGTGGTTGCCTGTGGCTGGGGGTTGAGGCATAGCCAGAATTGCCGTAGGGTGGAGATTTGGGGTTCCCACCCAGGCCAGGGCTGTGGGTCCTTAGCCAAGACCCCAGCCGAACCCAGAACCTTCAGTCCTTGAGGTTCGGTGCACTACCAGGAGCCTCAGCTCCAGCCTGGAGCCCAGAAGCCAGGGACTCAGACAAGTCCAAGGGATGAGACACGTTGGTGATAGGGTTCTATCCAGGCAACAGACACCCGGTTTGAGGGGGCGCCTCTCCTCTCACCCTCCGTTGTCCTCCTCCACCTCCCTCTCCAGGTGGTCCAACCGGCTACTACACCAGCAGCACTGAAAAGGTTTTCCAGTTTGCCAGATAGATGACCTGAGAAGTTGGACACCTAAGCAACAAGAGTACTTGGAGCAACAGATAGTCCTGGAAGCATTCTGCAGTTCACACTGATTAGCTAAACCCTCTGAGAAGTTCCAATTTACACATTGACAACCGGTATGCCAATGCCCAGTAATTCTTACCTTTACGTTCTAGAGAATTCCCTGAAGTCCATTATTAGGTAACATTTGATTAACCTGGTTTGATTCATTGCAGGTACTTCCACTGGAGACCAGATTTAAGCTAATTTCCCTAAAGAACTACCACTCATTATTCATTAATTGAAGTCTTATCTGTAATTTAATTGCAAAGGCTAAGCATTTATTTTAGGAAAGGCCCAGTGCATTGATGACAATTGTTTATTTTGTGCAAATAATGGGTGAGGTTGGGCTTCCATTTGGCAAAGTTTGCTGTTCACACCTGGGAGATCCCAGCAGCTCGTCGCTCTGATGGGAGGCTTAAGGACTTAAAGACCAAAGAAGAAATAGGTAGACAATGGCCACCCCCTGACAATGGTCAGGAATGGTCGACCCTGATGGCCATAGCTGAGGACTGTTCATTCTTACCAGGTTAGGAATATGAACCTCAGTGTCCAATTGATGTGGTAACCGAAGAAAAATAAGCCTAAAAAATCTGTCCAGCCACTCAAGAGCCTATCAGCTGTGTGGTAGAGATGAGTACCCTTGTCCTTGGCTGCCCCTGGCCCCCCAGTGAGAGGCAGGGCAACTGAACGTGGTAGGATTGTATCCACTTGGGAGCTTGGGAGGTGCCAGGGACAGAGGAAATGAACTTGAGGGGAGCAGACACCCTCTTGAATGTGTAGTCTAGCATTTTTAGTGGATAGTAAGGGAGAGAATGTAGACTTGAGAGCCAAGGTGTTGCACCCAGGCTTGTGGCTCTCCTCCTCTCCAAGGGCAGTGAGACAGGGGAAGCTAAGAGTCATGCAAATGACATAGGTATTCCTCTCCGGCCCTTGTTCCAAGAAGGTGAGACTGTAAACAAAGGGACACAAACTCAAGAAGAAAACCCCCACAGTTGGGGCAGATGAAGCCAGTCTGTGCCTCCCAGTAGGCCCAGCCCTGACTGTTTGTTGGAGACAAATAGGCCCTGGGGCAGGGGGCTGCTTCCTTCTGTACCCTCACCTTGGTCTGTGAGCCTGTTCTGAGGCTTCCTTCTCTTCCTTAGGCAGGGTTTCTGGGAGCGGGGAGTTGATAGCCCTCTTCAGGAGCAAGTCGGGAGGGCAGATGTGGGGGAGATGGCCCCGCTGAGCCCAGGGCAAGTGCAGACTGGCTCCCAGAGCCTGGGAGGTCAAACTGGGTGAAGTCCATTGTCAGGGGCCCGAAGAATTGAGTGGGGGCCGGAATGTGTCACACTCTGAATCCCCAGACTTCTGTAATGATTCTGAAACTTATAATTTGCAATAAATCAGACAAATTTAGCCTAAAGCAGTTGGAGTTAATAAAATTTTTAGTAGAGGTTCATGGTGCATTCAAATTCTAGCCGGTGCTATCTCCCCAGCTAGTCCTTGTGTCGTTTCTGTCCAGAATCTTCTGAATTCTCCAGCCACCTTCTCCCTTCAGCCAGTAGTTGGAAGATAGCATCCTATGAAGGGAGCCCCAGCTTTTCTTCCTTTGATTGTTCTTCGTGAGGCCCTCCGCCTGCCCCCAGCAGAACTGCCTTCATCCTCGGAGCTGTGGGCAGGGGCCAGAATCCCCTTCAGCCTGGAGGGATAGAAGGGTATGGCGAGGGGACATGCTGGTTGGCCTGCAGGGAAGTGACAGTGTCTGACCCCAATCGCACTGATTTATTCACCTCCTACTTTCCTGCAGGGCTCCCGGTAATGTCACACCAGAGGAGAGGCAGGGATTGGGGAGGGGAAACCCACAAATTCCCGCTCTACAACCCTGCCTGCTGGCTGTGGGATGAGCGCTGGGCATAGAGCATGTTCACTGGTTGGAAGGGACCGACCCCCTCGGGATTTCAGACGGAGCACAGAGACCGTTGCAGTGTCCATGAATAAGGAAGCATGCCACAGAATGCTGGCCAGGCTTTCCTCCAGGTCTCAAGGTGTTTGTGGATCTGGTCTTCACCTAGCCAGTGGAGCACAGCCAGCTGCCTTCATGATGCTGAAAAGAGCAGGGCTCCCAGCACGAGCAAGACAGTGCCTCGGCTGCTTTTGGAGCCCCACCAAATTCAGTCCTTAGGATGCACCGAAGGGGGGTTGTCTGTACTACCGAGGGGGAGGGGCAGGAGCAGGGGCACCCCCTCCCTCCACATCATCACAGACGCTCTTCTAGCACCCAGTCTTTATTCATTTTTTAAAAAAGAAATCCAAATAAGTTAGCAAAAAAAGAAAAAACAATTACAAAACAATGTCAAAACCACACGATGCTTAGTTAAGAAAAGAAATCACCCCAAGAGCCCCTGCCCCCCTCCCTGCCTGTCCCTGGCAACTTGTGCCCAGGAGACCTTGGTCAGATGGCAGCTTTACAAACAACACAAAACATAAAACCACTGGAAGGTTCCCCAGTATTCACTGCAAAATCTTGGCCCCCCAGGGACTTGGGAACAGAGGACTGTTCCTCTCCCTTTCTTCTCCCTCGATTCAGGGCAGGCCCAGCCCAGCCACTGGCATCAGGAAGAGACAAGAACAGGAGATGTACACAGCTCGTCCTGGTCAGGACGCTGTCTTCGGCACTCAAACCGTTTCTCTTGAGGGGGTAGAATTGGCTGCATTATGAACAAAGGAAAGCTCCTGAGTTTGCCCCCTGAGACGGGCACACACGAGGGGCGCTCTGGTCCCCTGCTTTATCTCCCTGGGAAGAGGACGCTCCTTGCTGTAAGGAGTCAGCTAAGTGAGAGCCTCCATTCCCTCTCTGGGTGGTGACTTAACCTTATATGGATGAGGAAGGGGATAGTTTGGCACTTGGCGGCCCCGGAGCTGGCTGGCTGGCTGGCTGGCATTAGGACAGCCTGGCTTAGGAAGCCCGGGCTGCGGAGCTGTGGCATCTGCGGCCAGCGTGGGGGCTTTCATGGACGCCCGGCCTGGCAGACGAGCTCAGTTAGGCATGGTTTCATCTGGGAAGGCCACAGAGACATCTTCCACCGTGATGCTGTCCACGATGGAGGTGAGAGAGTGCAGGTTGTGGGCGTCTCCTGGGTCAGCTGTGAGCAGGTGATCTGTAAGGAGAAGGTGGGAGGTTGTTACCTGGGTGGCGAAGGGGCTTTTAAGACCCAGGACAGGGAATGAGCTCTTTGGGGGTGGTGCAGGTTTTCCCGGACAGATGGGTGAGCAAACCTCAAGAATCCTATTCCCCAGCCCACACCTTTCCCGGTGCCCTACGTGCGTGCATGCGTGCATGTATGTGTGTGTGCATGCACTGAACACTTGTGCCTCCACTCTGAACTCTGCTAGTTGGGTTAGAATTTGAAAGCAGCTACTCTGAGGTGGAGCCAGGATGGCGTATCCTGGGAGACTGGAACTGCCCTTTGCTGGCCAGCTCTGCAGCACTGACTCAGCAATTCCCAGGGACCCCTGGGGCAGGGACAGTCTCCTCTCCATGGAGAAGGTCGGGCCCCAGGCACGGGCTGGGGAGCTGCAGGAGGCCTAGACCGATCCTTAGCTGGTCAAGGTCTCCAGGAGGCATAGGGGCATAGGGCCATTTGGGGCCCTGGGTTCAGCAGTTCCCTGGAGAGACCAAGAGAAGAGGACTGGAGCAGAAGTAAGGTAAAAAGAGACAACTGAGCCTACAGTCAGGCTGATGGGGTTGAACCGAGATTCTGAGGGTCGCGGTCTCACTTACCCCCTGTGCTAGGGCCAAACTCCAGGGTGCTGGCCCACTCTGGACTGCAGGAGGCGCTGTGGGAGCTGCATTCACTGGGTACCTGCAAGATAGAGTGAAGGCCCAAGGTCAGAGCACGGGCCGTTTATGGTGGTGTCTCTCTGTCCAGTTCCAATGCGCAAAAGCTCCCATTGTGGGGTTGGAGGGTGAGCCACAGGCTGCAGCCCTCCAGCCTCAGGATCTTCACAATCACCAACTTTCATGCCCCCACCTGGTCTTTCCTGTCCTCCATCCTGGGTGGTGACTCTGTCTTCGCAGGACACCCAGCTTAAAGGGGCCCCTGGTTTTCCTGACCCTAGGATAAGGGTGGAGGATAAGGGTGAAGGAAGCAGGTGCAGGCCAGCTGGGGCTCTGGGAGAGACACTGGGTAGGTGTTCTCTCTGCCCGGCCACACGCCCAGCACGGGGTGGAGTGGAGGGGGTACAAAGTGGCACTTGGCCATGCCTTGCGGGCCCCATCCCCAGGAGCCGGGCTTAATCCTCACTCCCACCCAGGCTGACCCTGGACTTCCTCTTGGGTCCCTCCTTCGGTCCTCTGCCACCCCCCTCCACATCTGCTTCTCCCCACTGCCTTTAGCTTGGCCTGAAAGGACAAAGGGACACGGGAGGTCAACCGGACAGCCCAGCTCTGACGAAGGAGGGGATCCTGTGGCCCCGTAAGGTCCCGCCTGCCACCCGCTCCAACCCTCTGACGGAGCCCCACACTGGGGTCTCCAGGCCATCCAGGCGCCTCCTGTGCCCCCTCCCCCTGGGGCCCTGGGATGGGACAGCCACTTACCCCGGGCTGGGGCCCGCCCCCGCCCCCGCCGTGGTAGCGGAGGTCCCGCTCTTCCTGGTTGAGGGAGCTGAGCAGCGCCTGCAGGCGCTCGATGTACTGGATGGCGCTGCGCAGGATCTCGACCTTGGGCAGCCGCTGGTTGGGGTTGAGGAGGGTGCTCCTCTTCAGAGCCTCGAAGGCCTCATTCACCTTCTTGAGCCTGCGCTTCTCCCTCAGCGTGGCCGCACGCCGCCGGTCCACCGACACCGACTTCCTCTTACACACCTTGCACGCCCACGGCAGGCACTGGCCCAGGCAGTGCTCGGGGGTCCCCAGCCCCTTGTCTTCGAGGGGCCCTCGGGCCTCGGGGCTCAGGCTGAGCTCCGTCCGCTCGTAGCCTGGCGGCTCGAAGGCCTGGAGGTGGACGGGCAGGTAGTTCTCCCCGTCATAGAAGTGGGGTTCCTGGTAGAAGTAGGGGGATGTCTCATATAGCTCCATGGGGTCGGAAAAGACTTGTTCCTGCCACCGGCCCCCAAGCTCCGGCAGCCCCTCACGCCAACTGCTGGGTGCCATTTAAACCCTCCCCGCTGGCATGGACCCAGAGATAAATATAGCCAATGCCGCAGAAACCTGAGCCCCCCTAAGCTGTTGCTGCACATCAAGACGTTTACAGTGGATTAGATGTGATTCCCCTTCCCTCTCCCCCCAGCCCCCACCCCACCCAGCCTGCCTGCCCCAGCCTGGGCCTGCTCCTGTGCACGGGGAGGGAGGCCGTCGGTGTAATTTGATTAGTTTTCATTTCCCAGCAGCCCCCGTGGGGCAGAGGAGGTGGGGGAGGACACACATTCTCCTCTCATCTGCTCCTTTCAATTACTCCTAGCTGGGCGGCCTGCCTGCTTTCTCCTTGCTGGTCCCAAAGAAGTAGTATGTGGGGGGGGGTGGAGAGGGAAGCCGGGGGGAGGGAACAAGGAAGGGCAGGGTTCAGGCTGGAAGGGGCCTGAAGAAGTCAATGTGTCCATCCCCCTGCTTCCTGACAGCACCTTAACCAGCCTCCATCCATCAGAAGCGTGAGACCGCTTCAAATTTGGGGTGTGTATGGGGCCTCAATGTCCAAGGGTAAGAAGGAACCTGGAGAGGCAAATGGCTTCAACTTCTGAATTTCCAAAGCAGCCTGGACATCCTATGTCTCAAAGGTCTCCTGTAACTGGGGAAATGGAGACAAGAGGGATTGTTTGGTCTTTTTGGCAGGGGTCAGTAGAAGTCTTCCCTTTAACACAGCTGGTCAGGGGCAGAGTGAGAATGAGGACTTACGGGCTCCCCCTTGCCACCTTCCCCGCGGCAGCAAGGTCAAGATCTATTAAACCCTCTGTCTCCTCCCTCTCTCCCTCTGGATCATATATCTGTCCTCTGTGTTGCCTCTTCGACTCTGTTTGTGGCCCCATCTGGACAACCAGCTTTTCCTGACTGCTTACTGTGGGTGGGGTGGGAGGGCGAGAAAGCAGAGCCCTCCAGGCTCACTTTGTTTTTTTTTTTTTTTT
>NC_048225.1:102669028-102839514 GCF_002007445.2 Ailuropoda melanoleuca
GGGGCCCAGGGGGGGGGGGGGGGGGGGGAGGAGCCGCTACATCTTCAGGCTTCTCGGTCCACAGTCACCTCTCAGCAGAGGGTTTGGGCTCTGAGAGGACAGCGCTCCCAAGACTGTGGGCTGACCCGAGAGACCAGCAGGGAACAAGTTCAGTCTTGGGACTGAAGAGTGACAGGGACGCCCTAGGCAGGGTCTCTGCCCTCAAGGACCTCACCATAAGCAGACCCTGCTGATCACCATAAGCAGACCCCCAGCCCCTGAGTCCTGAATCCCCTTCACAGGCGCCATTGTCCAGCTGCTGCTGACCTCACGAGGTAGCCCGTTCCACTGAGGGGCAGCTCTGGCCACAGGGAGGCCTTCTGGGTTTGGACTGTGATGTGCTCCCTTTTTTATCCTTTGGTCCTGTTTTTTCCCTAGGATCCCGTGAACTAAGTCTGATCCCTCCTCCACTTGACATTTGAGATTGAGGTTATAAGTTCCACCCAGTGGCGAGGACACTAAGAGGAGCAGGAATGGGGCTGGGGACTCTGAGAAGACTTCTCATGGGGGGTGAGACCTGAATGGAGCTTGAAGGAGCTGGCTTTCCTGACGTTCACTGTCTACGGTGAGGAGCCAGGAAAATGCTGGTGTCTGTTTGGGGTAGGGACCAGAGATGAGGAGGGGTCGCAGCTGGGCAATAAAAAAACCCCAAGCATGTTGAGGGAAGTAGGGAGGTCTTTACTGGGTTCTTGGCCTTCCCAGTGTGGCAGCCGGAGGGCTCTGGGCTCTCAACCCTGCTTGGACCAGCTGGGCTGAAGAAGAAGTACTATTTCTAACACGCATCCCGCCAAGCAAAGAAAAAAGAAAAACCTTGCCTCAGTTTACACTCCAGTCCTATGAGCCCTGAGGAAAGAAGTGATGTGGAAGTTACTATGGAAACTGGAAAATTTCATCGTTTGGTCCTTTTGGGATGCAATCTGCCTTGCCCCTAAACAGTGTGTTCACATCCTCTAAAAATGGAAGCAGGAAAGCTGGGCCTGTTCTGATTTCCAGGATCTTACTATCTAGTTGGCGAGCATGGACACTGAAACGTGAATGTTGAATTGTAATGTAAGAGAGAGCTATTTTAATTCAGCAGGAAACATGGGAGCCGTGATCGAGTGCAAATGAGTGGGCTCATCAACCCAGCATTTCAGGAGTTTATAGAAAGTCAAAATCACCGAAGTCTGGTCTCCGTGGAAGGCGTGAGGAGAGTGCTGGGCTGGCTCTAGGAGAACAGGTGGGATTTCGATGCGAAGAGAGGAGGCGGAGGGGGGCTCTGGGTGTAGAGGGTTGCGTGGCTCTCGGACTTCTGGTAAGTAGGCGATTCCACGAGCCTGTAAAGATAGGAGGAGGCCCAACTGGACATGGGTGGACTCGAAAGCCAAGGCAGAGAGATCCCATAGCAGAAAACCACAGCAGTGATCCAGCAGTGAGATGCTGGAGGCCCGAGCAACCCACTGTGAGGTGGGAGGATGGATTCCACCAGGGGAGGGTGTGTGTTTCAGCTGGCAGAGGGATGGCGTGCTCGTGCGTGCGCGTGCGTGCGAGAAGGGAATGGCCGCTGTAGTAAGCAAAGGGCAGCTGGCCCATGGAGACACCCAATAAATAGCAGTCCCTTTCCTTGCTTTGTCCTCTTCTCCGCTCCTGGCCTCTCTCCCAGGCGATCCTCCACCTCCAGGGGACCAGAAGAGCAGGAGTGGGGGAGGGAACCCCCGGCCCCATCCCCTCACTCTTTCAATCAAGACACTGATCGCACACCTTGTGCTGGGTGTTGGGCTCACCGATGTGAATAGACGTGGTTTTTGTGCCCCCAGCACAGTCAAGGTTGAGTAAGGAAGGTGAGTGCGCAAAGTTAACCAAGGCAGACAGTGTTAGCTGGTAGAAGAGTAGGTTAGAAAAAGTGCTGTGCTGTAACCCAGAGGAAGAATTTGTCAACTCCCCCCTTCCTTGGGTAAACCCAGTTTCCTAGGGGCCCCCTCTGCGTCAGGGCCGGGGCTGGGGCCAGACCTGGGTGAGAGCGGTAAACAGGCTCAGCACCTGATCTCTGGTCAAGGTGTGAGTTTGGCCTTGCGTGTGTAACGTTTGTCACTAACCAAAGGTGACAGCAGGGCCGGAAGGTTAGGGTGATTTTCCGTGTCTCGGTTTCAACGAATCCCTGTCTGTAGATACGTTTGTGCATGTCTGTCCGTGTAAGTGGCCTGAGGACCATGTCAGGGCCCACCTGTGGGGCACAGGCCCTCCCAGGACTGAGAAGGTAGGGTGGCCCAGGCCTCTCTGACCTCAAAACCCTGAGGGGGCATTGGTGCTCTACCCGCCTTGTTCCTCTTTCATAGCTGAGCTGCGGAGCAGCCGCATCTAGGGGCTTGGCGTTCCTCCCCTGCACACTCGTCCACCCCATGCAGGCTGCCCTCTGATGGATGGGAACACATTGGTGCCAAGCACAGAGCAGCCTTTGTGCTCCGCCACCAGCGGCGATCCATCAGCTCTAACCTGACAGCAGGGCGTCGGGCCCTAATCCCCACCCCTGCTGGCTTGGGCACACAGGGCCCCCTGCCCTGACTGTAGCCTCCTCCAGCCGTTCTGCTCCCTCCAGAGGAAGCCCTTATCCCTGGCTGGGGCTCCAGGGCCAAGCTGTTTGTGCCCCCACCCTGTCTGTCTCAACTCAATTGTGTCTATTTGCATGCCGGGCTGATCTCATTTGCATGGTAGTGGTTGGGTTTCAAAATGCCCAGAAATCCCCTTCACCTGCCTCGGGGGTCCTTCCTTCCCCCTCTGCTGCACACCCAGTTCTGCTCTCTGACTCCTAGCCTCTTCCAGTCCCTGCTGACCTCACAGGTGGGCTGACCTGGGCTGCCTTGTGGCTTGGCCAACATCAAAGCGGGTTTCCCATTCTGGAGTCTCAAGCGCCTGGCAATAGAGAAGCAAAAAGGAGAAGAGTCTGGAAAGGGTGGAGGCTTCTGGCTTCTCCAAAAAGGGCCCACCTTTTATTTTCTTAGCCTGGGTCTCTGGGTGCTATGGATGAGAACTAGGTGGGGGTTGGGTGGCAGGAATGTGTGTACATTTCAAGGACCTAGATGCATGAATGCGGCTTACAAATCAGCTTGATTATTTGGGGAGCAGGAGCCTCACAGTGGGGTGAGAACCCATCACAGAGTCAGACTGTCAGAGCTGGGAGGCAGCCTAAGGATTAGCTAGTCCACCTTCTTTCTTCTACACACTGAGAAACTGAGGCCCAGAAGCGAGATGGGACTTGCCCGGGGGTGCACACTAGTACCAGAAGTGTGAAGGGTGTTGGCTCTTGGACTACTTGATTTTAGGCCTTGGGGCCGAATCTAGGTGTCTCCTCTCCCTCCTCCAGGCTGACAGGTGAGGAACGTGCTTCATGGGAGTACGTGCTTTCCAGGTTGGAGGCAGTGAGGGGACGACTGGAGGTGCTCTAGGCTTCGAATGGAGAGTCCGGGAGATGCGGAGAGATGAAGACAGGAGAAGGGGGTGAGAGACACTAGGCTGGGGAGACCGAGGGAAGCCTGGGGTTCGAGACAGGAGGAGAGGTCTAGAGGCAGATGGGAGCCCCAGCTGAGAGGTGAGGCGCAGGGGGGCCCCAGGTCTCCGGAGGCCACACATTTTTTCCGTTGAGGACTGAGCATCAGATAACTACTGGGAAATCCGTCCCTGCTTGGAATCTGGAGCTCAGAGCCAGGCTCATTCATCAAGAATCTCTGGCCTTGGGGTGGGGGAAGGTGTGGGCCTGGAGGCGGAAGGGAATGGGCCCCCAGGGAGTGGGGGCCATGGGGGTGGTGACTGGTGGACACGAAGCACAGAACTAGGTTTAAAAATAACCAGACCAGGTTTGAGCAGACTGTGTGGCCGTGTGAACCTGGGGGCCTTTGGAAAAATGGGTGAGGATTTTCTTATGAGTATCCCGTGTTCCTATGTGAGCCGGGCCTTCAGCTCTGGATGACAACAAATACTGTGAGGAAGTCAAGGGCAAGTGGAAGAAGGAACCCTGGATAAGAAGTCGGGCCACGTTGCTGTCGTTTGTCCTCTCTGGTTCTCATTTTCCCTGTTTGTAGATCAAGGCGTTGATCTGAATGATCCAAATGGCGCTTTGAGAGGTAACATTTTTTTTCTGACTCAGCATGTGGGTCTGGAGGAAGTGCTCATAGGGTCCGAGTAGGACGGTTTGGAGAGTTGTTTGAACTGGGCCTGGCCGGAAAGAATGGACTTGTAGGATCAGAGAGGGCAGGTTTCCTTGGATTTGTTGTCCTTTTCCCAACTCCACTTCTCCTCCCATACTCAGTCTCACTGAAGGGCAACCAGATGGTTCTCTGGACTCATTTCAGTCTCCCTAGAACTGCCTGGCATATATTTGTCAGACTTAGCCCCCCACCTAGCCCCCTTCCCTCCTAGTAACCCCCCCCCATTCTGCCCTCCCTGTGGGTGCGGAAGCTGCCCTCCCCCTTCCACTCCATGGACAGCTTCTATTTCTGCCTCTTTGACAAGTTGTGACATATTTGGGAGCAGCTGCTGCCTGGGTGGAGATGCCTTTGCTTTTCTCTGGGCTCTGTCTTCTCCTCCCCGATACCTCTCCCAAAAGCCACCCCTTCCCAGAATGTGCTGGAAGACCCTCCCTGCATTCCCCTCTGTGGAACTCAGACATCCGGCTTTTCCTCGGTTTCTACAGGAGTGGCCCAGGCTCTAGACTGATACAAAGGGAGCCTTCTGGATAGAAAGTCAGGTGGCTGGGTGTGGCGGTAGGAGCTCTTCTGCCAAGTCCCAGTCTGTGTGGTTTGAGGCAAGTCTTCCTTGCCCTGGGCTTTATTTTTCTATCTTTAAGATGGGGGTGATGAATAATGTCTTTCTTGCAACAGCAAGTAGTTTTGCCACCTGTTAACTGTAGGAATTTGGGAACTCTCCCTGTGCTATTAACCCCATTACTCTTGTCTTCTCTAAAGATTTTATTTCTATGTGACCCGCAGAGAAAAATCAGTCAACTGAAATAGATTCAGAAAAGATAGGGAAGATAGAGGGGCTCCTGGATGGCTCAGTCAGTGGAGTGTCTGACTATTGATTTTGGCTCAGGTCAAGATCCCAGGGTCATGGGATGGTGCCCCATGTTGGGCTCCTCACTCAGCAGGGAGTCTGCTTGAAGATTCTCTCCCTCTGCCCCTCCCCCTGTGTGAGCGTGCTCGCGTGCTCTCTCTCTCTCAAATAAGTAAATACATCTTTTTTTTTTTTTAAAGAAATGATAGGGAAGATAGAATTAGGCAGGGCCATTGAAAGAGCTATTATAAATATGCTCAGTGTGTTTAAGGAGTTAAAGAAAAACATGAACGTGATGAAGAGAGAATTAGAAGATACAAAAAGGAATTACAATTTCACTGGATAGGATTATATATTAGTCTGCTTTTGTTGCCATAACAAAATACCATCGACAGGATGGCTTAAACAGCAGACACTTCTTTTCTCACAGTTCTAGAGGCTGAAAGTTTGAGGTCAGGGTGCCAGCGTGGTTGGGGTCTGGTGACAGCTCTCTTCCTGGTTTGCAAATGGCTGCCTTCTTGCTGTGTATTCACATGGCCTTTCTTCAGTGCATGTGTACAGAGAGAGAGAGATCAAGCTCTCTGGTGTTTCTTCTTATAAAGGTTACTAATCCCATTAGACAAGGCTCTCACCTTCATGACCTCATTACCTCTCCAAAGCCCCATTTCCAAATACCATCACACTGGGGGCAAGGGCTTCAACATATGAATATTGGGGAGAACACAAACACTCAGTACATTACATATCAATAGCAGATTAGACGTTGCCGAAAAAGTTCACTGAGTCTGAATACGAAGCAATGGAAATATCCAAAATGAAACACAGAGAAAAATAATATTTAAAAAAAGTTTCACTGACCCATGGGACAATATCAAGTAGACTAACATACAGGTAATTGAAGTCCCGGAAAGGGGCAGAAAAATGTTGGAAGAAATAATAGCTATAGATTTTCCAAACTTGATGAAAATTATTAACTATAAACTCATTAATCTAAATCATGTATCCCCAAAAGGATAAACACAAAGAAAACCACACCAAGGCACATCATAATGCCTGGGTGGCTCAGTCGTTAAGCATCTGCTTTCAGCTCAGGTTGTGATCCCAGGGTCCTGGGATTGAGCCCTGCATCGGTCTCTCTGTTCAGCGGGGAGCCTGCTTCTCCCTTTCCCTCTGCTGTTCCCCCTGCTTGTGCTTTCTCTCTCTCTCTCACTATCTCTCTCTGTCAAATAAGTAAATAAATAAAATCTTTTTTTAGAAAAGGCACATCATAATCAAATTTCCAAAAACCGGTGGTGAAGAGAAAATTTTACAAAGCAGTCAGAGAAAAAGAGGCACACACCAAATAGGAAATCAAGTTAAAAAAAGAGAAGTATTGATTTTTTTTCAGATACTACGAAGGCCAGAAGACAATAGAACAGCATCTTTAAAGTGCTAAAAGAAAAGAAAAACTATAAACCAAGTCTTCTATACCCAATAAAAATATCTTTCAAGAATGAAAGTGAAGTAAAGACTTTTTCAGACAGAGGATAGCTGGCAGAATTTATTACCAGGAAATAGTCCCTATAATAAATGTTAAAGGGAGTTCTTTGGGCAGAAGAAAAATGATACGAGGTAGAAACTTGAATGTGCAGAAAGGAATGAAGAGCATCAGAAATGCTAAGCTCGTGGGTGATATGAAAAGGATTACACTCTACCCCCAAGAAATTTAAAAATTTCTTTAAAAGATCGTTCCCTATTTAAGGCAACCATAGTAACTATGTGCTGTAGGGTATATAAGATAAGAATAGAATGTACGAGAACAATAACACAGAGAATGGGAGTTGGGAAAAGCAATACCCAATTATAGGCTATCTCCAAGAAATTAACTTAACATGTAAAGACAGGCTGAGAGTAAAATGATGGAAAAATACATACCATGCAAACACTAATCATGAAGTGTCGGGGCCCCCGGCTGGCTCAGTTGGTGGAATGTGTGACTCTTGATGTTAGGGTTGTGAGTTTGAGCCCCATGTTGGATGTAGAGATTACTTAAAATAAAAAATCTTTAAAAAAAGAAAAAAAATGTGGAGTGGCTCTATGAGTATGAGGAAAAAGTAGATTTCAGAACAAGAAGTATTACCAGGGATAAAGAGAGACATTACACAATAAAGGTAATATTGACATTCATCAATAAGAAGTATTAATTTTTGAATGTCTATGCAGCTAATAATAGATGTTCAAAATAGATGAAGCAAAAAATGACAAAACTGAAAGGAAAACTAGACACACCCAAAACTTTAGTTAGAAATTTTATTTTTTAAAAATTTTTATTTTTTAAATAGGCTCCATAGCCAGCGAGGAGCCCAATGTGGGGCCCAAACTTACAGCCCTGAGATCAAGACCTGAGCCAAAATCAAGAGTTAGATGGTTAACCAACTGAGCCACCCAGGTGCCCTCTTAGAGATTTCAAAAATCCTTTCTCAGTAATTCACAGAACAAGTAGGTAAAATTAATATGGAAATAGAGGACTTCACTCATTCCATCAATTTACCAACTGACGTTTGTATCAATAAGTGGCACATGAAACACTGACCAAGGCAGGTCATATGCTGGGCCACTGAAAGTTGCAATAGTTTTAAAAATACTGATAACAAAGAGCATGTGCTCTGAGTGCAATGGAATTCAATTGGAAACCACTTCTAGAAATTTCTAGAAAATCCCCCAAATATTTGGAAATTAAACTTTTAAATAACCCACAGGTCATTCCTTATTGAGCCCTTTCTGCCAAGCCCTATGCTAAGTGCTAGATAAGCTGTGTCTCACTTAATCCGCACAATAATCCCCATAAGACAATCACTATTATCACCATTTTGCAGATCGAGGATCCAGAGCCCAGAGAGGGTAGGCAGCTGGTAAATTGTAAAGCCGGGACCACAAACTCAGATCCATCTCATGCCAAAGCCCAGCTCATGATCAGTTACGTTGTTCAACAGTCAACTAGTTCGAGCATTTAAGATGGGTGCCCCAAAGAGCGCCGGGCCGGGAGAGCCCCGTTGGGCCTGGGGTGGGGGAGTGCGGGGCTGAGCTGTTGACAGGCTGCTTGCCTCCTCTCCAACTCCCCATCCTCAGCCTTACCCCCAGGCTTGGTGCTCAAGAACCTTCCCTATGGACAGTCTCACACTGGATGTTTCCTGGTGCACTTCCCCACCCAGATTCCTCTCAGCTCCAGGGCTCCCCTGTCCCCAGCCAGCTCTCTCCATGGCAGCCTCACTGGCTTTCTGCAGGTGCTCCATGCAACTCTCTCCAAGTGCTCCTGCTCTTCCTCCTCCTGGGTTCCTACTTCTACTGCCCCCGACTTGGCTCCCCCATCCTGATCTCAGTGAGCCTGCTCTCTGCTTTAGGCCTTTCTGGAACCTTATCCCTGGGCCCTCAGTTCCAAGCAAGACCTGAGACTCTTATTCTCCTCAGACAGCCTTCTCAGACCACACCCACGGACGCCCATCTCCTGGAATCCACGGTAATCAAAGCATCCCCAGACTGTCCAGTGCTGCTCAGGGGCTTGCTTTTTCTTGGTCTTTTACTTGAGAGACCCTTGAGGCAGACAGCCTGGCTTGTAGTCCTGGCATTGTCACTTTTGAGCTTTGTGACCTTATATAAGTGACTTGACCTCTCTGTGCCTCTACTTTTTCATTTAATAAGGATAAATATAGGACCTGTCTCATGGAATTGTTGTATAGATGAAATGGGTTCGTATGTATAAAGCGCTTGGCACTCAGTGTCTACTCAATTAACTTAGCTCTGTTATTATTATTGAATCTGCTTTCTGTCCTTGTCCCCTCCATCAGACTGGGAGCTCCCTGAGAGCAGCAGTAGTGTTTTTTTCCATCACTATATCATCCTGGGAGCTCTCTGGGGAGAAGGGCTGCATCTTCCCTAATGAGGGGGGGGGCTCCCAGAGAGCACAAAATGTGTCTCTACCATTAGACAGGGACTGGGTCTGCGTTGTCAGGCTCTGAATTTCCTTCGTTGCCTGCCCCTCTGTTCTCAGGACAGGGACGAGAATGTGGCAGGCACCTCCCGGGAGGTGAGCATGTTGCAGGGAGGGGCCCTGTTGAGGGAGCCATGTAGATAGATTCCTACCCAGGGCAGGGTGGCCCCCAGAGAGAGTTGGGCGGCTCTTAGAATGACATCACAAGAGAGCCTCCAAGGGCTACTTCTGTCTTCAGGCAGGAGCCAGGCGGGAGTTGTCCCAAGACTCCCGTCCATGTCCACCACTGAGGTCATCAGCCCTCGGCACAATCTCATTCCTTTCTCTCCGTCAGAAGACAGGAGATGCAGATGGCATGGGGTGACATTGAATCTGGCTCTGCCACTTGCTAGTTGTGTGACCTCTTATTCATTTACTATCTTGAAAACTTTTTTTCGCAGACAAAACGCTAATTAGAAAACCTGTTTCTCCAGGCATATCATATATTCAATAAATGTTCATTGAATGAATGAATGAGTATTTATTTCCTTTTTTGGGGGGCAAGCGTTAGGGAGTGGTACAACCGGTCATGCTTCTGGTAAGTTGAATTCTAGCATCTGTGGGCTGAACAGGTCATTGAGATGACATTTGGTTCACTCCCAGTCTTTAATCCATTCCAGGCACACACTTAAATAAGCTTCCAAAATGGAACCCTTGGTAATGCATTCCCATGTTTTGGCCATGAGAAAATCCCTTCTAACATCACTTCACCCCTTCCCTACCCCACCCTAAAGGGCACATCATAGGCATGTCTTGTCTTTGACTCTTTTCTGTAGCTGGGATGAGGAATGTGGTGTAACTCATTGAGAGTCAGGACATCTGTATTCTACTCCTAGCTCTGCTGTGGACTCCTGCGCGGCCTTGAGAAATGGAAGCTAGTATTTGCAGAGTCTCTCCTGTATGCTGGCCACAGTGCTACGTGGTCCATGTACATGACCTCACTCATTTCTCACAAGTATGCGGAGTGGAGATGGAGTCCCTGTTTTACAAAGGGGAAACCTGAGGCTCAGAGAAGTTAAGGAACCTGAATCAATCACACAGCTTATAAATGATGAGTTCCTGTCCGTGACTCCATAGTTTCTTTCCATCGTGCTAGGCTGACTTCTCTAGGGGCCTCCCATTCCCTGACCTGTAAAACAAGGGGATTGGATTCAGTGTTCCGGAAGGTCCCTTCCAGCTTTGGCATTTTGTCACCCCCTGCTCAAGGCCTCTGGAGGGATCTTAGGAAATCGGTGCTTAGCTTCCTGGCTTGGCTTGCCTGCCCTTCCCTGCCCTTCTCTTTTGTTTGTCTTATCCCCAGGCCCTCCTCACAATCCTCTTCAGTGAGTTGGTGTGAGACAAGAAACCAAATGTTTCCCGGGAGTTGGGGCAGACCCATCTGCTGCGTTCCCCGAATAGCGGGCTGTGGGAACACTGCGTTCTGCCCTCCGGCCCTGGTGCCCGGAGTGTTTTCCCTGAGCCGTACTGCCTGTCTGCATTCCCCTCTCTGTGGGGGCTTGGGCCAGCCCAAGGCAGGACCCATTTGCTTTTCTGCGCCTGAAAGCAGATGGCCTCCTGGTGGTAGGGTGGGGTGGGGTGGACTTGCTTCCCAGGCCCAGGGATTTTTCCTCTGTAGGCTGTATTCATTCCTAAAGTGCCAAGCCTTGCACCCTCAGACTGTTGGTGGAGTTCACTAACTCGTGTGCTCCATGCCCTCACTCCATCTTGGCTCACCCACAGTAGACACAGAGCCCTGATTTCAGATTTCTAGCCATGGCTCCTCTCAGACTATGGTTTGCTCTCTGCATTTATAGATGGGGAACTTGAGGCCTTGGGAGGTGGGTCAGGGGCTCAGACTGGGACAGGAACTCATGCACCTGCCCTTCCCCAACTGGACTGGATCCCCCACCCCTGTCTTTCAATAAGGCCGCTTTCCCAACACTGTGTCTGGCTTCCCAAGTCTCCAGTTGCCTATTTCTCATCTTTCTTGGCGGTAACCAGACTTTTGAAAGAGACTGTTTCCTTTGTTGCCTAGGGAGCTCTCACACTTCCTGGTCCAGGGGTGAGGAGCAATGTTCTCTTAGTTTCCCGAACCCAGAGGCAGCTGCCTTCACCATCTCATGTCGCCTGGCAGGCATTGGCTGGTCAGGGGAAGTACCCTGGGTCCAGAGCAGGACTGACTCAGGGGGACAATGTGACTGTCATTACGAGGTCATCAACAACAACGACATCACCATTTAGGACTTTCCTGTCTACCAGGCACTGTGATGAATGCTTTATACACACAAACTATTTGGTCCCTACAATAATTCTATGAAGTAAGTATTCTTACCTCAATTTTCAGACTGGGAGTCATGGTTAAGAAATTTGAACAGTATTAATAGAAGGTAGAAGCAGGGTTAGAACCCAGGCTGGCCGACTCCAAAGTTGGTGGACGGTCTCCTCCATGAATGTCTGCCACCTCAGACTCAAGCCTTAGGCAACCTTGGTGAGCAGCTCTTCTTTACAGTGGGTATACAGTAGGTATTCAGCAAGCATACGTGTAGACGTCCACGACATACTTACTGATTAGCTGAGCTGAACGATGGAGCCCATGTCATTAAAGCAAGTCCCTTCTTTGGCACAAGATGAGAGTTCCGGCCATTTTTCCTTCTCTGGGCTGACCTGAACGTCACAGTCTTCACGCTCTGTGACCTGGGGTGAATTCCTGGCTCTTTGGGCGCTGGTGGTACCCACTGGGAAGAGTGAAGATGTCACGCAGAGGGGCATAGAATTGTCAACAGGTTGAGACAGGAGGCTGGACAGCTTGACCTTCAAAAGAGCAGTTGCAGAAAAGGTGAGCTGTACAGCTGCCTGGGGATTTGCTTATTCTGAAACACAGAGCCTGGCTCCTAGAGTCATGAATTTAGGAACATTCCATCCACCCGTTGGCGGGCATGCCTGGCGCCAGTGCCTGTAGTCCTGGGAGTGGGTGTTGGCATGATCAGTGGTGCTCACGGTGCCTTGTGCCCTGCCACATGGAGCCGATGGAGAAAAGCCTCCTGACTTGCTTCCTTTTGCTTTGTTCTTGCTGGCTGTCCTCACCAGAGCTTGGTTCTTGGCTGTGGAGGTTAGTAGCCAAAAGCTTGACTTCGGACCTCTGACCACCCCAACCCCCTCCCCACTCCCCAACACTTGCTAACTCCAGTGAAACCATTGCTGCAGAGATGATCAGAGCTGGGAAGAATCTTAGACCAACTGTCTCGTTTTAAAGAGGAAAAACTGAGAAGTAGAGAGGAGGAAGTGACTTGCCTAAAGTGACAGATGGCAGAGTTGGGTAAGCCATATTGGACTTCAGTAGCCTGCCTGCCTTGTCTTTGAGAGCCAGGAAGTATTCATTTAATATACATGTAATGTCTTCTATGTATAATCGCATTGCCTCCAGCTGAGTGACCACCTGGGTGTATACACACACCACGCACGCATGCCTGTCCACACACACGTACATGCCCTTGGCTCTGCCAGCTCCCTGTCCCCTTCATCAAAGTTCCTGGTCCAGGTTTCTACCCCTTGTGATCGTGCCTCTTTACGGTGGCTAAGGGCTGACATGACAGTGGAAGCTGTCTAGACCCTTGGCCTCTCCCCCTTCCCACACAAGCCAAGTCTCCAGGCAGAAAATTTCGTCGCTTAGAGTTACGAGGCCTTAGGTTCGTGAGCTTTCTCATTTGGAAAATGGGCATAACAATACACTTAGCTTGGTGCCTGGCTCCCAGCCGGCTAATTACGTGTTAGTTACCATGTATTATTGCTAGTGGGAACATTGTTATTCCTGAAAGTAGTGTTTCTCTGGGGGATCTCCCACCTAGCTGGGAGATGGGGCTGGGGTTCCACAAACTTTCCATGATGGTACCCTTCCCCCGCTCCCCGCCACACACACACACACACACACACACACACACACACACACACACACACACACGAGAATAGCATTCTAGGAGCCCTTGGGGAGGTTTCAGTCCCTACCCTGGCCCCATCCATTGTCAAACAAGCCCATGGCATTTCACGGATCTCAGCTCTGCCTGTTGCGAGTTATAAATAACCCCTGGCCATCTGTTCTATGAAACCCCAATACTGAGCCCAAAAGCAGAAGCTTCCTAGATCCCTGTCTCCATCCTTACCCATCTTCTGTTTCTGGCAGGATTTTTATTTTCTCTGCTTCAGAAGTTAAAGCTCTTCCCAAGCCTGTGTGTGGACTCTTCATCATTGCAGATGTCAAGGAAATCTCTGGGGAACGGTTCTTTTGGAAGGAAATGCCCATTTAAAGAAATTGCCCAGAAGAACTGTGCTCCCTCCCTTCACCCATGGCCAGGCAGGGTCAGAGGCTAACACGGCAGATGGAATGTGCACTGAAAACCTGCCAGGCCTGTGAGGTACGTGCCCCCCTACAGCAGAGGGGCTCAGAAGCAGTGGCTCTCGGAGTCTCCAGGGCTAAGCAAACCCCCAACCTTGTTGGGGAGATGAGGTGAGAATCCCTGGGCCCTTCCTTTGTTCTCATTCCTGCTCCCTAAAAACACATAGCAGTCCTGTGGGCCCCGGCCCCTCTCAGCCTGCAATAATTAGCTGGGTATAATATATATTAGCTAAATATAATGACTGGGTAATCAGGTGGCCATGTGCTATGGACTGAATATGTGCATTCCCCGCCCCCACCAAATTCAGATGTTGAAGCCCTAAGACCCAGTGTGATGGTATTTGGAGATGGAGTCTTTAGGAGGCAATTCGGGTTGGATGAGGTCATGAGGGTGAGGCCCTCATAATGGGATTAGTGCCCTTTTAAGAAGAGACAGCAGAGAGCTTGCCCTCTCTCCATATGTTCTCACTGAGGAAAGGCCATGGGAGAAGAGTGAGAAGGTGGCTTTCTGCCAGCCAGGAAGGAGGCCCTCACCAGACCCTGACCATGCCTGCACCCTGACCTTGGACTCCCAGCCTCCAGAACACTGAGAAGATAAATTTCTGTTGTTTAAGCCACCTTGTCTGTGGTATTTTATTATGGCAGCCCGAGCTGACTGACACTGTATGAAAAATTGGTCAGGACACTCCCTTCTTCTCAGGAAGAGCATTTCAACAGGGCCTTCTTGGAGACAACATCAATGGTTGTGGTCTTCTTCTTAGCTGAAACCTGGGGTAGGGGCAGCCATGTTTCTTCCACCATAAACCAACTGATCAGAAATCCATATGGATGTGAGATATATAAAGTGTTAAATGTATCAAATTTTACTAAATAGAAAGTAGTATTTGTAAGTTATAATGTATAACAATAAAAATTCAACAGACATTCACAGTCCCACTACGTATTTTAAGAAACAGGACGTGGCAGCAACGCCTTGGAATGCCTCCCTAATCTTACCCATTCCCTCCTTGAGCTGAGGTAACCCTCATCATTGATTCTGTGTTCATGATTTCCTTGCTTTTCTTCACCGTTTTATCACATTACTTTCTTTTCTTTTAAAGATTTTTATTTGTTTATTTGACAGAGAAAGAGACAGCCAGCAAGAGAGGGAACACAAGCAGGGAGAGTGGGAGAGGGAGAAGCAGGTTTCCGAGTGAAGCAGGGAGCCCAATGCAGGGCTTGATCCCAGGACTCCAGGATCATGCCCTGAGTCGAAGGCAGATGCTTAAGGACTGAGCCACCCAGGCGCCCCAAAGTTTTATCACATTTCTATCCCAAAATGAGATATGGCTTGATTTCATACGTTTTTGAGTATTTTATCAGTGGGATCAAAGTACATGTCTTCTCGAGACTGGTTTCTTTCATCTCTGTTGCTTTGCGTTGCTATTCACTTTAACTTTCATTATAGTGCAGGATTCCCTTGAGCGAATATACCACAACTTACTTCTCAATTCTGCTGATGGAAAGGATTCTCCCCCAGGCTGGGAGTACTGGATGCAACAAATGTTCTTCTTCTACGTGGAAGAGTGGCTCTAGGGTATATACAAAGCAGTGGAATTGTTGCCCCACAGAGTAAAGACATCTTAACTTTGTTAGATAATGTAAGACGTGCTTTCTAAGGTGATTGCCCCAATTAACACTTCCACTAACAGTGATATTGTCAAACTTAAAAATTTTGTTTGTTTATTGGGAGGGATTAAAATGGTATCTCTTGGGGCACGTGGTGGCTCAGTCGGTTAAGCATCTGCCTTTGGCTCAGGTTATGATCCCATCACAATGATCCCAGGGTCCTGAAATTGGCCCTGCTCAGCTGGGAGTCTGCTTATTCCTCTCCCTCTGTCCCTCCACCCACCCACCCCCACCCCGCTGTGCTCTCTCTTTCTCAAATAAATAAATAAAATCTTTAAAAAAATGGCATCTCTTATGGTTAAAATTTGCATATCCCTGATGACTAATAGAGTTGACTACTTTTTCAGATATTTATTGGCCATTCATATTTCTTCATTTGTGAAATTCCTGTTCAAGTGCTTGGCCCATTTTTCTATTAGATTGTTTATCATTTTCTTATTGATTGTAGAGTTCCTCATATTCTTTTTTTTTTTTTCAAGTAGGCTCCATGCCCAACACAGAGCCCAACATGGGGCTTGAACTCGAAACCCTGAGATCGAGATCTGAGCTGAGTTCAAGAGTCAGACACTGAACCGACGGAGCCACCCAGGCCCCCTCATATTCTTGATAGTAGTCATTTGTCAGAGAGAAGTATGACAGATATCTTCTCCCACTCTGGTTTCCTTTTCACTCTTGAGATGCGTTTTTGCTTCTTTTCCTTTAGAGTTAAGGATTTTTGTTCCTGTTTAAGAAATCTCTGTTTTGCAAGGTCATGAAGATACTTTTTTCTATTTTCTTCCAGAAGTGGTCTTTTTTGACCTTTCAAATTTAGTTCTCTGTGTCTGAACCGAGTTTTGTATGTGGTGTGAGGCTGTTGGTGTCCCCAGTGGCAAAAGCTGCTGGTGTCCCCACAGAGCAGGCCACTGGGGACCCTGATGGCACTGCCATGTGGCTGATACTGATAGCCCCCACCCTTCTTCTTTATTCCTAGCCATCTTCAGACATGTCAGGTAAGCCAATGTCCCTAACAATCTTTCTTTGTAGATATTTTCTATTTTTGCTCCATGGTGTTGCTATAGGTCCTTAAATAGACTACTGAGCCCTCCCAGGGCTATTTTTGTTTGTGGATAGCTCTCTGTTGTTTTTGTTGGGGAACAAACCTGCTGTCCCCTACTCTGCCATCTTGCTGATGTCACTCCAAAGTTGTGTTTGCTGTTTATAAATTCTAAATCTGAAGTTACTTGTTTTTAGCACTTTAGAGATGTTACTCCATTGTCTCCTGGCTTTCGTTGTTTCTGTTGAAGAGTTTGCTAACTAAATTAGCTCTTAGCTCCTTCGCAACAATGTGTCTTTTTACTCTGTTTGCTTTTAAGATTTTCTCTTTGTTTTTGTTTTCTCCAGTTTTACTATGATGTATTTTGTTTTGTTTTGTTTTGTTTTCAGGGGAGGGGTACAGATATTCTTGAGTCTATGGCTCCATTTTTGTTGTTGTTTTGTTTTTTTTCTTCATTTCTCTTTTTCCCCCGTGTGTGTGTGTGTGTGTGTGTGTGTGTGTGTGTTTTATTCAAGTATAGTTAACATACAGTGTTATATTAGTTTCAGGTGTATATGGTGATTTGACAATTCTATGTATTACACTGTGCTCCTCATGGTAAGTGTGCTCTTAACCCCCTTCACCTATTTCATGCATCCCCACCCACCTCCTCTACCATTTTGGAATGTTCTAGGATTTAGAATACTTACATTTGTTTTTGTTTTTTAAGATTTTTTAAAAACTTATTTGGTGGGGGGAGAGGAGAGAGAGAGCATGAGCAAGAGGGAGGAGCAGAGGGAGAGGGAGAAATAGACTCCCCACTGAGTGGAGAGCCTGATGTGGGGCTCAATCTCAGGACCTTGAGATCATAGCCTGAGCCGAAGGCAGATGCTTAACCGAGTGAGCCTCCCAGGTGTCCCAGAATGCTTATATTTCAAGTATCTCTTCAAATACCGCATCTGTCTTATCTTTCTTTTCTCTTCTTTTGGCACACCAATTACACATATGTTGGGATTTTAACTACATACTATGCGTCTTACACATTTTCTGCCTTTTTGGGAGAGTGATTTTAATTTTAATCTGATTTTTTTTCTATTGATTCATCTTCCAGTTTACCAATCCTTTCTTTGGCTTCATCTAATCTGCTGTTAGACCCATCAAATGAATTATTTGTTGTTAAATATGCTATTCTATTTTTCAGTCCTAGGATCTCTTCAAGAGAAGAGAATCTTTCAAGATTCTATTCCTCTGCCGAAATATATATCTTTTAATGTATTTTCTTGAATACATTAATCATAGTTATTTTAAAGTCTGTATATGGTAAATAACAAATCTGAATCAACTATGGGTCTGGGTTTTCTTCTTGGGGATAAAGGTCTTTCCACCCCCCCCCTTGGCTCTCAATCTCTTGTGTTGCCAATTTTTGATTGATTGCTAGATATTGTTTCTGATAAATTGTAGAAGCTCTAGATGATGTTAACTTCCTCCAGATAAGGATTTAATTTTCTTCTGGCAGGCAGATAGATTATGATCAAATTAACCTGATTCAATTGAGACTTGTCTGTTTCCATGTTACCCTTACTTCGAGGATGTAGTTCTTCCAGTGGCTTAATTGAAAGCCTGGGGCCCTGAACTCTAATTTGTCTCTCCTGAACCATAGCATTGCCAAAATTTCTACTTGGTTTCCTGAAGCATTGCCTTACATATGCACAATGTAGGCAAATTACTTGATGGAAAATTGTCTTCAGAATGTTGGGATCAGCTGAGTACATTTCCCTTTTCTTTGGACCTTGGCCCTTCATCCAAGATGGCTGCCATAGCTTCATGCCTTCAGCTGATTTTGACTAGATTTTAAAGTCCTCAGTGTGAGGGATAATCATTTTTTTTTAAAGATTTTATTTATTTGACAGAGAGAGACACAGTGAGACAGGGAACACAAGCAGGGAGAGTGGGAGAGGGAGAAGCAGGATTCCCGCTGAGCAGGGAGCCCGATGCGGGGCTCGATCTCAGGACTCTGGGATCATGTCCTAAGCTGAAGGCAGACGCTTAATAACTGAGCCACCCAGGCACCCCAGTGTGAGGGATAATCTGATACCAGTTACTTTTTTATAAGTAAAAGCAAAAGTCCCCCCAGATTAAAAACTGAGTAAAAGCAGGGACCAACTGTGTCTATCTCGTTCTTCACTGTATCCTAGTTTCTAGGGCAGTGACTAGAATACAGTAGGTGCTTAATAAATGGGGCATCCCAGTCTTGGCTTCTACATGGGTCACATTAATGATGTGATTTGCCTCAGGAATTGCAAGTGAACCTCAAAATCTGGGCAGATGCTGCACCTGAACCACTATGGTATCTCCTGTGATTTTAATTGGAATTGCATTGAAACTATCAATTTCACAGGGATTTGACATCTTTATAATTTTGTGTATTCCAAACTATACATAAGATGTCTCTCTCCATTTATTTAATTTACAAAGAAAGGCAACATAATAGATTAAGAGCATGGATTCTATGGCTAAACTGCCTGGGTTCAAGTCCCAGCTCTACCACTCAATAGATTTGTGACTTGGTGATAGTTTCTAGTTTCCTCACCTGTAAATGCAATGATTATAATAATAATGTCTTTCTCATAGGAATGGTTGTGAGGAATTAGTAAGTTAATAATTGAAAAACATTAGAAGCACTTGATGTGTAGTGGGTTTTGCAAAACTGTTATATGAAATAATAATTCCCCTTTAATGTTTTCCAATAAAGTTTTAAATATTTCTTCATAAAAAAACTTGCAATCTTCTGTTAGATATATTCCTGGTTACTTTATATTTAGATGTTATTTTGAATGACCATAGTTTTAAAACTTGTATTCTCTATCTGTTTTTGCTGGTTCATGGAAATAAAATTAAGTGAAATTGATTTTTGTATAGTGATATTTTTTGTCAGTAACCTTGCAAAATGCTTCAATTTGTTCTAATTACTTATCTGTGCATTCTTTAGGATTTGTCTTACAGATAATCTTATCATCTGTGAGAAATAACAATTTTGATGATCCCACATCAATTCTTTAAAATTTCCCCTCTCTTCCTTTTTTCCTTTCCCACCTTCTGTGTCTTGCTTTGACTTTCCAGATCAATGTGGGTGATAATGTATAGTTTCTTCTTGTTCCTGATATTGTAGGAAATATTTCAAAGGATCTGCCGTTATGTATAGTGTTTGCTGTGAGTTTTTAAAGGCTATTTTTTAAAATAAATTTCCTTCTGTTTCTAGTGTGCTAAGAGTTTTCATCATGAACAGATATTTAATCAAAATTTTTTAAAGGAGCAAATGAGATAATTTCTCTCCTTTAGTCTGTTAATGTGGTGAATTACATTAATTGTTTTTTTTAAAAAAATGATAGAACAACTTTCATTCCTTGAATAAACCCTTGGTCAAGATGTTGTATATGTTGCTATTATCTGGTTTGCTAATTTTTTGTTTAGATTTTGCATATATATATTCATGAGAAAAATGGCCTATAAAATTTTGTTCTCATACTTTTTTTGATCTGGTTTTGGTATCAAGGTTATGCTAGGTTTGTAAAATGATTTGGGCAGTTTCCCTTTTTTATATTTCTAGAAGAGTTTTTTAAGATAGCAATTATTTATTTCTTGAATTTTGGTAAAACTACTGACTCAATTTCCTTATTGGTTACAAGACCATTCAGATTTTTTTCCTTGGGTTAGTTTTGGTAAATTATATTTTCCTGGAGATATTTCCATTTCATCTAAAGCTCCAAAATTTTGCACATAAAAATTTTCATAATATCATCTTACTATCTTTTAAAAATCCTTGTAGCCTACATATTTCTGCCCCCTTTTCATTCTTCATTTTTTGTGTCATATCCTCTCTCTTTTACATGATCATTCTTGCCAGGGTTTTATCAATTTTATTAGGCTTTTCAAAAAAGCTAGCTTTTGGCATTATTGATTCTATTTTATTAATTCTGGTTCTTTATTGTTTTCTTCCTTTTACTTTCTTAGAGTTTAATCTATTGTTCTTTATTAAATTTCTGAAGTTGAATAGTTAACACATTAATTTTTAATCTTTTTCTTTAAAGATTTTTAAAGTTATTTTAGAAAGAGAGAATGAGAGCGCAGGGGGAGGGGCAGAGGGAGAGAGAAACTTAAGCAGACTCTGCACTGAGCACAGAGCCCAGTGCAGGGCTCCATCTCACGACCCTGAGATCACCACCTGAGCTGAAACAAAGTTGGATGCTTAACTGACTGTGCCACCCAGGTGCCCGTAATTTTCAATCTTTTTATTTTCTAATATAAGCATTTGAGATTATGATTTCCTTCTGAAGTACCAGTTTAATTGTATTTAACAAATTTGACATGTAGTGTTTTTGTTTTTAAGCTTTTCTAAATATTTAAATTTCCATTATAATTTACTCTTTAATCTATGAATTATTAAATTTTTATATCTCTTTCATGGATGATATTTTCACTAAGAATTATAATTCTATTTTTATATTTTATAAAGTATATTAATGATATAACTCTATTAATGATATGCTATCTTCTGACTTTCACTATTGATGAAAAGCAGTCTAATTGTCCTTTACTTGAAGGTTATAGATCTTTTCTCTCTGACTGGTTTTAATATCTTTTCATTCTTTTGAATTAAAAAAAATTGAGACATTCTGAAAATTTCACTGTGATGTGGTCTAGGTGTGGATTACCTTTTATTTATACTGTTTGTGATTAGCTGGGCTTCCCAATTTAGTGGACGGTTATCAGTTATCTATTTTTCAGTTCTAAGAAAATGTCAGTTATTAACTCTTCAAATATTAAGTCACTCGTTCTCTCTCTCATGTCTTCCAGAATTCCAACTTAATTTTTCTGTCATACTTTCCATCTCTTTGTGTCTCTGAACTGCATTCTGGATAATTTCTTCAGATCTGTCTTCCGGACAATAATTCTCACTTCAGCTTTGTCTAATTTGCTGTTAAGCCTGCCATTTCATTTTTAGAACATTTTTTTTTAATTGGGAAAATGCAACACAATTCAGAAAAATGTGAAAAAAAATAGACACACAGCTTAACAATTAATTATAAAACAAATGCCAAGTAATTGCCCTAGAAATAGAACATTACCAATAGTCCAGAAGCCCCTTGTATGTCCTTTCATGATCTCTAACCCCTTCCTCTGCCAGAGGTAACCACCACTCTAACTTCAATGTAATTAATGTCTTTGCTTCTCCTAACAGTTTTATCAGCTCTGTCCATTTTTGTTTGTCTGTTCTCTTTAATAATCTGTATACATTGGAGTCTTGCTTCTTTCATTCAACATGATATTTGAAAGTTAATCCATGTTCGTTCCAATGGCTCATTTACTTTCATTGCTGTGAGGTAGTCTGTTGTATGAATATATTATGCATTTTCATTCTGTCTTGTTGGGTTAGTTCATCCCCCCTTTTGAAGAGGAACCACTTTCAACAATGCTGCCATGAACATTGGTACATGTATTTGTGTATGTATACACCATTGTGTGTGTATGTTGGCGCACATGTGTAGGAGTTTCTCTAGGCTATATACTAGGAGTGAACTTGTCAGGTCACAGATTATGTATATCTTCAATTTTGCTAGATAATTCAAAGCCATTTTCTAAAATGGTTGTTCCACTAATTTTTAAATTTCAGTTGTTTTACTTAATTCATTTTGAGAATTTTTGGGGTTCGTCTTCAAATCTGCTTGATAATACACTCCCTTTCTCTTTACTCATATGTTAAATGTCTTCAAGTCTGCACCTTTACTTATTTCATATACTATTTTTGATAATTCCAAAACAGAAGCTTTGCAGATTTGATTCTGCTGTCTCAGAGCTTCCCGACCTTGACACTGTTGACATTATGGGCTAGACGAATCTTCATTGTGGGAAGCTGTCCTGGGCATTGTAGAACGTTTAACAGCATCCCTGATCTCTACACACTAGATCCAGTGGCACTCATTTCTCCCCCTTCAGTTGTGACAACCAAAAATATCCCCTGCAGGGCAAAATTGCCCTGGACTGTGAACCACTATGCTTTCTATTTTTTTTTCCCCTCCTGGGACCTCACTTATGGGGTCTTGTTTCCTTGTGTTTTGTGATTTGTCTTTACTGTAAGCTCATGTTTCTTAGAATTGTGCCCGTGGAAATTCTCCGATGCCTGGGTTGAAGGTGTTTTCTTTCAGGACTGTTTTTCATTTGCTACCGCCAGGCACCTGAGGGCATTGGCAGCTCAGGATTACAAAAAAGTAAATTTTTGGTTGTGATTATTTGGGCCACCTAGGTGGTGTGAATTTGGGCAGCAACACTGCACAATGGCTAGCTGGTAGTTACTAATTCTCAAGAAGAGATGTTTTTCTCCCTTCTGTTCATTGCAAGTAGGTAGAGCATGGATTTATTTTGAATTCACCCTTAAAATCAATTGCAGCCTTTGGGTTCCAGGTTTATAGGTTTATGCCGGGAGTGCAGCCTCCTCTAAGACTCCTCACCTTTGACAAGCCCTCCAATGCCTTGTGAGGTTTGTGAAAGTTGAAGCTCGTTGTAAATGCTGACATCAGTGTGAGGATTCTCTCTGAGTCCTGCTTTCATGACTTTAGGTTTCCAAATTCACCTTTCATTCTTCTCCAGTCAATTGCTACATTTAAAAAGAGGTGTTTTTGTTTGTTGGTTTGGTTTGGTTTGCTTGAAGAAAAAGCCCCAAATCAATATGGCTTTTCTTACATCTTTAAAATACCACAAATAACTCTGAAAAGTCATCTGGCCTTTTGCTGTTTCTGTAGCTGGACAACCTAGATCTTATTCATCAGCCTGCTCTGAAAGGTAGATGCCATCCCAGACCGTTCTGATATCCTTATTTTTAACTGTTGTGGCTTGCTGAATCAATATAGCCGAATTTGATACAAGTTCAATGCCATTTCCTTTAAGAATTAACTTATCTTTCTGGGTTTGAGATACTGAAAAAGCAACACCTGGCCTCATACAAACCCTGTGGATATATTTTTTTCATCCACAAAATTTCAGATTTCAACCAGGGAACCATTCTCCTGAATAACAATGTTGATGACAAAGTGAGCATACCCGGACCTCATCTTGTAATGGAAGCCCAGCATAACACCCTTGATCAACTTCTGTACATGACTATAGATAGTGTGAATGGAAGCCAGTTCTTTTCTAGGTCCAACCATTCATCAGCTCGGAGCCTCTTCTTTTTCTTTCCAAGGAGACTGAGTTCTACATCGATGTGATTTAAGTACTTTTGCAGAGTTCCTCTGGGACCCTTCAGAGTAACAGCGCATCAGAGTGATGTCAACATTTTCTGGAATGTCAGCGGTCTATTGCCAAGAATGGTGTTCATTCTCGCAGAAGAGGAGGCAGAGTGAAAAGAGGTTTTCATTTATTTTGTCCAGTATTTCTAGTTGTCTTTAGTGTGAGGATCAATCGGTACACTCCTCTGCTATATTTTAGAACCTGTAGCCCGCCACTTTCAAAAATGAATAACAATGGTGAAGCTAGCTGAACAAATGTATGGATTTTTAACAGCCGCACAAAAGCAGTACAAAACCAAATTAACATAGTTTATACAGAAGTGCACTCCTGTGCACCTATGCTAGACGTGGGTCAGTTTTGAGAGGATCAGTGAAGTACGTGAGGATAGGTGTTTAACAGAGGGAGCAGTGGAGTGTCCTCCGGTCAGGCATGTGTCAACACAGACCCCGGGTATACATCGCTATGACAGTTCTCAGTGTTAGTCTCAGCTGTTCTATGAAAAGAAGGAAATGGACCCAAACATTGCCTAAAGTTAGACCACACAATAGGTGCATTATCCAGTGAATTCTAAAATTCTAGGAAGAATGAGTCTTCTCGGTGAGTGTAATTCACTTTCATTGTAAGAATTCCCTGGAGATGAAGCCCCGTTGATAGTGCTGGTGCTCCATGATTCGGCTCTATCCTCAAGTTTATGAGAAGTGGCCAAGAGCAGAGGTCAGACAGCCAGGGTCAGAGTCCAGGCTCCCGCACTTAAAAGGTTTTGCTTCTGAACCTCTCTGCGTCTCTGTTTTATTATTGGGAAATGAGAATAATGCTAGAAACTACCCCACAGATTTGTTGCGCAGCGTGTATGAATAAGCACACACCAGACACCAAGAATTGTGCCTGGAACATATAAGCACTCAACAGAGGTTAACTTTAAAAATGTAAAAAATACAGAAACTTAAAGCAAAACTCATACTTATCAACATCCAAGGATTTCTCCTAAAATGTGATGTCATGCCCATCAGACAGCACTGCATTTCTTCACCATCGGTGGTTTCACGGTACGCAGAGTAGTCAAGCAGTACGAGAAGAAAGCAGATGCCAGTGGTCAGTCTCTTGGGCTGTGGGGCCAGCGTCAGTTCAGCGTGAGCACTTCCTCCATCAAATGCATCAGCAGTGTTTTACTTTCAAGATGAGAGTGTTTACAAGTCTTGTCACATCAGTAAGACGTGAGCCGCCTGAGCTCTGATGAGTTGGGTCCTTCAAAGCCTTTTAATTCCCTGTGGTGGGAAAGCAGTTCAGTAAATCTTTCCGACAAGTTTCCATGATGTCATCACCCAACAGCATCAACATAAACAATGTCTCCATACTCTGCTTCATCTTCTTCCAAACTTCCAATAAACCAACAAAAGCCCACAAAGAAAGAAAATTCACAGTTTTGGTGCCTTGCTCTGTGGAATCACGCAGTGAGTGTGATTTGCAAAGTGCGTGGTCCATATTCTTCAAACAAATGATGTCAGGCCAACTCCTTTCAGTAGGACGACACTACTGAGACCCTTCTGCCCCCCTCTTTGCCTTTGTTTGTGGGAGCCCCATCCATCTGCGGTGAGCTCGGGTTTTGCATGTTTATAGCCGCACTCTTTTTAACAACCTCTTCTTGGGAGGTGGAAGTCTGGTTTCATCAAAAGCTCTGGTGGACTGCCTTTCAGGACCAGGGGGCTGCAAGTCTCTCCCTGGTCTCATGGAGAAAGCCTAGCCTGGTAAGTGTGAATCTTGCTTTAAGTGTCTGCATTTTTTGCTTGTTTTCTTTAAGTTAGCATTTGTTGGGCACTTACTCTGTGCCAGGAACTATTCTAGGTGCTTTCCATGTGATTCATTCAACAGGGAAGGCAACAGGCAGCCTAAGCCACATTTGGCTCTTCTCAATAGGGTAGGAGCAAAGCAAAAGTGAGAGGTCCAAGTCACAACCATTATCTGCCTCACCCCCCTGCCCTGCACTTCTCGACACAGTTGATGGCTCCCCTATTCACCCTGCGTCTGAAGCAGGGACCTAAAAGGACCTCCCTCACTTCCCACATCCCATCTGCTCCTGGTCCCTCATGGTCTCTCCCTCACTGGCTTACCTCTATTGCAGCACTTTTCACACTGATCTGGAACCATCTGTCTCCCTGTCCATCTTGCCCTCTGAGGACAGGACTGTCTTCCATCTCTGAATGGTCAGTGCCATAGCAGACCCTCAAAAGATGTTCATTGCATAAATAAATAATGTCCTATCATTTCTATGTAAGAATTTCTTGAGTTAATCCCTCTGTCCCCATTCCATTAACTGCCCCAGTTGAGGGTCCTGGTCTTTCCCATCAGAACTCTTGAAGTAACCTCTTAACTGATGTTCCTTCTCTCCACTTTGGCTTACTTCCACTCACTTTCCTCATCCTCTCAAGGGTCATCTCTCCAAGGCACAACTTAGAGTGTGCTGTGGTTCTGATTAAACATTGCAATGCTTCTCTTTATAATTCAAGGTCTCATCACCTGTCTTTGTTTCTCCTGAGCCCTATGTTTAGCCATGCTAAATCGTAGTGTATATGCAGTGTGTGTGTGTGTGTGTGTGTGTAGGTTTCAGTGCCTCGCGCATGTGTCTTCTACTTGGGATGCTACCCCCTTTTCTCTGCCTGCCAATATCCTTCCCATCCCTTGAGACCCAATTTGTGGGGACTCCTGGGACTCTAGAGCCTCCAGCTTCAGGATTAGACCTCTGGGGCAGTGTTTGCTGATTGTCATTGCTTACATATCTATGCCCTCCCACCTGCTAGACTCTGAGTCCCTTAAAGTCCTGAGCTTGGTGTCCCTAACTCCTTGGTAAGCTTTAAAAAATCCTGGAGGGCAGTAGGAAGGAGCTGTACATCTTCTGTGCACAGTGAAAACTGTTTTCAGCCCAAAGACCCTGGAGGAAGAGCCCGGGTCAACACTGTGGCTGCCATGGCTGCTAACAATGGTCCAAACCCCAGAACATTGGCTTTTACTCCAGCCTCCCTGCCTCATCTCTCCGTCTATGCCCTCCTCCCTCCCGCTCGTCTTTCCTTTTATTCATTTTCCTTCCCTTCCTTCTTCCTGTTGCTATTTAGCATTAATCTTATGCTGCACAAAACAATATTACAGCAATGGTAATGGAAATAAGTGATAATAATAGTGTACCCACAATTCTGCTACCACAACAAATCTGATTGTTTTCATTTGTCTAGATTCCCTTCCCATCTTTGTATGCCCACATAATTTTGCAGAGTTGTAATCATAATGCAGTTTTAATTTCATAGTCTACTTTTTAACTTAATATCAGAAGCATTTTCCATGCTCCTACATAGTCTTCATAATTATCATTTTAATGGCTGCATAATATTCCGTAGAATAGATATGCCAAGTTTTACTTAACTGTTGCCTTTCTGCTGGACAGTTCCAGTTTTTCCCTGTTGCAGAGTGTGCTGTAATATACAGCACCGTTTACTTCTCTTTCTTCTTCCTCCCTGTTCACTCTTCCTCACTTTCTCCTCTCTTTGCTGTTTCTCGTGTCTCTTCTACCTCCTTGACCATAACTGTCTTTTAGAACAGTAATTTGCCCCCAAGTGGATGTGGAAATCATCTTAGTGGGGCCCAGGATTTTGGAAAGAAAAATTACTACTAATTGGTTATAAAATGCTCCTATGGTCACTTTTGCTATTTTTGTACACTTAAAACAGTATAAATGGTGAACCTTCTTGCCCACGGGGGGTAGGAACATAGGATTAGGCAGGACTATGAGAGAAGGCTCAAGCCTATGACAGGGACACAACGTTTGTAATGGAAGAAAAAGAGACACGACCTGAATGTCTAGCGATAGGGAAACAGCTAAGAAAACCATGTTATGTCCATGCTCAGAATATAACGTATCATTTCGAGAGATTGTTGTAGGGGCGCCTGGGTGGTTCAGTGGGTGAAGCATCTGCCTTCGGCTCAGGTCATGATCCCAGGGTCCTGGGATCAAGCCCCGCATCCGGCTCCCTGTTCAGTGGGGGTGTCTGCTTCTCCCTCTCCCTCTGCCTGCCACTTACCCTCCTTGCGCTCTCGAGTGCGCTCTCTCTCTCAATAAATAAATAACATCTTAAAAAAAAATAAAGATTTTGTTGTAGATCCGTACGTACCAGCTTAGGGAGATAAGACTTTTTTTTAGTGAATTTAGTTGCAGAATATTCGTAGTAACAATTTACATGAAAAATAACAGCAAAACCCAAGCTCACATGACAGTACCTTATACTTTCTGTGGATCTATACAGACAGGCTGATAACAGTGATCACCTCTCTGTTTGGGAGAAAAGACAAGGATTTGGGGGACCGATCAAAGGGAATCGTAGCCTAAACTGCAGTGGTTTCATTCTTGTTTTAATCAAGGAAAATGTACTCACATATTGCCTGTATAACCAAAAATTAATTAAATGAATGTTGCCGCTGTTGTGTCTTCCTGTTTGCATTGTACACTGACCAACCCGGATTCAGGTGCTGTCTGTGCAGAAATGAACTGTACGTAGTAAGAGAATGCGGCTAAATATGCAAATGTCCTGTTGGGAAGAGTGGGCTTTTGTCCCCCCCCTGCCCCGCTGGTATATAGGTTGTTTCAGACAGTACTGGTGGGCCCCCGGCTGGGGGGAAGCTCTTCCAGAAGATGAGGATGCCCTGCCTCTCAGCCAGTCCTCCCCACCCCCATCCCGGCAGGTGGAAGCTGAGGGTTTTGAAGTGCAGTCTCTTGCCCTGAATCCTGGATGGAGGACAACAGATGGGGCCACACAGCCTTGCTGCTCAGACCGAGGGGAACAGGTGGAGGCTCTGGGGCCAGAGTGTGAATGCTGGCGATTCATGAGTGGTGCAGGCAGGCGGAGTGCCCAGCTCAAAGCTGGGGACAGCTGAGCAGTGCGTGGGCGGGAGAGGGAGCAGGGGCACGGGGGTGGGCTGGGGTGGGTGGGTCCAGCCATGGAGAGGAGGCATGACAAGGCAGAGGATAAGGGAGGGAAAGAGGGAGAATTCCTCCCGCCCACTCCCGCCTGGCCCACACGGGAGACTGGGGCAGGAGGGAGGTCAGAGGTCCCAGGCTGACCTGACAGGCTTAGGGAGCAGGGGGATGAGTGGACACAGTGAGGGAGGACAGCGCGCCCTTTCTGCCCCTCCGCCCTCCTCCCCCATCCCCAGCTGTCCTCTACGTAGCCTTAAACCCGAGGCATTTGGGCCATTCCAGCAGCTGGGCCAGGCCTTTGGCTGGGTCAGGGCCCAGGCAGGGGAGGGAAGCAGCTGCCACCCCTCCCCTTGCAGACAGGGGGTAGGAGCACGAGGAGGTGACCAGGTTGGGAAGTCATGAACACATGACAGGACAGTCCACACTTTTCTGCCCCAAACTCTCACCTGCCTACTGCCCCCCTCACCCCATTTCTCTTTAGTTAAGTGAAAGGGTAGTAGGAAAGGTAAGAGAACTGTGAATATAGTGACGATTATTAGTAGCACTTATAGAACACTTACTGTATGCACAAGGCTACTGATGGTATAATTTATCACTGTATCCTTCCAACAGCCCACTATGAAAGTACTGGAACTTCCATTTTACAGGTGAGAAAACAGGCTTCTTGGTTAAGTAACGCGCTCAAAGTCAGACACTAAGAAGGGACAAAAGTAAGATTTGGTGTCGCATTTGTTTGACACAAGAGACCAAACTCATAACCTTTGAGGAGGACTGAATGAGCAAAACGCTCACCTGAGAGCCAGCCCTTCCCCATTCCCGGAAGGAGCAAGAGGTGGATGGGCCTAAATTAGCTTTTTGCACTGTCCGAATTCAGAGCAGTTAGATGACGTAGGGTGGAAAGTAAAGGAAGCTAGAAAATCCTTTTCTCTGGAGATATTTCCCAATAGGAGCGATCCTATCCCTTTGGGCTGGTTTAGGAGACTTGGCCTGGAGAAAAGGGAACCAAGCACTTTGAGCTGGGCGTCAGGACACCGGAGTCTCTCCATTCGCTCTGGGTGGGCAGGTTTGCTGGCATTCCTAGACCCGAGCCCCCTGGGTCTTACAGCTTTCCATAGGAGCAAGACAAAGCCTCGGGGGGTGGGGACAGGGGCTCCGTCTGTCTCCCTCTGGCCTGGTGCACTCTGCGGGTGGAACATCTCACCGGACGCCTGGCGCAATGCACCTGCGAGTCGCCCTACCCCTGAACCCAGATATGGCTCCTCCTCCCAGCCTCAGGAATCCGGCACAGAGCTGGCTGGGGACCGAGCCGCAGCTGAGGGAGTGGTGGTGGGGGTGGGGGCAGGCCCTGGGCAGAGCCTCACCCCACGCCCAGACTTCCGTCCGGCCAGCAGGGGGAGCCCGAGGCCCAGGCAACGGCCCTGAGCGGGGCGGCTTCTATCTCAGGTTGCTATGGGTCAATAGAGCCCCTGGCCACCCTGAGCCTCAGTGTCCTGGTCTGAGAAATGGGAAAATAATTATACTTAACTTTATCAGCGGTGCTGTGAGAGTTAAATGAGTTCTAGACAATAAAGCGTTGCTAGACGCTCTTCTTGTTCTTTTGTACTATGTTATTCTGAACATTCAGCATTCAGTAAATGTTTCTTCAACTCTACTAGGCACTAGAAACCCATTTTCAGTCCTGGATGAAGCCTGTCTAACTTGTGGGCCACAGACCGTGGTTAAAGTGGAAAAGCTTGGCAATTTGAGGCCTCCTCTGTGCCTCCCATGCCTCTGACCAGAGAGAGTGGGGGCCCTTGGGTGTGAGTGGACACTTCCAACAAACTCCTGTCTATTCCTCTGGCCAGGAATTTCGGACTTCTGGGTGGGCCCACAGAGGAGGCAGGGAGCCCAGGCCACAGCCCACCTCTCCACCCTGACTTTAAGAAAATGCTCTTAGTGCAAAGACCTTTCACACGCCAGGGCTCTCCGGTGATAGGGCCTTGGGCTCAGGGCAGAGGGCCGGGGAAGATGTGAACGGAATAATCCCCGACTAGCATTTAGAGTTCTACTTAAAATTAGGGTAAGACTGGAGCTGAGAGAATGGGCTGAAGCCAGAATCTGTGGCCAAGCCTGAGATTTTTCAAAGGTCTCTTGTCTGTTCCTTTCCCAAGAATGTGGACCCGTTTGGATGCTGCAGTGGGATGGAGTCTGTGCCTGGTGGTTGGACTCCTGGCTCCCATCCCTGCTGGGCGGGGCTTGCGTCAGGCCATCTCAGTGGAAGCTTGTGTGTGGTGGGCTTTCTGCCTCGCTCCTGCCAGCAAGCCCCAGCTTCAGTCTGCACCCCCCCAACCCAGGGCGCAGTCCCCAAAGCACCTGATGAGGAATTTAGCGTGACAAGGTGACTGTTTGCACTGGTGATGCTGCTTTTCAAATTCCAGACGCCTTGTTCCCTCGGGCAGACCTCAGAATATCCGAGAGGGGCTCATTGCGAACTGTTGCAAAGAACCCCAGACCAGGAATGGGAGGCCTGAGCTCCTGTTTCAGTGCCAGTCTTTGGTGGTCCCAGGCCTTCCTCTGAGCCTCTGTGTCGTAACCTGTTAAAGGGGATCATAAGAGCTTCTGCACCAGGCAGCAGGACGATACCTCGGATAGATGTGACAAAGTCCCAGGTGCGTGGTCCGGCCCCTCCTTCTGTCTGCATCTCTCCAAAACAAATGAGAAGACATGTTCACACAAAAACTCAGCCATGAATTTCACAGCTGCATCATTTACGATAGCCTCAAAGTGGACACCACCCAAATGAACATCAGCTGACGAGCGAATCAACACGGTGTGGTACAGACACTCGCCGGGCTATTCAGTCCTCAGAAGAAATGCAGGACTAACACTTGTACAGTACAGCTGAACCCCGAGGACGTTATGCCAAGTGAAAGAAGCCGGCCACAGAGGACGGCATGATGTATGGCTCCGCTCATATGAAGGGTCCAGAACAGGAAAACCCCCAGAGACAGCAGGCAGATCAGTAGTAACCGCCTGTGTCTGCAGAGGAGTGGATAGGGGTCAGGAAGTGACTGTTAATGGGTGCAAGGGTTTTTGGAGGGTGATGAAAATGTCCTTAAATTAAGCCATGGGGATGGCTGCGCAATTCCGTAATTATGCTGAAACATCCCTGAGTTGTTCCCTTTACATGGGTGAACTTTATGATAGGTAAATTAGGCATCAATAAAGCGGTTTAAAAAATGCACCTGGGTGTCCTAATTTAATCTAGAAACCCCTCTTCTGCCCCTCCTTCTCTCTCTCCCCCAACCTTCATGGCCCTCTTCTCCCTCTCAGAACATACAGAAGGTAACGGGCATACTTCTCTTTCTTGAGAGGCAAGGGCGCTGTTGGATGGGTGGGAAGGAATAGGGACGCATTAGGGAGTCCGGATGCCACCCTGCCTAACTATGACAGAAGCCGCAGGAGCTCCCCTGCCTTGATTTCCCCTTTTGCCCACTGTGGGGAGAGGAAGCAGGGGACCCGGGCCCTTGCATCCCTGGAGACAGTGTGGGGGGAGTCCAGGAAGGTGGGGAAAATGGCCAGGTTGGGGTGGGCCATGCAGGGAGCTCTCTCATGTGTGTGTTATGTGGTGGAGCTGCCGGGGATCTCCCCGGCGGTGGTGGGGTGCCAGGTGGACTGTACAGGTGTGCTTCTTTGGCTGCCGTCAGGGGCAGAGGAGCCAAGAAATCCACGGCTGGCGCCCCGTGGGCTGGGGTCAGGGGTGTGGGGAGTGGGGGAGAGACAGGCTGGGGCAGAAGGCCCGGGGGGCCTGCCCTCAAGACTCATTGGGGGTGGGGGGAGAGGGGCTGGGAGATGGTGGAAAGCTAGTACCCCCAGGTCTGTGAGCTTCCAGAGCTCTGTGCCCAGCCAGCTGTCAGCAGCCACTTAGGATACTTGACAAGGGGGGGGTCTGTTCTCAGTTTCTCTTCCCTCGGATTCATCTCTTCCTTATCCCTGCTTCACTCCCTCAGGCTGTGAGCATGCTCAGATCTCCCCACCTAAAACCAACCTCTTTTTGACCCCACTCTCCTGCAGCTAACCGTCCATCTTTTATTCTCTTCCCTGCCAGGCTCTTTCAAAGCCTTGTCTGCACCCGCAGCCCCTCCTTTCCCTACCTGCTCCAGCGTTAACTCTGGAGATGGTGTTTCTACCCCCACTCCTCCCCCTTCTTGTCACCAAATCCTACCACTTCCCCCTCAGATCCTTCACGGCTGCTCTCCAGGCCTGAACCACTCAGCACCCTTCTTCCTGAAACAGCTGCTAGCCTGCTCCCCACTCTGACTGTTCTTCCCGGTGCCGTGGGCACAGCCGGCTTCTTTCCAATTTCTCTCCTGCCTGCTCCCCCTGAGTGATCTCCTCTCTCCCAGGGCTTGGACCACCACCTCGATGGAGAGGACCCAGCTGGAGCTCTGACTGTCTCCTTGGCCATGTCCACAAGCCTGCTGGCCCTTGTGCCTGGATGTCCCCTTAGGCACATTCCCCCACAACCTGTGCTCCTGCCCCCAGCCCCTGAAAGCCGCCTCTCCTGCTTTATGCCCACCCCACCGTCACCAGCACTCCCCAGGAGCCCCAGCTAGAAATCTAAGTCATCGCCTCTCCATTCTCCCTGGCTGCTCTGTGTGACTGGCCAAGGAGCCTGGGAGTCCCATGTGACATCTCTCTTGGCCATTTTCTCTGTTCCCACAGCTTCCTCTTATGTTTGGCTTTTAATCTTCTTTGGCCAAGACAGGTCTTCCTGTTCTACCTCTCCCTCCACCAGTCCACTCTGCACAGGGTCACAGAATGGTCTTTCCAAAGCATCTTTCAAATCCATCCTCGTCCTGCTCAAAAATGCTCAGAGGCTTCTCATCACTAGCGTGGGTCATGATATCTGCCTTGTGATTCACAACCTGAAAAGCACTTTCAAACAAGTAAAACAGGTAACATCATCATTCCTCTTTTATAGAAAAGAGGACTGAAGCTCAGAGGGACGTGGTGAGTGACTGGGGTTCACCCAGTGCTACAAGGGGAGCCGGGACTGGGGCTGGGGTCTTCTGGATTCTCCTGGGTGCCTGGCCCATGCGAGTCTTCTCAGCCTCCCCCGGGAGGCCACCAGCAGCATGGTCCCCAGCTGTCACCCTGCTGCCCAGCCTGAGGTCAGTGCCCCAGCCGAGGCCCCGGTCTTGCTCAGAAACCCCTCCTCCATCCCATCAGAGCTTCTCCACAAGCAGAGCTTCTCCTCCATTCCAGCAGGAGCGTCTGCTTCTCCTCCAAGGCCCCCAGGCCGGGCCGGCCCAGTGAGCACTCTGCCTTCCCTGTGGCACCTGCAACATACCCTCTGGAGCTCTAGCTAATTCTAAGCAGGCTCGATGCTAGCCCTGTCCTCTGGGTGCACACTCTGAGCTCTTGGACAGCACCTTGGAACAGGGCCATCTCCATCGTAGGTCCCTCATTAATATTAGTTGAGCTAACCAATGAATGGATGAGGCTGCTGGGGATTCCTTTCTCCAGGAACCCCTTCCAGACCAATGGGTTCAGTAATCCCAATCACCCCCTGACCCTCACACATCCTGCCAGGAATAAAACACACCACAACTAGGACAGTCTCAGCTCCGCCAGGTGGCTTCCCTTTTAACCTCTCTTGGCTTCAGCTGACAATGGCTTTGCTACCTGCCAGGCATGTGGTGAGCATTGAACGGGCTGCTCTCTGTGGGGCATAGCTGCTGTGCACCTGACACTCCTCTGTTATCACGGGACTGGGCATCCACTCGACGCTGGCTCCATCTGGGGGTGCTGGCCTCCTCCCTCCCTCCCCTGCAAGCTGAGGAGGCCGTGAACTCTAGCGGGGGGTTAATTGGCTGGTGCTCAAGGGGTTCCCCGAGGGATCCATGGGGCCGGGGCCCAGGGCACGGCTCATTTCTGGATGTCTCCCCCTGGGCACCAGGCTCTTCCCCATCTCATGGGTGGGTTTGACCAAGTTAACTGCCTCTCTGGGTCTCGGTTTCCTTATCTACACGATGAACACATTGAGTTGAACTTCCAATTTTCAAGTTTTTTAAAGCCACAGAGCTAATAAAACCTTACATTCAAATAAAATCTCACACCAGGAACCCACACGTCTGACCAGTCAGAGCAGAGGTGCTCTAGAAAAAGCAGTGGGTGGCTCTGTGAGCCTCCAAGACCTGAGCCTCCTTCCCAGCCTTGGAGGCCCTGAGGCTTCTGCCCCAAGCCCTGAAGGGTCCTCAGCTCCCAGTACAAACCGCCCATCCCACCCCACTGGTGAGAAGGCTGCCAGCCACCCTCCCAGCCCTGGCATCAACTCTTTTTCATCCCTGCTGAAATTCAACAAGACTGGGGTTGGGGAGGGGTGGAGACTGAGGTTAGAAAGACATCCTATCCTCACAGGAGGGACGTGTATTGTTCAAGCCGATGTTCCCCACCTGATGGGAGCTCTTTCTGGAAACTATGGGGGAGACTTCGGTTTTCTTATCTCTCTATCCCCAGTGCTCAGCTCACTGTCTGATACGAAAAAAGGGGTGCAACAAATGTTTGTTGAATAGGATAAAAGAATGAATGAATGAACAAAGGAGCAATGAGGCTGAGAAGGAATGACAGTGACATCCTCCTTCAGGAACAGTTCCATGCTGTCTGGAGGAACTTGGACTAACTAGCCCCGACCGATCCCATGCCTCCCCCGCCCTCACAAGCACGCAGGCTCACAGGGGAATGCGCAGGCCACGTGGAAACTCCTTCCCCAGCGTCTCCCCCACAGGAGCCTCTGACCTGGGAGAGGGGAGAAGGGATGAGGACTCAGAGAGACCTAGATTCCAAATCTGAAGAGGGAGGCAACTCGGAGGAAGTCACTGCAGGGGCTTGGAGGTGGGCTCCCGGGCGGGGGGGGAGGGGGAGGCCAGGGGCTTCCCAGCCATCCAGAAATCCTTCCCCTCCAACCTGCCCGCCCTGGCGCAGCCCTCCTCCGCTTTCTCCTTGTACACATACTGCCCAGAACAATGCTGAAAAACACCACAGAGACCAAAATAACCTCCTCCCTGCTGGAAAGGGAAAGAGACAAATCTTAAAACCTCATTCACTCCCCCAGGCCTCTCTGGGGGCCTCGCTGGCCTCGCTACCCCACCCCTGCTGGTATCCTGAGAATGGGTGTCCAGGAATGGCTTCCCTCCTTGGACAGACCCTTCCCTGTCTAGTTTGGAGAATTCTACGAAGGAGGGCATGTAAGGTGGCCCCTCAGGGGGGCTACACTTCAGCCCTCCCTCTTCTCCCTACAGCCCTGCCCTCAGCACAGAGACTGCAGCGGTGAGGGGCCTGGAGAAGCCCAGGATGGGGCTCCGGAAGGAAAAAAATGGAACAAAGAGGTAAAGGGGCCAGGGGGTGAAGGGTAGGCCCTGGGAGTATTTAGACTCACTGTGATATTATCTTGTCCCTTGAGCCACAAAAAGATTTTCACTGGGTTCCTGTAAGGGCCCCCAAGTCTGGTACCTGTGGGATTTAGACGACTGGCTGCACAGAGCAAATTCGAGAATTTTGCATTCCCCTACTCTTTCCACTGCAGACACCACTCCAGCTGCCTGGTGCTGCCTACTTGTCTTGTGGATAAAATATCTATTCCAGCCACTCTCATAAGTCAGCGCATTAAGCCCTCGCAGCTATGCAGAAGGTGGTATTCCCATGCCCATTTTATGGGTGAAGAAGCCAAGACTCAGCTGTTCAAGGCAGGGGAAAGCATGGAGGGTCATGTGTTTGCAGAGCAGGAGTGGCCCCCGGTCTGGGGAGGGTCATCTAGTCAGGGGGTCCTGGACATACTTGGAAAGCCAGAGAGTTTTTGGCTCAATGTAAATCCTGGGTATCTTGTTTCACCTGTTCTGCCTACGCCTTCCCACATTGTCTTTTTCCCACTACAGACCTCTGATGTCCCCCTTCTCCGGCCACAAAACTCTCTTCCTCTCAGTCCTGGAATCTGCCCTAGATGGAGTAGTCAGGACTCACACGCTTTCTAGGTAGAAAGGCCCAGCACCCATGGTCTCCATCTTGGCCATGTCTCTCCCCTTGGAATGAACTTACCAGCTGTTGGAGCAGGAGAGGACGAAAGATGTCAATTGCCTGAGTTGACCGGTGGGTAAACAGAAGCCAAGGGAGGAAACGTGATTTGCCCGGACCACCCATTCAGTGAGTGGCAGAGTAAGGCCTAGAAGTTAGCCTTCAGCTCTTCAACTCTTAATCAAGTGCTCTTTTCATGGCACCAAATGGCTCTGCTGCCCAGGAGCACTGTGTTTACCACGGACACCCCCACTCCCTCCTGCCCAGAAGGCTCTGAGGAGATAGTGTGTTTTTTTTCCAGAACAGCTCTCTGGGATGGACCCTGACTGGGCCAGCTCTGTTCTTGAACAGGCCAGTGTAATCCCCCAGGAGGCCTGGCCCTGGGAACAGACAGAGGTTGAGGGAGAAAGGGAGGGAGAGAGAGAGGAAAGAAGGGAAGAGGGTTTTGGTTCATTTTACCCAGAACTGAAGAAAAACAAATCATCTACAGGCACCCCGCAAACGTGCCCACTGCACGTCAACCACCCACAGTAAGAAGAATTGGGGGAGGGCTCAGGTGCCCTCCAGAGCTGAAGATGCTGGAAGGTTAGATAGGGTGATGCAATCACTAACCCCCCCCCTCCTGCCCCCAGCCCCAGCTAGACCTGCCTGGGTCTTCCTGGGGTTTTTCTATCAGCTACATGAGTGAAAATCAGGGGGCTGAGTGAAAATCAAAAGAAAGCCTTGATCCCAAAAGAACCTGGGCCAAGGCAAGGGTTCAAGACAGGGGAATAGGTGCACAGGTCGGCGTGTTCACGTGCTGTGGGGACAAAGCAGAATGTCGGGATGCCATTGAGAGTGTTGAGGAAGTCTGCAGGGGAAGTGGAGGGAAAGGAGGGGGAAAGGAGAGTGGGCACATCCTAGCTTCTCCAGCTGGGCTCCAGGGAAGGACTGCAATTTGCTGTCTGAGGCACAGATTCCTTGCTCCCCAGAAGGCAGAAATGGAAGTGATCTTTCCCCAAGCCGGATTTCTTCCTCCTCCCCCAGAAGATTCAACCTGTCCTTACCCCCTCCTCCCAGCGGCTCAGCTTCCTGCCCCAGCCCATCCCCACTGGGGCTTTAGCACAGAACCCCCTCCCCAGAAGCTGTATGCTTACCCTCCTCTGGGCAGAACTTTTTTCTACCTATCTGGAGATCCAACAAGGGGGCAGTGCCCGCAGGAGCCGGGGTGTGGCCCGGTGGGCCTGATCTTTGCCTGACAGCCTGACTCTCTTTGCCCTCCCAGGCCCACTTCTAACATCCACGAACAAGGCTTTCTCAGATCAGGGTCTCTGCAAGGCATGGGGTTCTGGGTGAGAGTCTGCCCCCAGGAGGTCCTGGGTGAGTACCAGTGGGCCACCTAAACTGTAACTGCAGCAGGAGGCAGCCGCGAGGGATCAGGATGGGGCACAGCGTGGAGAGCACTGTGTCAGGAGTCAAGAGTCTGGTTTCTGACTCTGGGCCCCTTAGGATTTGCCATGTGATCTTGTGGAAGTCCCTCCTTCCCCAGGTCTGCTTCTTCATCTATAACCTGAGGGGATTGCACTGGATACTTTTTGGCTTAGGTGCCATGCTATGAAGAGGGAGGGGGAGGAAAGAAAAGGGGCACAAGAGGGGATGACAGTGGCCGAGATAATCTTAGGAAGGTAGATCACTTCTCTGAGTCCCAGTGCCCTCATTTGTAAAATGGACATTGCTAATAGACGAACAAGCAGTTCTGAAAGATAGAGAAGAAATGAATATAATGACTCAGGATAGTCTGCAAAGTAATGTGCTCTGGAAGGATGTTAGTTCCTGGGAATATGCAGGGGCTGGTTTCATGAGAGAGCAGGGTTTCAGCAGTGAGAGGTGGCAGCGTGTGCTGGGGCTTCTAGCTGACTGTTGGGGGCAGGGGTTCGGGTGGGGGGCACCCTGGAGCCCTGCAGGTGAGAGGCCATGCCTCTCATGCAGGTGAGAGGGTGCAGAGGTGGCCCGAAGCCAGACCGGGGCTCCCTCCCGGCATCACGCACTGAGAAGGGAGCCAGTGAACACAGGGAGGCTGCCCGTCTGTCCACTCCTGACGCTGGATTCACACACCAGACCCTGCGAAAAGCTCACGTTTTCCCAGCTTTTCTCACCCAGAGTCACTTCCTTTGTTTAGAGGAGGGGGTGGGGGAGGAGACGGAGGGCGAGGAGGGAGGGGCCCGCTGGTGCTGCCGCCGCCCCCGCCCCCTCCCGGTGTGCGGAGCCGGGTTGTCACTCAGCTCTCGAGCCGGGGGCGACGGAGGCGCCGGCGCCCGCGTCGAGTCCCAGCCAGCGACCGTCGCCCTGGACCCGACAGGCTGGCCCTGGCTCATCCAGCCATCCCCGGAGCGGGCTGCTGCTGAAGGCGTCGAGCTGGGAGGGCGCTGGGACACAACCGTTCAGGTGGCTAGGAGCTCTGCCAGCTCTGGTGACCTTGGGTAAGTCTATGCCTCGGTTCGCCCCCGGGGCTCCCCAGTGGGGATGCAGGAGAGGGCTGAGAGGGGAGGCCAGAATGCCCCTTGGGGCAGGAGCGGGCGAGAGTCCCTGGCCTGGGAGGGTCCCTGGAGCGGGATCAGGGAGCTGTGAGAGGCGGGCGCCAGCAGTGCCCGGGGTGGGTGGTGCCGGGCACGTGTGCGCTCCGGCCGGGCAAAGGGGAGCCGGCGCCCCGATCTGCGGCTGGGCTCCGTCCCCCAGCCCCACGCCTGCCAGCCCAGTCCCAGGTGCGACACCGGGGCGCTACCTCTTTAAAAGCGCCCGGGGCCGAGCCTCCGCTGCACCATGTGATTGCTTGAAAGGCCGGGCTGGGAGAGCTGCGGCGGGAGCCGGTGGACGATGAGCCGCTGCGCGGTGCCTGGAGCCCAGCCCTGCCCGGCGCGGCCCCGCAGCTCTGCGCGCCGCCAGGTGCCAAGAACTTTGGGCACCTCCTCCGGGACCCCCTGGTGGCCAGCGGGCAGGATGGTGAGCTCCCTGCAGCCTCTTCTGTGGGATGGGTGGGCAGAGCCAGGCACAGGGACCCCTGTGGGGTGTGTGCGTGCCCAGGGAGCTGCCTCACACCTGATAAAAAAGCCAGTGGAGGAGTGAGCACTGCTATTTTAAGTTGTTGAATGGAACCTCTAGGATTGATAAGGGGAGGGGACAAAGATTAGGCAGAGAAAGGGCCAGGGTTCTCCACCAGCCTGGGCAGGCACTAGGTGTGCCAAGTGGGGTACTGCTCCAAAAGGCAGCCAGAGTGTCTGAGCTGCCCGGGCTCCCCCTGCCCCTCCCAGGCATGCTTCCCCACCCCAGGCTTCCGTGACCACAGGTACCTGCCTCCTGACCCTTGGTGCCCGTCCGCTGATGTGCCTGGCCTGTGCCTGCCATGCCGCCCTCCATCTCGGCCTTCCAGGCCGCCTACATTGGCATCGAGGTGCTCATCGCCCTGGTCTCTGTGCCCGGGAATGTGCTGGTGATCTGGGCGGTGAAAGTGAACCAGGCACTGCGGGATGCCACCTTCTGCTTCATCGTCTCGCTGGCGGTGGCTGATGTGGCGGTGGGCGCTCTGGTCATCCCACTAGCCATCCTCATCAACATTGGGCCACGGACCTACTTCCACACCTGCCTCATGGTCGCCTGCCCTGTCCTCATCCTCACCCAGAGTTCCATTCTGGCCCTGCTGGCAATCGCCGTGGACCGCTACCTCCGCGTCAAGATCCCCCTCCGGTGAGTCCAGAGCCGCTGAAGGTACCCGCTGCGCCCCACCCTGCGCCCCATGCTGGGTGGCTCCAGGGCCATCTAGAGAGGACGAAAGGTAGAGCAGAAGACCCCACGGAAGCCAGATAGTCCCTGGGCCATTGTGCGCCAGCCCTCACTCTGCCTTCCTGTCCCCTCTACAGTGCCAGGCTGAGCTGCAGTGGAAGCAGTGGGGGGCTAGGTAGTTGGAGGAATGGGAACCTGGCAGTGCCCAGGACCCCAGAGCCGAAGCTGCTGCTGTTCCCCTAACGTGCCCGGGGAAGCCGAGGCTGCCCGTCCAGCCTGGGGGGGGGTTGGAGGGGGGCCACAAACACGGTCACAGTGAGTGATGGGTGGGAATAAACTGAGCTCCACCCAACCAGGGATGGGGAAGGGGCCAAGCAGATGGCTAGAGTGGGGTGTCCGGAGGGTGGCCTACCAGGGGCAGGAGAGCTGCTTCTCCAGCCAGCCCCGGGCAGGCTTCCCGAACACACTCTTCAGCTCTCCTGTTTTCTGGTGTGGGCGGCAGCCAGCTCCACCCTCCAGCACTGTCCAGTTGAACCCAAGCGTCTGATTACCTCTGCCCAACTTCCACTTACGGGATCTCTGTTGCAGGCAGGAGGGGGGAGAGATGCAGGTGCCCGCCCTTACAGTCCCTGTTCTGTTGCTAAGCTGTGTGTGGCTTTGTCACGCACCACAGGGGAGCTGATGCTGGGCCCAGGCAGCGCCAGGGTGGGTGGCCTGACAGTGGCGGTCCTCAGGCGGGTGTCCAGTCCACGCTGGGGCCTGCCAGGCCATAATCTCGTCACCAGGCACTGCCTGGGCCACCGAGTGCCAGTGAATGCCCGGGCGCGCTGCCAGTCTGTGCTGGTCCTGCTGGGACACTTGTGAGGCATGCTGGCCCCTTCTTTGAGTCTGGTCACCACCAGTAGATTCCCTTCCTACCGGGAGATCTGGCCATCTCTGGCACCTGCCATTCCCAGAGTAGTTTCCATATCTAGGACACGGGGCCTCTGGCCTCACTTGGCAGCTTGCCCGGGCAGGCCCAGGCGCCCACGTCTCTCCCGTGTGTGTTACATTTGTGCACATTTACCTTCTCGAAGCTTTTCTTCATGCACCACTGTTCTCCTGTCCTCTCTGTGATCCTCTAAGGGCGGTGGAGTAGGAACTGGTAAAGGAGAAACTTCGGAAAGACCCACAGGGTCTCCCGAAGCTGGTTGGGAGCACAGCCTGGATTTCCCACCTTCCTTCCTGACTCTCCCTGCCCGGGCGCCGACATGCCAGTCTCCGACATGCCCTGTGTACCTCCCTCACGACCTTGTTTCCCAGGGGAGGTGGGTGAAGACTGCAGCTCAGGGGACAGGGGGAGGCAGAGAAGGGAGCCCTGAAGTCCCCTGCAGGCCCCGCTGTGGAGGGGCCTCCTGCTGCCATTGGTCCCAGGTCGTGGCTGGGCCGTGCAGAGAAAGCCGGTCTCAGCGCATTAGAGCGGCCTGGGCCTCTGAGCCGGACCATTATAACAAGGTGTTGCCACATTAGGAAACTCACTCAGATATGCAGATGTAGGAGGGCCGCTCGAGAAACTGTCTGCTGAGCGGGTGCCAAGGTGAACCGAAGGCCCGATCCCGATGTGACAGAGGTCACAGGCCTGCAGAATGTGCCCTGCTCGCCCTGTGGGGGCACACTCGGTCTTCCAGGGGGTGGCTGTGGTTGCTTCTTGCTCCGGCCTCTGGGAGCTGGGGGTCTTGGGGAGCTGTCTTCTGAGGGCCAAGGCAGGGGGGTGCCTAGAGGTGGAGAATACAGGTCTGGGTTCGAATCTTAGCTATAAGTTCCTAGCTGTGTGACCTTGGGAAAGCCCCTTCTTCACCTTGTGAAGCTTCAATTTCCTCATGTATAAAAGGGGACATGAATAATAGTGCCTTCTTCCAGTGCCTGGGTGGCTCAGTTGTTGAAGCATCTGCCTTCGTCTCAGGTCATGATTCTGGGGTCCTGGGATCGAGTCCCACATCAGGCTCCCTGCTCGGCGGGAAGCCTCTTTCTCCCTCTCTCCCGCTTGTGCTTGCTCATTAATAAATAAAATCTTTTAAAAAATGAATAAGTATCATTTAAAAAAATAACAGTACCTTCTTCCTAAAATGACTGGAAGAATATAATAAACTATCTATAAAACACTTAGTACCATATAATGCACTTAGTGTTACCTGCAAGCCGTAAGCGGTATGTTCATGTGTGTAGTTTTATTGACATTATTAACATATGCCTCAAAGTGGGTGTGAATAAGCAAGCCCTGGCGCCCCACCCCACGCACACTCGTGCTCTTCTCCAGCAGCACATAGGCTCCCCCCATCCATGCATGCACGTGCGCGCACACACCGCATTTCCAGGCAGGTTTCAAAATACTGTTAAGTTCTATTTGTGCATGTTTCTTCCTCCTTGGTGGATTGTCAGTGTGTTCAGGGCAGTGACCTGAGCAGCAATTGCCTGTGGTCCCTTTCTGCAAGTTCTCCAGAATGCCTGGCTCCGTGTTTGGCACAAGGCAGACACTTAGTAAATGTCAGTTGAATTGGATGAGTTTTCAGAGCCTACAGGGTTGAGCCTCCGTCAGGCCTTCCAGATGTCTAACCTCTAACCTTCTTCCTGGGAACTAGACCTCCCCTGCATTCTCCTTCAGGGATCTGACCACAGCTGCCCCAACAGCTCAGGCCGTTCCTTTGGAACCACACCCCGGCAGTGCCTGGGAGTGTCCTGTCCTGTGGATAGGAGTCTTCTCAGGGGGAGAAAGGCGGCTGGGGTCTAGCTCCTAAAGCCAGGATCCTTGAGGCTGGGCTGACGGGCTGGGCCACTCCAGGCCCTGGCCCCTGGGTCCCCCTGCGGGAGGAACAGCATGGTCCTCCCTGGGCAGTCAGAATCAGCAGGCTGCTGGGCCTGGGAGAGCATCTCTCAGCCAGAGGTTCTCCACCCCCACCCCCCGCACTTGGCTTGCTGCCCTGACAAGCCAGGGAGAGACAGATGCTGTGGACACTGGGGAGGACTACTGACCGAGCGGTGGTGGGGCATCTGTGGGGTGGCCCGGTGATAGCAGTGAGCTTGGGCCCCTCACCAAGCAAAGCATGGTTTGGTCAGCCAACCACAAATTTTATTTCATTCCATTTGGCAAAAAGCCAAAGGAGAAAAAAGCTTCACATCACATAGTATGATCCAGTTACAAAAAAGAAAAAAAGAAAGAAAGAAAGAAAGAAAGAAAGAAAGAAAGAAAGAAAGAAAGAAAGAAAGCTTGAATTATTGATTTGTCAATAACCTGTGGTCATTTACATGTGTTTTGTATCTTATTTGCATAGCACCCGCTGGCCTGCTAATCAGACCCTATTCCCCTGAGCTCCTACTTCTAGGGAATCTCCAGCATTCTTCCACCGCCCCTCCCCTGAGTTTCTTTGGTGGGACTCTGTGGCCTACTCCAGGGGGCTGGTTAGGGGGTGGGGTGCCCTGAGCAAGGGCTACCTGTGGCCAGAGAGGTTGGGGTGGCGTGAAGGGGTGTTGGGTGTCTGGGAGTCAGAAAACCTTGAGTTTGAGCCTTGCTCCGTTTCTACCTAACTGTGCGTCCTTGGCTAAACTATTCAACCTCTCTGAGCCCCAACCCCCACCTCATCTGTTTGGTAAAGGGACTAGATCTGAGGCCTCCGAGCTTCCTTTCGGCGCTATGTGGTTCTTCCTTATCATGACTCCTGCTGATGCGGTGTTGAGACCCTGGGAAGGTTGTGTTGGGTTGTGTTTTCTAGCTCTTAGTGGTTCTGAGCCAGGCACAATGTTACGTGTTGTTGTTGTTGTTTACATGCTTCATTGCATTTAGGGTTCCTAGCCTCTCACTAGTAGACGGCATTGCTATCCCCATTCTATTGACGCTTCTGTAGAAAGACTGAAGTCTGAGGGCCAGGGCGGTTCAGTGATTTGCCCAGACAAACATCTTGTCAGGAGCAGAGACAGGATTTGAATCCGGGCCTGTCTAGCAGATGTCTGTAACCAGGGAGAACATATGTATCTTGAATCAGCCCCACGAAGCTGTGGGATTTATGAAGGAGTTTCCTCAAGGCTGTCAGTGGGGTGATTTTTCTCCTCTGATCTTTGCCAATGGCTTCTGCGCTCTGCACGGCCGTGCTGGGCGCCTCCCTCTCAGACCTCCTCACCTTCACTCCAGTGGGCAGGGGAGCTGCTGGCAGGCCGGCTTCTGTCCACAGCTGGAGGCCGGCCCAACTGGGCTGCTGACCCGGGGGAGCCCAGCAGAAAGCGTTGGAGGCCAGCATGCCGGGGCAGCGGAGAAATCTGGTAGATTAGGACATGTTTGCTGTTAGAAATCAAGTGAGCCTTTCCCACCCGGTGAGCCTGGGTCTTTTTTGATACCCCAAGTGTCTCCCGTGCTTGTACCCCGGCAGGAGACCAGCCGTGGCCCCAGGGCCCCAGAACAATTGTTCTCTATGGTGCCGTCTGCCTTCAGGGGTGGTAGGCTGTCTCCAGCTCCCCTACTGGGGGTGGGGGGGGTGAGTCACAGGCCTCGACTGGCTGGGGGGAGAGGAGCCCTGCAGCTTGACTTCCTCACACTTGCAGAAGGGGAACAGCAGGGACCCAGGGCTCCAGCTCAAGGTCACTCCGTCTCTAGCCCTTTCCTCCTCCCAATTCTGATTCTCCATCCCCAGCCTCTGATGGAGAAGGCTCGGGCAGGAGGAGCCCTTGACAATGGGCCCTCCTCAAGGAACAGAACAGAGCAGGCAGCCTCCCCAGGATAAGTCAGCAAATCAGTGGTGGGCTTTGAGGGAGAAAGTGAAGAGAGCCTGTCCCTTTGAGATGAAAAGGGAAATGTCTTTGTTTGAATGAGGGCTGACCTTCAGGTGCTAAAGAGCCTGCCGAGTGCAGGGGGGACGTGGATTTTAGTGGAGGCAAATCTGGACGAGTTTCAAGGATGAAAGAAAGCTTCCCCCAGCTGGCATTGGAACTCCTTCCAGGAGGCCTCTAAGGGCTTTAGGAACAAGTTGCCCAGGTGTTAGTGCTGCTTGGAAGCAGGGGAATGGCCACGATGCCGTCTAGAGAACCCCTCCACCAAGGCTCATGGGGTGGACCCTTAGAGGCCGTGCCCTGACATTTGATATTCATTTCTGAGCACGAAGGCAATCCATGCGCACGGTGAAAATGTTGAGAAATATGGGGAAGAATACAGATGATAAAGTCACCAGTAATTCCACCACCTACAGATAACTAGTGTTAACATTTTGGTGTTCCAGAAAATTTCTCCACATGTATCTATATATAGCTGTATCTCTATATATCTGTATCTTTCTCTATAGAGAGAAATATAAATATAATTTTTACATGGTAGAGAGCATGTGTGGCTCTATATCCCACTTTATTTACTTACTGTATTATAAGTATTTCCCTATGTCAATAAGAATGATTTTGTAAGAATTTTATGAGGGTAAAATATTGGATTGTCTTTTTGTTCATCCTTTAGGTCTCAGCTAACACAGCCCCTCCTCCGGGAGGACATCTCTGACCCCCTCTCACCTGGACAGGGCCAGGCTCCTCTGTTAGGGACTCAGGCTGTATCCACTTCTTCCCAGTTCCTTATGGTCTAGGTGGTTTTTCTGAGCCGGCGACACAGCAGGAGGGCCAGGACCCCATCTGTGTTCGTATCCCCTGTGCCCGGCCCAGAGTAGGCATGCTGGACACATTTTTTGAATAAATGAATTTCATGTCTTACTTCTTCCTTCTTACATTTTTAGCTGTTTGGATTGTGACTGATTTTGTATAATTACGATTAACGCTACAATGGTACCCACAATTCACCTTGTTTGTGCGGTCAGGGCCAAGCCCAGAGCCCTGGCTGTGCCTTCCGGTGCAGAGCACAGCTTCCAACTACCAGGATTTTTAAATGAAGTTAAATATTTTTCCTCTCTCTTTACTCCACTTCTCCCCACTCCTCCTGCCCAAGTTCATGGACACTGCTGATCCCCAGAGGTACGTCTGGTAACCCTCTGCCCATTTGCCCTTCTGGGCTAGACAGGGCGGGACTGGCTGGCCCGGCCTCCTTCTCATTACCTAGTCTCTAGTCCCTGAGGCCTGGACATCCTGTTTCTTTGCCTCTTGGTGAGGAGAGCAGCTCCCCGGGGAGAGGCTTGGAGCATGGCTCTTTCTAGTTGTCCGCATTTGGCAGGGTGGGCACAGAGCAGAGAGGAAGGAGGACGGAGGGCTCCTTGGGCTGTGTGAATGACCTCTTCATCTTCAGTCTCTTTAACTCAAGCCCAGAGGAGGCTGCCAGCTGCTGTAGGGCAAAGAAGAGGCTGGTGGGTCATGGTGGGATGGGAGAGGAAGAGGGGGCAGGTGGGTGGGTGGGCCTTGGCATTCCTGCCCCCTTGGAAATACCGGCTTGGGGGTGGGCAGGGAGGTGGAAGCAGTGGCAAGGGCCTTCCCTGACCCTGAAGAAGAGGAGATGAGGAAAGTTCTCCTGCATTGCTCCTCACCCTGGGAGTTTTATCCCTGGCAGGAGTGGAAGTATAAGGTCAAGGAGATGGTGGCTTCCACACAGCTATGTCATAAACTGACTTGGAGCCCCTGTCATGTCCCAGGCACTGTGCAGGCCTTGCACCTGTGGATACAAAGATGAGTGGGCTGGTCTGGTCTCTCCCTCCATCTGGAGGCTCTCAGCCACTGTTGAAATTGTGGATTCCTGCAGACCAAGGTGGTTGAGGACAAACCCCCAACCTGCCTGGGGTGGGAGTGGGGGTGTCAGGAGACTGGTGCCTGACACCTTGCAGTGCCTGGGGGGCGCAGCTGGACCCTACTCCACCCCCACCCTCTGCAGCCCCGGTCACGCGGGAGAGGCCCTTCGGGACTATCTCCCTGCCACCTGCCTCCAGAACTTCTCTGTCCTGGGGGAGTGGGGAAACTGGTTACCCTTTCTTGTTCTCATACAGAGCCCTGATATAGATAGATCTGTTCATTCATTCATTCACTCATTCATTCATTCAACAAACATTTACCTTATGCCTCCTCTGTGCCAGGCATTGTTACAGATACTCAGATACTCAGGATACGTGCGTTAACAAAACAAAGATTCCCCTAGAGTCTGCATTCTAGTGGGATGGAGGACAGATGCTAAGTATTAACCACAATATCTGATATGCAGAGTGTTAGAAGGTAGACCGAGCCAATGGGAAAAGGAAAAGAGCAGGCTAAATGGGATTGGGGTTGCCAGGGTGGGGGTGGGGAGAAAGGGTTGCAGTTTTTGTTTTGTTTTGTTTTAAGATTTTATTTATTTATTTGAGAGAGAGAGAGAGAGAGCATGAACAGCGTGTGGGGGGGGAGGAGAGGGAGAAGGAGCGGGGGTGGGGGGCAGGGAGAGGGAGAAGCAGGCTCCCCACTGAGCAGGGAGCCTGACACAGGCTCCATCCCAGGACCCTGAGATGTGACCTGAGACCCAGAGATCATGACCTGAGCCGAAGGCAGACGCTTAGCCTTAGCCGACTGAGCCCCCCAGGCACCCCGTAAAGGGTTGTAGTTTTAAATGGGGTGGCCATGGAGGCTCCCTTGAGAAGGTGCCTTTTGAGCAAAACTTTAGAGGGGAGGGACAAAGCTGGGCAGATATTAGGAGAACATTTCACGTGGAGGAAATGCTTAGAGCAAAGGTCCTAGGCAAGGAAGGTACCTGAAGGGTTGGTTTGGGGGGACTGGCAAGGAGGTCTGTGCCGCTGGGGTAGAGTGATAAAGGAAGAGAGAGGCCGAAGATACGACTGGAAAGGTCATGACCTACTGACTCGGAGGCTGCTGGAAGGACTTTGGCTTTTATTCTGAGGGAAATGGGAGCCATTGCAGGGTTTAGAGCAAAGAAGCCACATGATCTGACTTAGGTTTTAAAGGCTCACTCTGCTGCTATTGAGAAGGCACCGGAGGGGGAAGCAGGGGTCTGGGTAGTTCTGCAGTAGAGGTGGCCTGAGACAGAATGGCGCTGAGCTGGTGGTGAGAAGTGGTGAATTCGGGATGAGCATTTTCAAAGTTTACTTTTTATTGAGGTAAAATGTGTATATAGTGAAATGCTTAAGTCTTAAGCATGTAGCTTAATGAATTTTTGCATGTAGCTGTCTGTGTCTATGTGACCACCACCCCGATCAGTATTTGCAACTTCTCAGCACTCCAGATGGTTCCCTTTTGTCCCTCCTATACCCTCTGAAAGGTCATCACCATTCTGACCTTCATCCCCATAGACTGATTTTGCCTGTTCTTGAATTTCTATAAAGGGAATCAAGTAGTATGTTCTCTTTTGTGTCTGGCTTCTGAAGCTTAAAATGATGTCTGAGATTCATCCCTGTTATTGAGTGAAACAGTAGGATTTTTTTGTTTGCTTGTTCGATGGCTTGTGGTTCTTTTTTTTTTCTCATTGCTTGAATTCCATTGTATGAATGTACGATGATTTGTTAAAATTCTGGATGTATTTTGAAGAGCCAAGGAATTTGCTTATGGATTGGATGTGGGATGTGAGAGAAGGAAGAGTCAAGCATGACCAGACTTTCAGTCCTCAGCAACTGGCAGGGTGGAGTTGGCATTATAAGGCGGGAGAGGCTGCCGGGCGGTCCGGGTTTTGTGTGCAACGGAGTTCAGATTTGGACACATTGAGTTTGGGGTATCTGTCAAGTAGCTCTGGAATGTTGAGTGGGCGGGTGGATGGCTGTGCAAGGATGGAGTGCAGGAGAGAGATGTGGGCTGGGGATATAAACACGAGAGCCATTGCATGCCAATGGTGTATACATCCCCAGGCAGCCCTGATGAGATCTTCAGAACGAAAGTACAGACAGAGAAGAGACGAGGCCTGAGGCCTGAGCACTGAGAGGTCGGAGGGAAGAGAAGACGTGGATGTAGGAGGAAAACCGGAGCGAGTGTGGCGCCCGGGTAGCGGAGCTGGGAAAGTATGTCAAGGAGAAGCGAGGGATTGGCTGTTGAGGGTGGCTGGCCATGGATCCAGTGAGACGAGGACTGAGAATTACCACTGGGTTTAGCAAAAGCAGTGTCAGTGGAGTGGTGGGAGCAGAAAGCTTGGCTAGAGAAAGCTCCAGAGAGAAGAGGAAGGAATTGAAGGCAGTTGACGTAGATTACTCTTTTGAAGAATTTTGTTACGAAGGGAACAAAGCAATGGGGCAGAAGCCATCAGGAGACGCAGGAACAAGGCATTTTGTTTTGTGTTGTTTTCTGAGATTGGAGGGACGTTAGTACGTTTGGGTACCGATGACTAACCATCCAGCAGAGAGTGCAAAGCTGACGTTGGAGCCAAGGAGAGAATTTCGGGGGTGGTGGCTTTGGTTCAGCAGGGTCGGGACCCACGCAGACGGGCTGGCTCAGAGGCAAAGGAGGTCGTCATCAGGCAGGAAGTCGGAGTGTGTGGTACAGATGCAGGGAGGTGAAGCTCTCTTCTGATTGTTTCAGCTTTCTCTCGGAAGTGGGAAGCAAGGTCATCGGCTGGGAGGGAGGATGCGGGAGGAGGCGGTCGGGAGAGTAGCAAGTGTGAAATAATTCTCTGGAAGTGGGGGAGGGACTAGACTCGGGAAGAGGAGTATAACTGGGGGCAGCATGAAGGGCCCACCTGAAGTTCACGGTGCTGAATCTAAAGGGAGACCCCGGCGACGGGGTTGTGTGCTTATCGCCAGCCGTGTTCAGCGGCACTGATGCAGGCATGGGAGAAGGGGGAGAGTTCATCCCTGCATTCACCCAGAAGGGCCAGATTCTGGGCCAGGCGCTAGGTGTCTCATCACGGTCATGGAGTGGGCCCTGGTCCCTGGGGCTTAGGAACTGGTGGAGGGAGAGGGCCAGCCTACAGATAAGCGAGAAGGTGGCTACAATCATAACTGGAGGAGAATTCAAGGAAGGAAGCCATCCTGCTCGTCTCTGTGGCTGGCTCTGGCTTCTCCAAACCCTGAGTCAGTGTCCAAGGAGATCTACAGGTGCCCGAGGACTTAGGTAGGGTCTTGTAGGCCTTATGGTTCACGGTTAAGGGTTTGAATTTTATTCTAAGTGTGCTATGAAGCCTCTGAGTGCTTTAAGCAGGGAATGACATAATCTAAATTACATTTTGAAAAGGTCAGGATTTGTCAATGAAATATTAGCAAATCAATCTAGTGATAGATAAAAAGGTTAATACATTACAACCAAATAGGGTTTATTGCATGCATTTAAGGCTGGTTTAACATTGAAAAAACTCAATCAGTGTATTCAGCACATTAACATAAAAAGGTCACCCTGCCTGTTGTGTGGAGGATGGGTGGATGGAGCAAGAGAAGTCTGTAGGAGGTCATGGCTACCGGAGTGGGTGGGGGCGGGCAGGGAGCCCAGGAGGCAGTGGAGATGGAGGGAACCGCGAAGAGTTAGGGTGTGTTAGATTAGAGCCAACTGGCAATGGGCTGGGTGTGCAAAGAGGGAGAAGGGGTCAAGTGTGACTGCCACGTTTATGGTTGAAGCCATTGGGTAGATGGTGGTGCCGATTCTGGAGAGAGGGTGGGGAAGGAAGAAACTGGAGGGAGATTTGGACCCAAGTGGAGGCGATATGCTAGTGGGTTCTCTGGTGGTCTTCTCTCTCTTGCTAGTACACTCCAGCTTCTATCCCTTCGTGGGGTCCGGCAGGTGGGCCCTTTCTTCCCCCACACAGCCTTGAGGAAGGGGCCACTCAAATATCCAGCAAGCTTCCTGGGTGCCTCCTGTCACTTCATCTACTGTCCTCCCACTTCTTAGGAGGCCGTTGGCTTTCTTAGGCTGGAACCACAGTCAATAAGGACGTGTGGCTTTGGGCTCCCTAAAGCTTCCAGAAGGAGATAGCAGAGTTGGGGTTCTTCCTTCCTGCCAGGCTCCATTCAGAACGAGACACAGTGGCTTCTGGGATAGCTAAGGCCCCGGAGTCTCTGTCCATCCTCAGTGTCCCTCAGGTGACACTGTCCCCAGACTCTCTGTGTGCCTCAGAGCCCCCGTTCCCACCCGTATTGCTGCCACTCACCAGGCCTGGCACTGTGGGTTGTGCTGATCCCCTGTGTGGTAGCTGTCCCTCCCCCACCCTACAACAGGGTCCCCCCAGGACCATGGTGGGGCCTTGAGCAGTGCAGTTTCCGCTAAAGCAGCGGAGAGACGGTCAGTCACAAAGCAGCGAGCCAGTATCCGATCTGGCCCCGCCCTGATGGGCAGAGCAGGTGGGGCGGGGGAGCCCCATCCAGGTCTCTGGTGCCCGGGGCTGCTCGGAGAAGCCCTGTCTCTTCTTCCACGAAGAAGCGTCTCCTTTTGCCTCGTGCAGCAGAGAATGCCTTGCAGGGCAGTTGGCAGGGTTGGCCTGGGCACCGAAGGCTGGACCTCGCGGTGGGCAGCATGCAGTCTGATCTCAGAAGCCACTGGTTTCTGATTCTCCCCTCTCCACCCTGAGGAGGGGACCAGACTACAGCATGGCAAGAGCTGCTTCTCAGGGCTTTTGTTTGCCTATCCCAATAGAACCAGGAGCTCTGACGCACACCCACCCAGCTGGAACGGGAACTCACCAGGCAATGATTCTCTCGCGGGCACAAGAGGGGAAGGTCTGTTTGCAAAAAAGTCCCCCTACCCCAGATATTTTTAATGATCCCCTTTTCAGGGAGGCATCTCTCTTGCCCTGCTTTACGGAAATACATCAGCGGAATGAAGGGTAAGAGCAGTCTCCCCAGGCCGACGGTTCCGGCACTTAAAGCTCTGCCACTTTGGAGCGCTTACTTAACCTTTCTGAGCTTCCGTTTCCTCTTCTGCCAAAGAGGCTTCTTAATACTTCCTTCCAAGGGCTGTCAGGAGGCCTAGAGATGAGCTGCGTTAAGGGACTGGCACATGTAGGTACTCAGTGAGTGGGGGCTCTTGTCCAGTAATCCTAACTCCTTTTTCGTTTACTGCTCCGTGTTACGTGACCGCTGGGGTCCCACGGGGCTCGGGTCCATGGCAAATGGGTTGTGTGCCCCGTGAGGGCAGGGTGTGGTTCTCTCCATCTCTCTGGCTCGTTGTATCCCAGTACCTAACACGCGCCCGGCGGTCGCCTGCTAGGTGACCGAGTCAGTGTCTGTCCGGGGAAGGAATGAGAACGTGCTCGCATGGAGGAAAGAGGCCTCAGGGGGCAGATGGAGGGGCCGGCTTGGGAAGAAGTCAGTCTGATCTTCCGTATTCATCCACAGAGGCAGGTACCGGAGCGTGAAGGGTTATTTCATTAAAACATTCCCAAGAGATTGGAGGGCGGGGGGCCAGGGTGCAGAGGCGTAAAAGGTCTCACCAGAGCTTCCCTGGCAAGTTGCAGGGAGAGTCCTGGTCTCTGGACCCCAGCTTGTGTCCCTCTGGTCCCCATGCTCCTGTTTCTATGAAGGGAGGGTGTGAGCAGCCCCTCCCGAGCCCTCCTTGTCCTCCCGAGGGGCTGGCATCTGAGGGAGCTGAAGCAAGAGATCCCCTGGGGGGCCGGCGGCTCCGTAACTGCTCTCCGGGGGGGAAACATTCAGTGTGTTTGTGGACTCACAGTGCTCAGCGGACACCTCCAAGGTGGCTCGTGTTCTGCAGAGTAAACACAACCCCCACTCCCTGTGTCCTGGGCTCCGAGGGCTGCCTTGATGATAAGGGCTGGGGAGAGACACAGACACCATTCAGAGTGGCTGTGTCAGGCCCCAGGGGCTGACGGTCTGGGAGTGAGCAGCGAGCCAGCAAGGGGTGTGAAGGCGCGACGCCTCTGCCACCACCACCTGTAATGATGACAGGAGGCCACTGTGGCTTCGGGCTCTCAGTGGGGTGTGTGTGTGCATTCACGCGTGCATACCTGGGTGTGTGCTTGTGTGGGAGTGTGTGTGTGTGTGTGGAGGTGTTATAGCTTTTTATTTTTATCTTTACAAATAAAAAATAATACCCTGGGGTTCCAGACCTTTCATTTGACCCTGCTTGCTCCCCCCTGACCCCCATCCCAGCTCTCACTCTCTGAGGCCCAGACAAGAGTCCCAGCCCCGCTAGTCTCTTTCCTGTTTGTGGCCCGCCCCCAACCTCCAGTTCTCAAGCCCCATCCCCCACCATTAATCCTCCTTGACATAAGAACACAGTTTATGGGTTTAAGTCAACAAGTGTTTTCTGACAACACAGGTCTTGTCCTCAAGGGCACAGACACACATTCTGGTAGTGAGACACAGTTTACCAGCTGCCACGCAGCAAGAGGCCTGAGCAGGCCTGCCCTGCACCCAGGCACTCAAAGCCAAGGTCACTCCCCCAGCCAGGATGCTCAGCCCCAAACCTCCTTGTTCCTGTGCTCAAAACTCACTTTCCCTGCCTCCAAGCCAGTCACTTCTTACCCTGTGTGTCCTTGGTATGGAGAAGAAGATAAAAGAAGGGGATTTAACATGTAAGACCACATCTTAACCACAAACACACACAAACACACACGCACCCCCAAGAAAGCTATTTTCTTCTCTTCTCTTGTCTAATTCCTACTAATTCTTTAATACTCAGCTCAGATAAGACCTCCTCCAGGAAGCCTTCCTTGATCTGCCTTCATGTTCCCATATTCTCTTCTTCAAGGGCTTTAAACACAGCCCTTGTCAAATTGCATGGAGGTAATCTCCCTCATTTGCCTGTGAGCAGTTTGTGTGTGTGTGTGTGTTTTGGGGGGCGGGTCCAAGCCTATTCATCTGTCTCCATAGTGCCCAGCGTGCTTTCCACCCATTTTTGATATCTGATGTCTGGCCCAATGAATTAATGAATGAATGGTAATAGTAGCAAGTGATCCTTGAGCACCTAATATGTGGTAAGCCCTGCGCTAAATACTTTATATGGACTCTATTTATTTATTTAGAGTGCAAGTGGGAGGGAGGTGCAGAGGGAGAGGGAGTGGACTCTCTTATTTAAATCCATGCATAATTTTAGGGGCTCTAACAGTGTTTGACATTAGTTGTATAATATAGCCCTAATGTCCACAGTTTCTGAAAAGCTGAGGCCCAGCGAGGTTGAACAGCGTGCTATCGGGCACATAGCTGCTAAGTGTAACAAGAGTTGCTGAATGAACATCTGAATGGATGAATGAAAAGATCTGTATTTGAGCCTTGACTCCAACATTTATTCTGGGTGATTTGGGGTAAATCACTTCCCTCTTTGGTTCTCAGTTTTCCCATCTATAAAATGGGCCTAATTCCAATCCTTACCACAAAGAGTTATCTGTGAGGCAGTGTTCTTGGAATTCGAGGGGAGAATGGCTTCATTGTTCGGGGATACGGTGGCACTGGGATGTATGTCGGGGGAGGAAGGTGTTACCATGATCCCCATCCCCAGCCCAAGTCTGCTCTCTGGTCTGTAGTTCCAAGTGCTGCCCGAGGCTGGCCTGATAGCCTGGCACGGAGGTTGCAGAAGGAGCTGATGTTTTCTGCAGGGCTGCAGGTGCGCGAGGGGAGCAGAAACCCAGGAGCCAGACGGAGCTGCCACGAGAAGGCGGGGAGGGTCAGGAAGTGGGTGCTGCCGCACGCCTGGCACACGAGCCACTTTTGCCTTTGGAGCTGATGTTTAAAGAGAAAGCGTCTTCCCTCTCGGATGTCAGGCCATGCTGCCTGCCACCTGCTGCTCCCGGCTCCAGCGTGCTCCCCGGGCAGGGGCGTGCGGGTAGAGCAGAGGCTGCACACCGCCAAGCTCCCTGTGGCCACACCAGGCGGGGAGGCGTGCCTTGAGGTTGGCGGGGAAGGAACCAGCAACGACTTGAATGTGCAGGCTGGTGCTGGGCCTTCACCCCACGGGAGAGGGTGTCTCCTCCCACTGCTGGAGTCACTTGGGCGAGGAAGGGCCTTTTCCGGACCCCACTCTTCCTGTCGGAACGTGGCCCGCACCTGAGCTCAGTCTGCAGGCAAGACTTGAAGAAGAAAAATGTTCCAGCGAAACACCTGTGAGGAGAATCAAGGACAGGAAGGCTTCTCCCAAACCAGGGGAGGCTGGGGGAGACGTGATTTCCCCATCCGGCCAGTGCAGAGGGAGACTGGGGGCTGGGAACCAGGAGGCCAGATCTCAGGGCCCGGTCTGTCACCGGGACAAGCCGCCTCCCCTCACCCCACGGGACCTGCATCTCCAGTGGCAGAGAGGACTCACGGCCCCCACCTGCTTCCCCACCAGGCTGGCCACCCTGGTCTCCCAGTCTGGCTGCTGCTGCTTGTGTATTCTGACCTTAGCCAAACTCTCTCAGCCTCAATTGCTTTGAACCAAAATGGAAGTAATAGTACCTCCCGCGTGAGCTTGTCCATTGTTAGACATGAAAAGGAACACGTAATCCCAACATCTCCCTGCAGGATCATGGGGCTCGTTCTTCCCCTTTCCTGCTGTTAGGTGGGAGGGAGGATGATGGATGGTTGATGGGGTGTGTGTGTGCGTGTGTGTGTGTGTGTGTCTTCCGTCTCTGGTGCGGTGGGGGTGGACAGCTGACACCTTTACGTGCATGCCAAGGCCTGACGTTTGCGAGCTGGGTCTTGGGGAAGTGGCCGTGTGGCAGGGCTGGGAGGCGCACGAAGCCCTACACGCAGGTAAGGGTGTGTCCCATCCCTGTTCTGGGTCCAGCGCCTTGGGCACCTCCCTTCCTGTTCCAGGCTCCTCCCCAAGCCCAGGGCGAGACGGTCCCCAAGAAGGGGACATGCAGGCTGGTGGGGGCAAGGGGATAGTGCCTGCGTGTCGAGCATCTCCTCAGTGGCTGGAGCCCCGCTGGGAGCCTTCTTTGGCCGCATATTTAATTTTCTGTAGTTTGCAAGGCCGAGATCAGCATCATTTTACACATAAAGAAATAGGGGACCAGGGAGGTAAAGTCACTTGAAAATGGTTACCCAGCTCATAAATAACCAAACTTAGAATGGAACTTGGTGCCCGCCAGGTACCAAAGCGGATGCCATTGATGAGATAGCCCACTCCCGCTGCCGCCGTCCTCAGGGATTTCCAGGCTGGGCACCGCAGCCCCGACCGTCCTCAGGGAGCTTCTAGGCCGAGATGCACACACAACACAAGATTCTGCAGAGCAAGATAAGTCAGCACAGGCTGAGCTAAGATGGCTGCGGCTTCCGGGGCAGAGACTGCCAGTGGGCACGGGCCTGGCCTGCCGCCTGGTTTCCTCTAGGCCCTGCCTGCTTTCTCGCAAGCCCCAGGGCTTTTGTGCGCTCATTTGCACAACTGCTTCAATCACAAGGGCAGGGAAGCTAAATCCGGAGGTGTCGCCAGCATCACGGCAGCAGAAGTGATCCCATGGAGGTGAGAGTGGTGGAGATGGGCTAGAGAGGCAGCCATGGGATGGCTTCTCTGCCATCCACAGCTAGAGTGCATCCTGTGAAGGGCACTGGGCCAGGGTCAGAGGAGCCTGAGTTCAGTGTCAGCTCAGACACTAAGCTGCCAAGTGGTGGCCTTGGGCACTCACTGAACCTTCCTGGGCCTCAGTTTTCCAATCTGCAAAATGGCAACAATCCTCTCTTTGTGTACCCGGCAAGCTGATGTTTGCAACAAGTCGGATCGTGGCTGGGAAGCACTTTGCGAGCGGTGCTGGGCTGTGTCTTTATCAGGTTGCCGAGATGGGGAGCTTCTCTCCCCTCCTTTTTCTCCAGTGCTGGCCCCTGGTCTTTGCTCTCTCTGCGTGGTGAAGGTAGCCATTCATGAAGAGAAACAGGTCACACAAGTGGATTTCGATGGACCTGGCGGGGATCTGTGTTCCTCTTTCCTCTAGGATCGAAGACAATGCCTTTCCTTTTTCTGGGCTCCTCACTCGGCCTCCTCCCCAAACAAGGGCGAGGACGGTTACTTCTGTGCCAGATATCGTATTGAGTGCCATTGGATCCTGCCCGTCACGCATATTCTAGTCTGAGAAGCTCAGACAGTATGGGACACTGAGGACTGAAAGACGCTGGTCCCTGTCCTCTCTTCCCTCCCAGTCTTCTGGGAACACCAATGTGTGAAACACAAAACATTACCTTTGGAGGCAGCCCACCTGAGTTGCCATTCCAGTGCCAGCTGCTGGCTCTGGGACCTTGGGCAGATCACTCCGTCTCCTGGGATGACTGAGGAGAGACGGAAGGAGAGACTGTGGGCAGAACTCTGTGCCAGATGGCCACAGGGAGCACAGTGGGGGCTGGGCTGGGCAGATCTCAGCTCCATTTTACAGATGCGGAAATTTGGATTCTGCAGCGGTCATGCAATTTGCTAATGCAGCAGGTTTGAATCTGGTTCGAAGCCAGGCCCTCTAATGCCCCCGTCAAGTGCCTGCTAGTGCTGTGTCGCCAGGAGCTCCTGGCTCCCTGGCCAACTGGTGTGATAAGGGCAGAGACGTGAGGACCAGTGTGGAGGGCGGGGGAGGGAGAGGTGTGGGTGGTCAGGCCTCTGCAAGATTTCGATGTTGGGGGCCCTGAAGGAGGACCTTCCAAATGGCCCAGATGGTCGGCACTGGTATCAGGGAAACCACTTCGGCGGCCCCAGCCCCACCTCCCTCACCCCCGGGCTGCGGTGCGTGTCCGGCCTGATTCTTGCCTGGCTGAGTCCCCAGGGCCCAGTACCGCCAGCTCTCTGTTTTCTTTTTCCAGCTCTGAGCACGGCACTTTGAAGTTTTCGTGAATGGTAGATGGAAAAAAAAGGCTTTGATTTAATAAGCTTCCCCCTCCCCCCCCCACATCATGATGTGAGATTCCCCCATCCAGGGTCGTGGCGCACGTGAGTGATTTATAGGGCTTTGCAGAAGTGGGAGTGACGGAAAATGAGTGTATTGATCGGCCCTCCGAGAGACTGCCTCGCCAGACCCCTGCACTGGGACGCGGCCAGCGGTTCAGGCTGCTCTGATCTCCCGGTGCAGATGGCAGGGGTGCAGGCCAGCTCCCTGCAGAGCGAGAGAACAGGCTGTTCCCCACCTCCACCCAGGGCTGGCAGCGAGGAGAAGGGCTGCTCTTGCAGCAGGAGGAAGTGTGGTTAGACTCTTGCTGGAACTACCTCATTGAGCGGCTTAAACGCGCCAGGGCTGGGTGACGGAGGCGGGACCTGAGGACCCTGTAGGCCCTGTGGCAGGTGGCTGCTCTGTGGTACCATGCCGGAGCCTCTGGCCGACCTCTGACCCTCCCTCTGCCTTTAGCCACATTTAAAGTGATTATGGATACGATCAGATTAGTATCTACCATGTTAGTAACTGTTCTGTAGTCATTGGGTTTGTTCCTTATTCCTTCCTCCTGCCCCCTCTTTTTCTGCCTTCTCTGGTTTTCACTGAGCGTCTTATATGAATCTATTTTCCTTCCCCAAGTATTATTGGGGGGCTACTGTGTGCCAAGTACGTGGCAGCTGCTAGGAATATAACATTGAACCACACCTGAGTCCTGCTCTCGGGATACTTGCAGTCTTATGCTGGAGAGGAAAACAAAGAGTTCAGCTTATTGTCCCACGTGGGGAGGAGGAGGGCATCAGCCTCCAACCGGGACCCAGGAGATCCAACATCCTATCTCCTGCCCCCTGCTGTCCTGGGAAGGGGAATCTAGGCCCTCCTTGCAACCCCCCCCCAGGGTGAGCCTTCCACTGCATCGGGCCCCCACTGTCTCCCAGCTCCTTTCTGTGTCTAGGGCAGAATAAAGGGGGCAACCAGAGCCAATACAGGGGGGCCAGAGGGGCGCAGGACCAGGGCTCCCATGTACTGGTGTCTGGGTGGCTGCTGACCCCGAAGGACTGAGCCTGGGCTGGGCTGGGCCTGGCCTGGGACTTGGCCATGTGGGGCTGGGTGAATATGCATGCATGCAGTGAGACTGGAGGCAAATAAAACAGCAGGAGACACCGGGGAGCAACTGCTGGAAAGTGCCAGAATTCTCCCTGCTGTTATTGTTAGTGGGTTGGGGCTCCAAACTCCACTGACCTGGGTGTCGGTGGGGAGAAAGACCAGGACCTGGGAGAATATGCAGCTGCTTCCAGGTCCGAAGAGCTGAGTGCCGCCTTGGGCTGTGAGGCAGCAGAAGGGACTGAAGTTAGACCCAGGAAGGACTTTCTGATAGACAAGTAGACACTCTGAAGTGGAGGCCTGATGGTGGGAGTGGACTCTTTGGGAAGATTTCCAAGGTGGAGAACTCCCCATGTCCTCTCTGTCCTCCTACATCCTGCCATCTGTCACATCTTTTTCAGAGGAGAGAATATAACTTTAGGAAGCCCCAAAGGCCCAGGCAGCAGAAACAGAGAAAGAACCCACGCCCTGTGAGAACAATTGCCTCCCCAGGGTGAGCATCCCTGTCTCCTAGGCCGGGGAGGGTCCGGAAGGGGCACTGCCTGTGACTCCGTGACTCCAGGCTCGGCACCTGCGCAGAAGGCCTGCCTCCTGGGTCCCAGCCGGGCTACTGCCTTTGGGCTGCTCTGGAGTCTGCATGGGGTCTCCCTGCTAGGGGTTACATTATGGTCCCTTGATGGAAATAGGCTTTCACGCAGATGCTGAGTATCTTGTGGTTTCGGACAGGCCAGGAGATACCCAGAAGGAAGGAAGGAGAAAGGGCATGGGCTCCTCCCGAGTCAGGCCTGTCCCTGTCTCCAGCCTCCACACTGGCCACTTCCCCCAAGAGAGCTTCGCTGGCCCCAGCCAGGGAGTGCACCTTCTCCAGGGCCCTGTGTGGGGTGTAGCGCTGGGCTGAGTGAGCTCCCACACCCTACCCCTTCCCCGCCTCGGATGGATCAGGAACACATGCTAATTCTGTACCAAGGTTGGGTTGGGTGGGAGAGCTGGCTATAGAATAGAAACTAAAGCCTTGTGACCAGTCTTCCAAAGTGAAACAAGTCACTTTTTTTTTTTTAATCTGTGCCCTGCAACCTGTGTTGTATCTCTTTTGGAGCTGACTGTATTTTCCAGCAGAATCAGGGATGTCCTCCGTGTGGCGAGGTGATAAGGCTGGGCACCAGCTGCTATTACGTACCCAGGGCCCGGGCGAGTTAGCGCACCAGCCCCACGGTCACAGTGAGCCTGCCAAGCACGTCTTCGCAAGCCCTTGTGCTAAGGACAGAACTGAGGCTCGAGGGGTGGTGACTTGCTCAAGGCCACGAACTGTTAACCCCCAGAGCTGCAGTCTGAAGGCCGATGGGATCCACAGCACACTTCAGCCAGCAGTCGGTCCCTTACTCACGCATTCCACCGCCATCTACTTCTTTCTCTTTCCATCCTAGATTCCTGCCCGTCTTCCTTGCTGTGGGGCACGGAGCTGGAGTGTGAAACCTTAGGGGAGGGGCTCCCCTCTGGGGACTGGTGGGTGCCTCACAACCACAGCCCCGGGGCCCCTCGTCCCCAAACTCGGAGAGGAGTTTTGTCCTCAGCACCCCCCCTTTCTGTGAGTGCCATGCTCAGCTCATCCCTAGAGGATGGTCATTCCAGAAGAGGGGAACACGACCTGCAGAGCTTGGGAGACATCTGGTTTAGTCCCACATCATCTCGATGAGGACACGGATGCCCCAAAGGGGAGGGGTCTCCCCCAGACCAGTACCTGGGTCTCCTGACCCACATCGCCTTGGAGGAGAGCCCTCTCCCTCTTTGAGGGGTCCTGATGTTCCTGCGGTGCAGGTAGGCACCCCTCAACGGGCAGCACGGGCCCCTCTGTGCTCTTGGATCCCAGGAGGTGTGCATTCCCAGGACCCTCCTGCCCTCACCCTGCCGACGGGCCAGCCAGACTGGAGGATCCTTGGCCGCCTCTTGTCAGAGGCCACTGTCTGCAGAGACCATGGGGGCCTGTGGGAATGATCCAATTGGCTCCCTTTCCCCAGAGGCAGGTCTTTCCACCTCGCTGGAAAAGGAATTTGGCCCCTTTCCCGCCGTGGTCATCACGGTGAGGTCTCACTGGGCCAGCCACTCACAGGTCATTACATCTGCACGCAGACAGGAAGGGTTTTTCTGTCCCACCCACCCGATGACTCAGAAAGTCACCCACGGCAGGTGGGCCCATTTGGCCTTGGCCTTTTTGCCATCCTGGCCTTACCTGAGAGCCAGAGAGAATCAAGTCTCAGGACAGGAAATGGCCAGCAAGGCTGAGGTCTGGGCCCACCTTCCCCAGTTTCCCGATCAGGTCCTCCTTCTTAAGGACCACCCTGCCACTGGGATGTGGGGTTCCACCTGGCCTTGGGAGTCAGAGAGCTGCTTCCCATTGTGTGTGTGTGTGTGGGGGGCTGCCTCTCAAAATCCCTGAGGGCATTGTTTCAGATGCCGTCCCTGGGTCTCCGTCATCTCTATGGGGACCTGCTTCACCCTGGACGGTGTGGGGGACAGGACTGGGGATGGCAGGCAGATATAGTTGGAAACTGTGCCTCCCCCAAATCTGAGAACCCGCTCCCCACACACCACCCCCAGAAGCCTCCTTTGGAGCTCTGAGCCAATCCAAAGCCCTCCTCGTAAGGATGAGAGAACGCAGCCAGAGAGCAGAAAGCTCTGTTGCAAGGCACGCGGGCCTGTGGCCGAGCGGGCATTGCCGGGCATCGTGCAGCCTGTGAGTGTGGGGGTCGCGCCGGGACCTTTGTCCCTGTGTACTTCAGCCTGGGCTGCTCTTTCCTCGGACTGGCTGCTCCCTTTGGGCAGGCGCTGTACCCCTCTGGCGGACAGAACGTTCCCGAGGAAAGGAGCTAGGTTTTTTCTGCTCACTGCCAGCTGCAAGGAAGAGGCTCTGCGTCTGAAGCAGGGAGAGGGTAGGCGCGGTTGTTGGTCCCGGAGTCACATATGGGCCCTCAGTTGTCTTCCCACCAGGCTGTGGAGCTCTCTGTCCCCAGCCAGTGAGCAGGAGCTGTTTCCATTTACACTAATAACTGAATCAATTTATCCAGCTCTTCTCTTTCAAGGAGCTCGCTCTGCCCCGCCTCTCTGTAGCCTTCAGGCTGGCCCTGGAGGTGTGAGACAGATTTCCCTTTTGGGGACGGGTGACACTGATATTGGAGATGGTAGCTGATGCCACAGGGTCTGAGGGGAGTAAGACTCGAGGCAGGATGATTAGGACCCAGACATCCGGGCCCCCCCCCCCCCCCCCCCCCCCCCCACCCCGCCCCTGATCCAGACTCCCCCGGGGAACATTACTATTAAATCTTTGGCCCCTGGAGTGTGCCCAGCGCCTTTGATTGTATCTGGTTTCCTGTTCTCCTTGGGGAGGAAGAATTTCTCTGCAGGAAGTAGTTTAATAGTCTGAAAGCCTTACTTCCCTGGTCTGAAGACCCAGGTTTCCAGTTGCGGGTGGCCAAGCTCCTTGATAAAAAGGGAGGCAGGAGGGAGCACACCGAGCTCTGCAGCATTGCTCCTTCTCAGACACCAAGGACGAGGGAAGGAGAGGCGGAGGATTCGGTTCCTGACTCTCCGAACTGCAGGGGTGCAAAAACATGCTGCCCTCCCCGCTCCAGCTCTCGGCGGTGCTCTGGCCACGTGACTGGGGAACAGGGCCAGCCAGGCCTGATGACCCTGTCCTGGCCTCGGCAGTTGACAGGACACTTCATCACCCCTGTCGTCCAACAGAGCCACGTTTAGCCTTTTCCAAACCGACCATGTGGCTTCTCTCTCTCTCCCTCCCGAGTTCACACAGGTTTGTTAAGAGTCTGGTCAGTTCTCTGCTGCCCTTGACAGGGAGTTCTTCGTGATGACTATGCTTCGTTCTTCCCCGCTCTGGCTTCACTCCTGAGCCGCTGGGGTCTAACCTGGAACTCAGGGATCACTCAGGTGCTTACAGCAGAGGGATTGGTTATGCAGGTGGGATGAAGCATCTGAGAAGTCAAGGGGCCAGTGAGGAAACCCAGGGATTAGCAACAAGGGAAAGTTAGCCCTGGGAAGAGCTGGAACCGAGGTGGGCCTGCTGGCTGGGAGGTAAAGCGAGGAAGGACATCTAACAGCTGCCCGAAGCACAGAGACGGGGGGGGGGGGGAATATCCTGGCTTTCCTCTCCTCCCTCAGGGCTCCAGTGCCTCCCGGGGACCCCGCTGACATGGGAGCTCTGGGGATGCCGCTGGCAGGGCTCAGCCCCTGCGGAAACAGAGCAGGGCAGGGTGAGGAGCGAGACTGAGGAGAGCCGGCTTCAGGACCAGCATGCTCCAGTCTTCTTCGAGCAGGGGCAGAGCGGCTGCTCTGAGCTCCTTCCCCTGGGTGGCAATGCTCCGTCTACCAAAGAGAGGGCCTCTCTGCCCTCCCCTTCTCTTTTCTCTGTCCAATGCTTCTTTCCTGCCTAGGCCTCAGGGTCTGTTCATTGCTTGATGACTTTCTGAGCTTTTCCTGTTCTTAGGAGGCTTTTTGTTCACGTTCTCAGAGTCAGCCTGAAAGTCAGTCCCTGGTGGTGTCCCGGAAAGAGCCCCTCTCTGAGGCTGGATGCAGGGAGAGGTGACCCCTTGGTGCTCAGCCAGGGCCTACGACTGGAAGTGATCTTATCTGTGAAAGGGGCCTATTCATGAGGCCGAGGACCAACGAGGAGCCCAGGCACACTCATGGCTCCCACTAGGACTTAGCTTGAGATGGAGACACGGCTTCTCTGGTCCGCAGGCTGGAAGCCTCTGGGGAAGCTGGCTTTGGCCAGGGGAGTCTCTGCTGGTTTCACAGTGTGGGGTGGCAGCGCGGGGGCCTGGGCTCCGTGGGTGCGTTGGCAGCCGGTGGCACTGGCTCATGCCTCTCGTAAGAGGCCCTCGTCAGAGCGGCCTTCTGTCCCAGCACCTAAGCAAGGCGCCAGTAGTTACCCAGTTCAGCAGCGGACTCCCCACGGCTCCCAGCGCGGCGGGGAGAGACCCAGGGAATGATTCTTCTCATCCAGGGCACTGTGATTGCTTCCAGGGCGACGGCTACACCTTTCTCCTCTGACCTTCTCTAACCGAGCAGCTACCAGTTCGTCCTTATTTCAGGCCCCCGAGATGTTCTCACGGGGTAGGTCTTCAATCAATCGCAAGTGATTGAATAAATCCTTTTTATTTATCACTGAATTTTATTTATCATTGACTAGATCATAAGAGATGTGTAAGTAGGTGTATGGATTCACCTATCCATTTTCACACGTATATAGTCATTTATTCGGTGGATAGGGATTGAGCTGGGTTCTAGGTACTGTCCTAGGTCCTGGGGTTGCAGTGGTGAGCCTGCAAAAAAAGGCCCTGCCTTACATGGACCTCATATTCTGCTGGAGAGAAACAGATGATAAATGCATACATATATATGGAGAGGGAATGAGAGAGAGACAGGAAGTGATCAGCGTTATCAAGAAAATTCAACACGGCAAGAGCTACGGAGTGGTGGGGACCATTTTTGCAGGCTGCTCACGGAAGTTTCTCTGAGGAGGTGACATCTGAGGTGGGATCTGAATGAGGGGAACTGAGCAGGAAGTGGGTGGACACAGATGAGGGTCCAGCAGTGTGGTGTGGACCTCACGGGCAAGGGGGGTGGGGCTCAGACTAAGGGAGGGGCCCCTTGAGGAGACAGGGGTCCGGGAGACTCCGGAAATGGAGCCTCTCTCTGCTCAGTGGCCAGGATCAAAATCCGAGCATCATCTTAATTCTTTCAGTCAGCTGGGCACCCAGACTCGGCAGCAGATCCCGTTGGATCCGTTCCCAAGGGCACCTCAAAGCCCCCCCACCGCCCCAGCCGCTGGGCCCACTGGAGCGCACCCCGTCCTGTCTTGCCTGGATGGCTCAAATAGCTTCGCTGTGGCTGTCTTGCTCTCCCTGCTACAACAGCTTCTCCACGGGGCGCCCTGGGTTAGCTTTTAAAAACAGAAATTGGAGGATACTACTTGTCTGCTTGCAGTGGCTTTCCTGCCCTTAGAACGTCCCCGAGAACCTTCACTGTGGCCCTCCCAGCCCTCGGTGGCTGTTCCTGACCACAGCTGGCACTGACCCGCCCTACCCTTGCCCTCAGCGGCCTCACTAGCTGCTCTCTGCTCCCTGACCCCCACCCAGCCCCAGGGCCTCCACCGGCTGTATCTTCCGCGTGGAATGTGCTGCCTTCCCTCTACCCCCATCTCTGCCTGGGGGGCTCCTGGTGATCGTTCAGCCATCAGCTCAGCATATGCTCCCCAGAGAGGCCCCTGTGGCCCCCAGCTACTCGCTCTCTCGGGGTGTCCTATCGATTTCACTCTCCGAAATGATCCGTTTATTTGTGTATACATCTATTTCCTGCTCCCTTGCCTCTAGAAAGTCACTTTATGACAGCCTGTTCTTGTCAATATTTCTGAACCCTACCTTTACCACTTGGTGCCTGGCACCTAAAGGTGTTCAGTGGACGATGAACCCAAGGGAGGTGCCTTGTTTGCTTCGTCGCCCCCACACGCACCCCTCAACAGCTAGGCAGCTCGTCAACAGACCAGTCTGGGGTCTATGAGGAGGTTAGACCTGGAGGGAGGAGGGAGGCTCCCAGGCAGGTCTAATGGCATCTTTAGAGCTGCTCAATCCAGGGAGCTGGCCTCGAGCAGGCAAGGCTCGCCATGGCTCCCTAGCACTCTGAGGCCTCACCCTCCAAACCCCCTTCACCCCAGCCCACAGGAGTGCCAGAGCTGGGTCCAGTCGGGCTTTGGACCTGGAAAGTTCTGAATCTTAGCAATTCTGTCTCTACGTCTTCCTGGCTAAGGGACCTTGGGCAGGTCTCATAATCTGAATCTCAGTTACAGTAATTAGAAAATGAAAATAATAATCATAATAATAACTAACTCATGGGGCTATCTTTAGTCAATGCCGGGCCCGTGGAAAGTATCAATAAATGTTAGCTCTTATTAGCATTGTTGTTATTACTACTGATCGGTTAGCTGTTATTTTTATTTTTGTTTAAAGATTTACTTATTTGAGAGAGAGAGAGCATGCCCATGAGTGGGGGGAGGGGCAGAGGCAGAGGGAGAGAGAATCTCAAGCAGACTCCCTGCTGAGTGTGGAGCTGACCCGGGCCTTGATCTCACGACTCTGAGATCATGACCTGAGCCGAAACGAAGAGTCAGACTCTCAACCAACTGAGCCACCCAGGCGCCCCAGTTAGCTGTTATTTTTCAATGCCACCTCCCCACCCCCTGCCGCCCCTTAGCCTTCAGAACCTCCGTCTTCTGTGTGGCAGCCCGGCCAGAGAGCAGGAGTGTGGCAAAGGTGTCCTCTGCCTGCCCTGTTGGGTGTGGGATCGTAGCCCCACCCCCACGTCCACCTCTGAATCCCACTTACTCCACAGCCTGTGTGATAGGAGACACTTTCCCACTCGGCCGGGCCCGCTCCCTTCCAGTGGTCCGGGTACACAGTCTGTGTGTTATCACCATGGTCAGGAAGGTGCTGGCTGATAAACGAACTCATACTCTGGAGTTAGTACTGTCTTGGCTTTTGAAAACGACACACAGAGGGGCCAATTCCTAACCCAAAGGAACGTCTCACTCATGGTGGGATTGTAAGCCCTGTAAGGGGGGTACTGGAGGTGATGGGACTGGTTCCGTAAGGAGCTGCCCGCCCTGCTTGCCTGCGGACAACGCCCCACGGGTGTTTCAGTGTCTCCATTCTGTTCCTCCCCCTCCTGTGTCTATTGAAGACTGCACGCTCCCGAGGACAGCCATCTCTCTGGCTAGTTCCCAACACAGCCCCGGGGGTGGGGAGGCCTCGGACCCCAACTCAGGAGGGATAGCCCAAGCACTGGCAACGCGTTCAACACACCCTACCCCATGTGCACCCTAGGATTTGCAGCCTCTGCTTCTCTTTCCCACATGTGGGGAGAGGTGAGTTTCACCCTGGCCTTGGGACACAGCCCTTCCTGTGGGAGCCTGCCCCACCTCAGCTAAGGTCCTGGGTCCAACCCTTTCCCACCATGGAAAAAATAGCAAGAAAAACAGATGAGAACTGATACCCTAAGCTGCAGGTCTGCTGGGACCTGGCCCTGGAGGAGCCCCAGGAAAGCTTTAACCCTGGGGCTCCAGGCCATCAGGAAGGGCGAGGGGAGGAGGGGAGTGCGCGCCTCCCTAGTGCGAAGCTGCCTCCTTTCTCTCTCCCACCTGAGTCACTGCTGGGACTCACCTCCTCTCGGTGGGTCGTCATTGCTCAGATGTGAATCCTGGGCAGCCTCCCCCAACCCCCAGTCCTCATGCTGGATGGCAGCATGAGGTCACCTTGTCCACCCCCCCCCATCTCTGGGCATACCCTCTTTGAACAGGGTCCAGATGTTCCCATTTTAAAAGCTCTCAGGAAAGGGACATTCGCAGTCTGCCAATCATCCTGTATCTAAGTGACCCGCAGTGAGCCTGATGCCCGGGAGGAGAGCTGGTCTTGGAGTCAGGAGACCTAGGTGGGTTATTGGCCATTTCTGGGCCTGGGGGTCCTAATCTGTGAAATTGTAATCCCATTATGTGCTGCATCACAGGGTGATTACGGGGATGACCTGAGACATGACTGTAAACAATAAACGTGATACAAATCATACGTGCGAAGGGCCGGATTGGGGGGGCGGGACAGGTGCCTGACCTCCATCCTTCCTTCTGCAGCTGCAACCTGATTGGGTCCTTTGAGGCTCACCCTGGAAACCCGCCCCCCACCCCAACCTCATGACAGCGCGGCAGCGTCCCTCAGCCTTCTCTCTCGGCAGAAGGATCTCTGCTCCTTTGGTCTTGCCCCCTAGATTCACCTAGACCTTCTTTCACCATAGGGTGTGCGGGGAGCACTTTGAGACCGTCACCAACAAGCCCTGAGCCGGATGTTTGCAGAGCTCTTAGGCCGTGTTTGCTGAGTTTCTAGAGACTGGAGGTTTTCCGAGCGCGAGCGTCACCAGGGGCTTGGAGGGTAGGGGCGCGAGCAAAGGAGTGTTGGTGGGGTGTTTACAGACTATGGCACTCATGGTGTCTCATCGGGTCCTCTGAAGCAGGGTCCGCTGTCTCAGTTTACCGAGGAAGAGCTGATCTAGTAGGTTGCTGATTGACTTCCAGTGTGTGCACCTGGCTGGCCGCCCTGCTGGGGGTCCGAGAGGCGGGAATGGGCTTCAGTTACAAGATAGCGAGGACTATGTGTGAGAAAACTTAAGGAGGCACAAGTGAACTGGGTGCTTTCAAGGTGCCTTTGTGCTTTGGGACACAAGACCCTATGATCACAGAGTAGGGTCGGGGGGCAGCACACTGAGGTGCCGGAGTCATCTAGGTTCCTCCTTTCCCCCATTGGAACGATGAGGAGATTGGAAAAGAGGTTCCATGATCCCTTCTAGTGCTTGCTTCCTTCATGGGGTGGGAGGATCTGGTTCCTCCCACCCCCCAAGTCATTCCCCTTCCCGTCCTTGTAAAGCCTTCCTGGAGCAGTGGGCTTTGGTGCGTGGACAGGTGTCCAGGGCAAGAGGGGCCATAAGTATCATTACTGTGAAGAAAGCCATCGATCCTATGGCACGGAAGAAACCAGAGGCGGAGGGAGGCCTCCACCTTCACCCACATGGGTCTCGGTAGCTGCTTACAGGCTCAGGGGGGGCACTCCATCCATCTCAGAAGCTGCACTGGAAAATAACAACTGGGCAGCGTCCCGCGCTGAGCTGGCTCCTCGGCACAGAGCCGGGGGGGCCCCAGCCCCTGGCACTCGCTCCAGGGCGGTGTGTGGGCAGAGGGCGTGCTGGCTCCTGGCTGCACTGGTTTAAAGGGAAGTGAGGAGCTCCCAGAACATTGTGTTGTCTGCCTCTTCACCCAAAATGTGAGCTGCCGAGAGGCCAGGATCCTTTCTTATTCAAGGCACAGAGAGCAATGCCTGGTGCAGAAAGCACCCATGTTGGGCGCTTGGCCGAGCAGACGCAGCCGTGCACGCATGTACGCAAGTGCCTCGCTTGTGGCAAAGCTCTGTCAACCCTGGTTATCTTTCCCGAGAATCATTCCCCCACTAGCTTGGGGATGTGGAGCTGGTGCTTGAGCACAAGCCCTCAGGAGATAAGCACTGCGTGGCGATTGGAAGGGGGAAGGGGAGGTCAGCTGGAAGGGGAGATGGGGGCACCCGTGGGGGTACGGGGCAGAGCCCGAAGGAGGGAGGTGTGCAAGGCGTTTTTGGACAGTTGTGTCAGCCGGCCTAAGGGGAAGCGCGGTTCACTGATGATCGGGCTGGTTTTGGGTCAGTGTCACACAGGAAAGTGCTGTCACCTTCCATGCGGCCCTGGGCAGATCACATGATCACTTTGAACCTCGGTTTCCTCCCTGTCAAGGCTTTCCTACCTTACAAGGACCGCCACGCAGCAATGACGCGGTGACCAATGGCGATGTGCTGGGTGGGCACATGTGATGGAGTTTTACTTTGGTGATTGTATTAAAACTCCTCCAGGAGGTCTTTCATTATTTTCTGTTACAGTGTTTATCTTGATTTTTAATTCGTCATGATTTTTACATTAACCAGGTTTCCCACCCTCTGCAGACGAGATGAGCCCGTGCGTTGCAAGCTCTGGCCCAAATCTTAGATCCCGAAGACTCGGACCTCTAGCCAGAGACCCGCACCTCCCCGTTCTCGGGGCCCTGGCGGGGGAGGGGGCCTCCTCTTAGAGACCCCTGGGGGCTGGCGGAGCCTGGGGGGCACTCACACTCTGCCCTCCCCTCCCCCAGGTACAAGACGGTGGTGACTCCGCGGAGGGCGGCGGTGGCCATCGCCGGCTGCTGGATTCTCTCCTTCGTGGTGGGCCTGACGCCCCTGTTCGGCTGGAACAGGCTGGGGGAGGTGGAGCGGGCCTGGGCGGCCAACGGCAGCGAGGGCGAGCCCGTGATCGAGTGCGAGTTTGAGAAGGTCATCAGCATGGAGTACATGGTCTACTTCAACTTCTTCGTCTGGGTGCTGCCCCCGCTGCTGCTTGTGGCCCTCATCTACCTGGAGGTCTTCTACCTGATCCGCAGGCAGCTCAGCAAGAAGGTGTCCGCCTCGTCCGGCGACCCGCAGAAGTACTACGGGAAGGAGCTGAAGATCGCCAAGTCGCTGGCCCTCATCCTCTTCCTCTTCGCCCTCAGCTGGCTGCCCCTGCACATCCTGAACTGCGTCACGCTCTTCTGCCCTTCCTGCCAGAAGCCCAGCATCCTCATGTACATCGCCATCTTCCTCACACATGGCAACTCGGCCATGAACCCCATCGTCTATGCCTTCCGCATCCAGAAGTTCCGGGTCACCTTCCTTAAGATTTGGAATGACCATTTCCGCTGCCAGCCCGCACCCCCCGTGGACGAGGACCCCCCGGAAGAAGGGCCCCACGACTAGACTCCACCTTCCGCTCCTGCCTGCCCACGTCGGGGGCGTCTCAGCCCAGTCCCACCTCCCCACTGGTCCCACTCCTGAGCCTTCCTGGCTGGGCTGTGGGGTGTGGGTGCCCTGCACCTCGGGCCCTGGAGGAGGTTTGGGAGGGCGGTCCATGGGGGAGAAACCCGGTAACCTGAGGAGAGGAGGAAAGCGGCTTGAGCCTCCCCAGCTGTGTGACCATCCTACGGGCAGCCCAGTGCTTCAGGCTGGACGGACTGGGGAGACTGAGGCTGCAACGGGGCCACGTGGGCAAGCTTGGGCTCCCATGGTAGTCAGGGCAGCCTGCTTGTCTCTGGCGGTAGTGGTACAACCCTGGGACCAAGTCTAAGGAGAGGAGAGGATCCCCTCCAAGATGGGGGGGGTGAGAGAAACTGGACCTCATGGTCTTGCCTTCTCTCCTTGCTGTAGGAGAAGGTGGCAGAGCCACTGAGGGGCAGGAATCAAGGAGCCTCAGTCCCCGCCTCCCAGGACCCTGAGCTCCAGGCCATGCTGGGTACCAGGGTGCCTGCTGTCCCTGCCCTGGGGAGCCCAGGTTTAGACTTGGGAGAGGCAGAAAGAGCGGGTCCAGAAATCATTCCCAACCTGCTTTATTCTCCACCAGCCCTCGGACCTTGAATGGGGGCTCCAAGCCCCCTGGAGCTAATGTGGAGTGGAAGTGCAGGCCTCACACAACCACCAGGTGGCAGCACTGAGCCCTTGCTCTGGCCCAGAGCGTCCGGAGGAGGAGCCGGGGCTGTAACTACCTGTCATCTGGGCTACCAGCTCCACTGGCCCCTGATGATGGCCTGGACTCTCCGGAGTGACACCCATCTCTGCTGTTTCTGGGCCAGATGGAGAGGAGAGCCCCAGACATGCCAACACGAGGGAGCATTCTGCCTGCCTGAGGAGGGGTTGGACAACGGAAAGTGCCAACTGTCAGTACTCCCGGGATGACTTGTGACAGGGCTGGAACAGGCCAGGGGGACCACACTCCTGAGAGCGAGGCAGGAAGGTCTGGCTGGCATTTCAATGCCCCCAGTAGCCCTGGCACTTAGCATGGGTTTCAAGGGCTTTGGGGCTCTGAGGCACAGTGTAGGCTTTGGAACACCCAGGGAAGGGTCCACCCTCTGCCAAGCTCGGGAGACCCTTGTACAGAGGGGTGGGGGCGGGGTTCTGCGTATGGTTCCAGGCCCTTCCCTTTCTCGGAGGTAGGATGTTCCCTGGCTCCCCAGAAGGACCACCTGACCAATAAAGACTGTGAATCTTGATGGAGAGCCTGGCCCTGGCTGCCCACCCCCACGGGCATCTGAGGGAGCAGACAACCTCAGCAGAGGAGAGCAGGGGCAGGATGGGGGGGGCAGCAGGGAGGGTGGGTATGGAGGCGTTCAGAGCAAGGAGGGTTCCAGAAAAGAGTGTGTCTCTTCCTATAGTTGTGTTCTTGGCATAGCAAACCCTGAACAGGAAGCAAGATCTTAAAAAAATCTCATGTCTGGAAACCCACCATGACATCCTGAGGCCCCTCCTACTGCCACCTTCCTCCTGATGTCTTATGTGGAGACCCCCTCGTGGTGACGCATTCCACCCCCCTCGCTGTGACACAGCGCCTCCCCCATCATAGTGATGTTCACCGTCACAGAGGCCCCCGCACTGTTACACACCACACGCCTTTATTTGAGTGGTTCTCACCCAGAGTGCAACTCTCTTTAGGGGCGCTCCAATCTTTGCCCCTTCCAGGCCCCCTCGTGCCCAGGAAGCCTGGCCTGGGGCCTGCCAGCCCTACTCCTGGCTCCTGGGCTCCAGCCTCTGGGGGAGGGAGGCGAGGCAGGTACCAGAGAGCAAAGCCTTCAGCTATCACCATGGAAACGGGGCTCTGGGGCATCCGTGGAGCTGGATTCTGAGTCTGGTGGCCCCGACCCCCCAGGTCTGCAGCACCTGGCAGAGAACACTCTTCATGAACCCTGGGTTTAGGCAGAGCTGGGCTCTACCTGCCCTGCTGAAGAAGCGAGATGGGGCCCCTCTTGCCTTCCCAGGCCTCCCCCAAGGGCCCAATGCCCAGCCACTGCAGCTCTGGGACCCTTCCCTACTTGTCCAGAGCCTCAGAACCACCTGGAAGGGAAGGTGGGACCTAGGTTGTTGTCCCCTCTTTGCTGACCAGGAAACAGGCCCCAGGGAATGCCCTGGGCTGAGGGCACTCAGAGCCAGGACTTGACCCCTCTCCTATGTGCTCATTGCCCGGGACTGCAGGTTTGTCCTCAGAGCTGACTGCCACCCTCCCCTGTCCCCCCCACCCCCTGCTCTGGCCTCTGCCCCCAGAGGTCCAGCCATTTACCGTCCTCCTCATCATGGCATCCTGTCGTTCTTCAGTGTGTGGCTGACGCTGGAAGAGATGTCACAGTCAGAGTGGGGGAGGGGAGCTTCTGCAGGGGACCCAAGTTGGGGGTAGTGGGACGAGAGGGGCGCAAGGCTACATACCCTCCCCCCAGGCAATCCATCAGTCTGGGTGGCAGACTCTCGGCTACCTCCATTCCCTACGCTGGGCTGTCCTCCCACTCAGAAAATCTTTCCACTAACTGGACCTCTCCATCTTTACTACCCCGCTCTCTTGCCTTGAGTTCCAGCACCCAGCCTCATCTAGCCCAGCAGGAGAAGAGGTGGCCTCTATTAGGGGACGGTCCCTAGGGAAGGACATTCCTCGTACCTTTCCCTTTGACCTCCAGCCGGCAGTCCACAGATGCCTCCCCTAGCACATTGACAGCCTTGCAGGTGTAGACCCCGGAATCAAAGGGGCTGGGCTTCCGGATCTCCAGGGTGCAGACGCCTTGCTCAGAGAGGGCACGGTATTTGGGGTCACCCTGGATATTCATCTTGTTTTTCATCCAGATGATCTTGGGCTAGGGGAGCATGGTCAGAGGAGAGTTGAGGCTGTGGGCTGGGATGGGCTTTGAAGGAGCTGCCTGGGAAGATTCCTCAAGCCCACTGCCCCCACCCATCCAGGGCACAGGGCGGCGGGGGGTTCACCCCTTACCTTGGGCGATGCTCGGACACTGCAGAAGAGCTGAGTGCTGTAGCCGGGAGTGGAGGTGTGGTCAGCCAGGGGCTGAGTAAACGAGGGGGCTTCTGAGAAGTCTCGCTCCACAAACCCTTTAGGTTTGGCAACAATATCTGGGTTCAGGAGAGAAAGGGGGCAAATTTGAGGTTACAGGAGTAGACCTCTTAGAACCGGCTTCATCCATTTTCCTGAAATAATCACTAGAGCTTACACTTAGGTGTCTTATTTAATCTACATAGTATCCCTCTGCGAGAGTGGGTTTGTTATTACTATTTGAAAGATGGGAAACGAAGGCTCTTCGTGAAAGGGTGACTTGCCCAATATCACTTGATGAGTTTGGGGCTTTAAGGGTAGACAATCATGTGAGGACCACGGCTCTCCGGGCAGAGGGCTGGTGGTCTGGAGGAGGGTCTTAGCATCAATGAGGGTAGGAGACAAGCCATTTTGTTGCTGCTGTGGGATGAAGGAGCCTGTGGCAGGACCCCAGGCTCCTGGAATCTTCGGGAAGCCAGGCACGGCCAATGTGTGGGAACTTAGAGACAAAATGTCTCAGAGAGCCAGAAGAAAGCCGGGACCCTGCCTGGGTGGGCCAGGGAGGGGACAGAGAGGGCAATGGGCGGGAAAACTGGATAGATGAGACGCTCTTGGCCGAGGCTGGGCTGGGGACTTGCAACCCAGAGAGCCACATTTCATTTCTGTTTGTCTTTGGGAGACCTGACTGGTTTTCCTTTTTTAAACAAAAATGTCTTCCTAGTTCTGTGCAGCACAGGCTGGTGTTAAAAATTTGCGTGTGCCTTCCCGAGCCCACACAGACTCTGTGATGGTTGGGGGGGGGCGGGTGGAGATCGCAGGGTGACAGGGAGCAAGGGCTTGGCATTTCATATTTGACGCAAGCATGTCACGTGGCCGTGTGGAGACAGTAAATACCCGTATCACTCTTGTTCATCTGTGTGGTTTTATAGTAGGGTCAGGAGGCTTGTGTTTGAGCCAACTCATTGGACTCTAGCTACCCGTGCACCCTGCCCCACAGAGTAGTTCCCTTGGGACACGGCGCATGAGCCCAGTGACCGCTACGATGCCGGCAGCCACCAGCAACTTCAGCATACGCGCACAGCCTCCGAAGGGGCGCATTTCCTTTGCATGGGTTTGCTCTGATGTGTTCGTTAAAATCAATCAACCACATCCATTTCTTTACAGTCCCTCGTGTGAATGCGTGAGCGCGTGCAGAACTGCGGAGGGGGTGTAGAGAGGGCTGCGGACACTCTGGCGAACAGCACCCACGAGGACACCACAGGGAGGGGTGCTGACGTGCCAGGACAGACCGAGCCCGGTTGGGGGCGGGGTGCAGCAAGCAGGCCTGGCTTGGTTCTGGTCCCCGGCCCAGACCCACCTGCCTTCTGGATGCGGGCTAGCTCTTTGGTGGTCGCGGCCGAGGTGCTGAGCCCACACTGGTTCTCCGAGAAGACCCGAAAGGAGTAGGCGTTTCCCACGATGAGGTCAGAGATGGTGCAGGTGGTTGGGTGGTAGCGCTCCAGCACCGTGAACCATTGCTGTGGGGACCCCGGCCTGGTCATCCTCTCCTCTGACCCCCGCGCTTGCCCTCCTGGCTCGCCCTGTGGCCCCTTCCTCCGGGGGACTCATTCCATGCCTTATCCTGAGAGAGCTGAACCATCCAGCTTTGGGAGAAGGGATCCCTGGATTTCTCAGAGGACCTCACTGGGGTCCTCAGAGAAGTCGAGATTCCTACTGCTCAAAGTGTGGCCTGAGGACCTGCAAACTCAGAATCACCTGGGAACTTCTGGAAAGTGCAGGATCTCAGCCCCTGCCCCAGACCTAATGAGTGAAGATCGGCATGTTAGCAAGATTCCCAGGTGATTCATAGGCACATTACATTTCCAGAAGCTCTGCTCTAGACCTGGCCCCCCTCACAGTCTTCAGGAGGCACCGGAGGCCCAGAGAGGAAAAGGGTCTTGCTAAGAAGCCTCACGAGCAGTTAGGTTAGCAGTAGTTAGACTAGAACTTGGTCCCTGGACTCTCGGAGGGCTGGGCTTCCCGGCCACCTTGGCTACTTCCCCCAGCCCTGCTCTGCTCCAGCGGGCCTCACCCCTGTCTTTTTGTCTGCCTTCTGCACTGTGTAGCCCAGGAGCTCCGTGTTGCCCGTGTCCTGGGGCGGCGTCCACTCAAGGGCGGCGTTGCAGCCCCAGACGTCCAGGAGCCGGATGCTGCTGGGGGGTCCAGGTTTCTCTGCAGGACCAGAGTGCAAAGGGGCTGAGGGGAAAGGCTGGGCTTGCCGCAGAGCCCCCACAGCCAAGATCTGGCTCCTGTCGCACTCCCTGGCCTGATTCCGTCAGCTGTCGGCTCTGGGGCAGGAGGTGGGGTCTCTGGGTCCCCAGCAGGGCAGCCCTGCCTCCCCCGGCCCCGTACCAATCACCAGGATGTCGATGGCTGCCTTGGCCTCCAAGCCTTCCAGACACACAGTGAGCTCATAGCATCCTGAGTCGGAGCGCTGGGCCGAGCGGATGAAGAGGATGGAGTCCTGGTCTCCGGTGCGTACATTCACCCTCTGGCTGTCCAGGGCGCGGCCATTATGGGTCCAAGACGCCTGAGGCCTGGGACTCCCCTGGGAGGGGGGAGCTGTCAGGGTAGGTGCAGGAGGCGCCAGCACCCCCAAACCCACTCCGTTCCGGGGATCGCTAGAGCTGTGCTCAGGGGAGCTGGCCCCGTCAGCCCCTCCCGGAGACGCAGGTGCTGCTCACCGCCTCCTTCCCCAGGTGCCCAGCCAGCCCTGGGGCCACCCATCCTGTCCACAGCCTGGAGAGTCACAACTGAGTCATGCGTACAACAGAGGGAAGGTGAAGCTATCTTGGTGGGTCTCATGAGGGTCTCATGAGGATCCTGAGATTTCCGGGGTTCCTCCGACACACCTCAAGTAGGGGCCCTGGTTTCCATCCAGGCTATTATCCTGGGCAGGGGCCATACGTACCTGGAAGGGGATTTGCAGGTTGACTGGCTCTCCCACCTGGCGGATGTAGGTCTGACGAAGGTGGCGGGGGACTCGGATCTTGGGGGCCTCTGCATCAAAGGGAGAAGGGAGCCTTAGCACAGCGTGGGGTTGCTGGAGGCTACTGTGGGAGGCAGGCGTAGGAAACAAGCAGTGAGGGCTGCTGGCTGGGCAGGAGGGCCCCTAGGTGTGTTCTGGGGCTGCCTGCTTGTGGGAAAGGCAAAGCTCACTAGTGGAGATCCAGGGGCCCAAATCCCCAAAGGCCCTTGGGAAGTTGAGAGCTGGGAGGTTCTAGGAGGGCAGGCCCTCCATGGTGTGAACTGGTAAGCATCCTGGGCACTCCCTTGGCGCCCTGACCCTGCCAGGCTGGGATTTAGCCTGCAGCCCAGGCATTCCTGGGCCCCAGATGGGTCCTGGCGGGCTCCTTGGCTCCCCCTAGTGGGGAGCATGTGCTGCACCTGTCGGCCTGCATTCCCAGGAAAGGTGGCCATGGCTTCCTCCTAATTCAGCACCCTCCATTCCACAACAGCCCAGAACGTCCAGAGAAGCCCCTGTGAGATCCGTTTGCCCATTTCTCTGTCGGAGGCCATATGGGAGGATTAGGATCTTTCCCTTCTTAAATGAGGCCAGAGCAGACATACCCCTTCTTTCTCTGCCACCCCTCCCACTACCTTTCAGTCGCACAGCTGGGAAGTCCTTCCTGAAATCTCACTTCAGTCCCATGCTACAGCAGGGAGCCACCTTCCTGACCATCACCTAATCAGGGGCAACCACCAAAGCCACTGGGCATTCCGAGGGAGCCTGCAGCAGCCGCTGCCATCGTCCCCCTGGGCGGGGGCAGGAGGGGTGGTGGCAGAGGCTCCTCGGCAGAAAACAGGTGGCCGCAGTTGGGTGGTGGCACACAGGCCGGAGGGGAGGAGACGGTGAGAAGGAACACTGTGTCTCTGAGGATTAGCTGTGCAGGCACTTGGCTCTGGGAGCATAAGGAGTAGAATACTCTAGGGGCAGCTGCAGGGGGCCAGGAATGCTTGGCAGCTCCAGGTGGCTAAGAAGGGACAGCTGAGAAGCCGAGGATTCTGGACAAGGTCTCCACCCTGCCCTGCCCATGAGGAGGGCCTGGCTGGTTCCTGCTCATTCACGGCCTCCTCCCCCTCTTCTCTCCAGGAAATCCCCCTCTCTCCTGCCAGAGGAATTTTAATGGAGTCGTAGGTGCTGAGTCTGGCTGGCTCCTTCAGTTTTGGGCCTTGGAGTAGAGGGCCCTTGCTTCTGTACCCTCTCAGAGTCTGAGCTCCTGGGGCAGGTCCAGGACCCTTCCAACCAGGCAGGCTTCTTGGAACCTCCAGACTCGAGTCGACATGTCTACACTGTGGCTACCAGTTGGGGTCATGTCTCTCCCAGACTCAAAGGATAGGAGGGTTCCAGAGAAGACTCGTTGATGCTTGATGGCACAGGAATGGTCCTGTGTGGGAGGAAGGTTCTGGGATTGCTGCTAATAGGCTGAGTGACCTCAAGGGAATCCCTGGGCCCCTTGAGACCTGCTTGGCTTGGATGGACCAGCTATCACAGTCCCTGATTCTCAGCTCCCTAGCCCTGTGGTTCCCACATCTCTTGGGCCTGGAAGTTGAGAACTATTTCTTTGAATCCGAACTTGACTCCTCCTGTGGCCCTAAAGTCCGCTCTTTTTGAAGGCCTTGTCCAAAATTCTGGGGTCCTTATGTGGGTATGGGGGATCAAGAAGGAAGGTAGAGAAAGCCTCAAGCCACCTGCTGGCCTGTGTCTCTCTTCACCCTAGGCCCTGGGCTGTCCCCAAAGACCTCAGATCAGACCAAATGACTCACTGCCATTAACAGACTGAAACCTGATCGGCTCTGGGAAGGGAGCAAGGGCAGGCTTGAGGCTAATGCTCCCTGCAAATAGAACTCTTAGCAAAGGGAAAGCAGCTGGCCTCCAGGGTCCCCAGCACACCGCTGCTCTCTGGGGATGGAGAAAACTTCGCAGGCCTGCAGGCTCTCGTCTTTCTCCCACTAGGGACGTGGTGGGATAAGAGGCAAGCAAAGACTTCTCTCTGTTCCAAAACCTTCGGGAGGATCTGGAACCCAGGCCGTATGACACGAGCAGAGAATGGGCAGAAAATGAGTTTCCTGGCCGCTGGAGGGATTCAGATTAGACAGGAGGAAGAACAGAATGGCTCTTAGCATTGGGACGCTGAGGCAGGTGACCTGGGGGGCTTGATCTTTCATTTCTGGGGGTCAGGGAGCCCCTCCCCCAATGCCACTCAGGGACAGGCTTCTTTGACCTCCAGAGGCTTACTTCTGAGGAACCTGGAACTTTCTTAAGGCAAGATGGTGATAGCATGTGGCTTGTGCGCGTGAGGGTGGGATGGGGGAAGATGACCGTCCTGTCTCCTCTGCCCATTAGCCTCAAGTTTCCCTACCTATCACATCACGTGCCTGGGAAGAGCCGGGAGCAGGAAAGGAAAGGATGTGCTTTACCGATGATCTTCTGGATGTGGACAGGCTGTTCTAACACAGCTGGTGGGCCGGCTCCCACAGAGCTCACTGCAGCCACACGTAGGAAGAACTTGTCCCCCAGAGCCAGGTTCCGCACCGTCAGCTGGGTCACCATCAGGGGCCGGGCGTTCACAGGCACCCACTCCGAGGCTGGGGAAATGGACAGCATGCAAGGCCCCGGCTTCACGGCCATGGGCATCCTTCTCAATGGGGCTTTCCTCCTCCCTGGTGATCTGGGGCAGTTGACCTCCCTCCCTGGGCCTTATTTTCCCCCTTGATCTCCTTCCCTGACTTCTTTTCAAATGGCATCAAAGACACCCGGTGTTTGAGCCCTGGAATGGTGGTCAGAGGAGGTATCACTAAAGCCCGGAGAGGGTTGGACACATTTGCCAAGTCATGCAGCAAGGTAAGGGCAAAGGCAGGGGCCAGCCTGAACTTGGCCACCATGGAGGTGAACAGGAGAGTGGCAACAGCAGTTGGGCCATTGCCCAGGTCCCCTGTTTCTCCTCACTGTTTTCTACTCTTAAGGCTCCCCACCCCCAGCTTTTCCGTTCTTCCCTCCTGCTTGCTCTGCCCAAGCACGCTCCTCTGAGAGTCAGCATCTCCTTCCCTTATCCCAGCAGCATCCCCAGCGGCACTGACCCTTCTCTCCCTGTTACTCACTCAGAGGATCCCTGGAGCTGGAGGCCGGGGGCGGGGATGGGGGGGTCTCCTGGGGTCATTTGGACATCCCCCTGCCTCCGAGGTCCATCAGGGTGAGCAAGAAGTGGTAGGTGAGTGGGTTGAGGGGACCCCTTGCACTTTCTTCTTCTGTATCGCCCCCCCGACTGGCCCAGCTGCAGGGTCTGGGGGCTTGTTGCTATGACCCCCAAGCCTACCTCCCCTGGGGGTATGCAGGGCTTAGCCCAGAGCTCACCTCCCTCTCGGCAGAGCTCCAGCACATAGCCCTGGAGCCCCAGCCTCCCTAGCTTCTCCGGTGGCTCCCAGCTCACGGTCACCGAGCTGTCGCTCACATCCTCCAAGGCCAGCAGCAGCGGGGCACTGGGCACATCTGAGGGAGAAGCAGGGGGAGATGAAGAGGTCGGTGGAGAGCTGTCCCGGCTGCACTCCCTGCCACACCTGCTTCCCTCCTGCACCCGCCCCACTTCTCCTCACCTTCACTTGGAGGTGCAGGTTTGGTGGCGGTGGCTGGGGCTGCGGGGGCAGGTTCCTGGGAGGCAGGCTCCTGTGGCGTGGGAGCCCGCTCTTCCCCGGTGGACTCCAACACTGCTGCTTCTCCAGAAGGCTCTGCGGTGGGCGCCTCGGCTGACTCAGAAGCGGTCTCCTCCGGACCACAGGCGGGGACGTCCGAGATGGCTTTTTCTGTCATCGCCAGGCTGGCTGGAGGTGGTCAGGCTGCAGTGTGCAGGGGTCAGCACGGGAGGTTCTGGGCCTCCAGGGTGCCTGGGACACCTAGGTCCAGGCTTATATAGTCAGGGGCTGCCCCACCCCCCGCCGAATGATGATTCCCAGCTGTGGGGTCAGGTCAGGCAGGGGGACTGGGGGGCAGGGAGACGCCTCGGCCAGGAATAGCTCGGGGGAGGAACTGCAGGGTCCCTTGAGGAGCGTACTACCTCGTCCATCACTCCAATTGGATCTCAGCAGCCAGGGTGCTGGTGCCCGGAGGGGAGGGGGACCAGATGGGTGAGATGGGGCATTGCCGGGAGCTGGTGCCAGGGGTCAGGGCAATGGGAACAAGAGCTTCCGTCTGGAGAAGGAACCCGGATCGGGCTTTGCGTGTGGCCTTGTGGAGCTCTTTGTACCCAGGGCTTCCTGGCCTGAACAGCCTTCCCTGGGGAGCACTCCAGCTTTGCTTCTGGGATCCCACACTCCCCTCGGCCTCACGTTCCCTGGGCCTTCTCATGTGTGCTGTGTACTCTGTGGGGTTGAGGGTTCCAGAGGGGGAGGGGATTGGGATGCCCAAGGTGGGGTTGGCTGGAGGAAGGTCTTCCAGCAATGGGACCCCAGGAAGGGGGCCTAAGGCCCCCGGTTACTGCTTTTGCTGGAGAGGCTGGGGAGGACCCAGTCTCCCCAATCCTGTGACAATCCCCTAGTCCTTGGCAGTGAGATAAAGTCATGAGGCAGAGCTGGAAGAGACCCCGGAGGAGGACGGCTTCTGAAACTTCTAAACTCTCTGAAGCAGGAGTGCTAAACGAGGCAGGTACAACCAAATGTCTAGTCATGGATTCATTCAGCCAATAAAATGTTAAGACTGGCAATCATTTAACAAGCCTGAAAATACCATGTGTCAGGGAGGAGGGGAGGCCACGGGCACGGTCATGGCGGGTGGGAGCGGGGTCCTTTGGAAAAAGGGAGACAGCATCTGGTAAAAACGGGGAAATGGACATACCTGTGACCCAGCAGTGACAGCCCTAGAAACCGTCACGCGTGCCCAGGAGACAGGCACGCAAATGGGCACAGCAGTATTATTTGTAATAGCCCAAACCTGGGGAAAGCAGCTGTCCCTCCACAGCTCCCTGCAGAGCACGTGTGCACCTATGATCCAAAACATGGGATGGGAGGAGCCAATGGCAGCCGCGGGAGCGACCTCACAGATCAAACAGTTTCGTGGTGAACAAAAGGAAGAAGGCTCAAGAACGGTGGGATCCCGTCCATGTTAAATTCCAACGCAGGCAACCCCAGGCTCTCTTCTTGCAGGGGCTCCTGTAGGTGGTGAGACCCCAGTGGGAGGCAGGGGAGGTCAGGAGCGGATGTCTGGGCTGGTGGGGTTTCAGGGGGCACTACTGAGGTCTCATTTCCCTTCCTGGGGTGGGGGTAGGGTGGGGGGGTTACACAAGTTTTTGCCAGTTAGTAATTCTTTAAATGAAAGAAATCCATTTTATGCACTCTTTCGCATGTATGATATATCCCGACATTTAAAAGTAAATACACGTGTCATTTATTCACGGCCCTCAGCCGCACGCAGGCTCTCCCCTTTCCCCAGGACTGGCCACGCAGGAGTGTGGCTGCCTTTCCCTGCTGGTTGTCCTCATTGCGGAGTGGCAGTGGAGGGCCTGGGGAGCCTCAGGGTCCGGCCCTGCCTGGGTGCCCGTGCCCTCTGCCAGGTGACTCAGTGTCCTGCCAGGCAGGAGGCGGGCCCCGGAGACCCGATCCCCATCCCTGGCCTGTGACTCCGCAGCTATAAGTGAATGTGACTAACTCTGCAGGACCCTGAGTCAGCCCTGCGGAGCTTGTCCCAGGCTGGGGGAAGGGTGGTTCCAGGGAGGAGGAGGGGTGGGGGTTGGCTGCCTGGGAGGGCTCGAAGCCTCTGGGGTTTTGAAGACCCTTGTGTGGTGGGGTGGGCAAGGAGCAGGGATTAGGGAATCCCTGGCCCCACTGGCCCGAGATGAGATGCCAGTTTCCCTCCCGAGGCTCTGGCCAAGCTCTCACTTTCTTTGCCTTTAGCAGGGCTGTGACCTTGGGATCGGTCGCATCTGCTCAGCTCCAGCTGGTTCAGATTTCAGGGTGGCCAATAGGTACTTCCTTCCCTACACCTCAAACCAGTGTCACAAACCACTAGGCCAAGTCACGGATAATCGGAACATGAGGGAATCCACACATAAATTCTCTTTGATTTTGGAGTGTGTCTCTTGACTCTGGATACAAGGCATGCCTGGGGCCCTGGGAATTCTACAGAAACCTGATAAGAGCGTTTCTACCTCATAAAGGCTGGTCTTCTGAGCCCATCCCGTCTCATCTGTATTCCCATTCCACCTGCCTGCTACCTCATGTCCCCGGGCAGCCAGAGCAAAGCAGCCTTGTCTCTGCTTGGGTTGAGGGCCTAGTGTGTCCCAAGAGGAGAGACAAGGGAGACAGGGGGCTGAGCTGCAGCTCTAGGACATCTGGCGTATTTCAGAAGCCCCTAATGGAAGGGGCTTCTTAAGGTCATGGGCCACCCACTGATCTCTGGGAGTCTCAGAGGAGGCTGGATGGCCACGTCTCAAGCACCCTATGGAGACTCCAGGCCTGGGCTGAAGGGGGGATGCAGGAGGACATTGGGGTCTCCTTGGAGCCCTGAATGGCCAGGGCCAGGGCTCTCTAACCTGGCCCTGGGTTGGCTCCCTACCCCTGCCAGGGCCTCGGAAGAAATGAAGGTTTGGAATGTTGAATCTTTCCTAATACCTGCTAGCCTTCAGGAAACAGAAAAGTCTTCTTTCAACAAGGATCTATGTCAAGAGGTCTGGGCTACTTTACTATCTGGAAGGCCGTCAGCTCTCCTGGCTCAAGTCCACGGTGGATGGACCTGGGGAGGCTGGCCTCCTTTTGGGGCTCCCTGGGGCCCAACAGAGGCCAGGGTAGCCTCGCCTTCTGCACCTTCTACAAACTCCAAGCCCCCAAGGCAGAGAGAGGAAACCAGAAGAGACCAGGGAGGGGAGCCCAGGGGATCCCATAGGGCCACAAAGAGGCCGAAGCAAGCGCCAGCACACGTGAAGCCCTGGAGCTTTACTGAGCCGCAGCCGTGGAATTAGGAGAGGGAAGCGGGAGGGGAGACGTGCTAATGTTCCCGAGCACAGGTTTCAAGTTGGGCTTTGCAGAGGCTGTAATTAGCATGGCGGCTGCTCCATGAGAGATGCTTGGCTACTTGTGCTGGCCAAATGGTGTCCTTTGGCAAGAAGGCCTGGGGGTAAGGGAGTCCAAGAAATCTCCTTGGGTGGGTCTGGGATCATTGAGCATTTTCACAAATCAGCAGGGGTGTGCTGACCCCGTGTCTTACACTGTGCTGGCCCCCAGGCCTTAGCTGCCTACGGCTCCACCTCTACCTGCTGGTCCACTGGAGCTGAGCTCAGATGGCTCCTCTGTGGCCCTCCACATGGGGTCCAAGGGAGGGAGACTGAGGCTCAGTCGGGGACTCAGCAGGGCGGGCGATGAGGCTCCGGGCCGGCAGGGATGCTGCTCGCCCCACTGTGTGCAGGACAGGGGCTAAGCCTCGACGAGCGCGTCCTTGATGGCACTGGTGAGAGGGAAGCGCACACCCCCGCCACAGAAGGCACCCCGGAAGTCATCCAAGTCCAGAGCCCACACCATGGCACCGGCCAGCTGCCTGTTTCTCAGGTACTGCACCTGGCAGGGAAGACCCGGAGGGGGCAGAGCTGGGTCCCCCGGCTAGAGTGTGCCAGGGCCAACGTGCTGCCTGGGCCCCTGCCTAGGGAAGGGAACAGCAGGCACCCAAGACCTGAGCCATCCCACCGCCACGACCCAGCACCACCCTCAGTGCAGGGGACCTGAATCTGGCTGCTTGGAGCAGGGGCTCCCTCTCCCCTTTCATCCTGGGGGGTGGCCTGGAGAACCTACCTTGTTTTTGACGCTCTCCTTGTCGTCGTACCCCACCCACTGGTTGCCCTTGGTGGCATAGGGGACCTGCTGGACAGTGAGTCTATGGACTGTGGCTTGGTGGAGGAAGTCACAGATCTGAGCAGAGAACAGGGCAGGGTGGCGTGGAGAGCTGGGTGAGATGGTGCAGGTCACCAGGGAGATGCCAGTCCCCAAATCTCTTTCAGCCCCTCACGTCATTCTGCTCAGGACATCTGCCCCCAGCCCGCAGACTGCAGTCCTTATGCAAATGTATGTAAACTAGGCGCAAATGTCCCAGGGATCTGGGGGTGCTGTAGCCTGAGGGCATGTAGGGGACTCCAGTTTGCTTCTGGCATCTTAAACAGGGATGTGGGAAGTGATGGGCTGACATAAGGACTGGCCCAAGGCGATACAGAGCAGCAGGGGCAGGGTCCAAAAAGAACCCGCCTTTTGGCCACTGCTCTTTTCTGGGCTGGCAGGAAAACCTCAATGAGGGCCAGAGGGGTGTCTGGGAGCTTGGGGGTGCAGACCAGGTGTGCCTGCAGGAGATTTAGTAGCAAGAGGCCTGACCTCCCCCCTTCCTCCCCCTCAGGGTGCTAGGTTCACAGGAACATATGTTTTCATTCCCAAAGGAGCCAAAGGGGGGTGGGGTGGGAGGCTCACCTGCCTCAGGGCCTCTGGGTGTGCGGGGATTTTACCTTCTCCCTCGCTCATACCTCATAGTAGGCCAGGGTCCCCTTCTCCTTGGTGAAGCTGCCTGGTAATCCGGGCCCTGAGATCGGGGCTCCCACGCCAGTGTCGGAGGAGGCCAGAGTGAAGCTCCTCCCAAAGGTGGGGATGCCCATCACCAGCTTATTGGCCGGGGCCCCCAGCCTCAACACGTAGCTCACGGCATAGTCCTGGGAGGGGGTGGGGGAGAGGGGAGGAGCTGTTAGCGTTGCTGGGGCTGCAGGATGGGCAAGACTGTACAGTTCCCTCTGCAGCCTGGACCGGTGGAGTTCCAGGTGCACCCAGCGTCTGGGACTCACTTCCTCCTGAGAGCTGATAATGGCAGTCTAAAATGCATTTTGTAGTTGTGTTCTCGAAAAGATGGTCTTAGGTATAGGAAGGGATTATTACTATTGGCAGCCAATCAAGTAATCGGCTCCGGTTACACAGTAAGTGCAAGGCTGGTCTAGACCGGACTCCCGCCTCCTCCCTTCTGCAGGCATGGAGTACTCACAGACTTTGGGCCTCAGTTTCCTCATCTGTGGAGTGGGTGCCACAAGCCCTCCCTTGCAGGATTCCCCAGGGGCACGGGCTGGTGTGTGAGCACTGGCAGGTGGCAGGTCTCCGTGGCCCCTCCCGGCCAGCCACCCTCCTTCCAGGCACTCACAGCGTTGTTGAATCTGTCAGAACTCGCGTCTGCCTGGCCTCGGAACAGGGGGCTGTGATGTCCTGTGGTCTGATGCCAGGCTCCGTGGAAGTCATAGCTCAAGAGGTTGATGAAGTCCAGGTGTCTGGGGAAGAGAAGTCAGAGGGCGAGGCAGGAAATTAGAAAGGCTCTTGGCCTCACATCCATCACCCCAGCACAATGGGAGCCGGGCGGGCAGGCAACCCAGAGGCAGGCCCCGTAGAGCCCTGTGAGCCACTGTCTGGGCTGCCGGGCTGCTTCCCCTGCGCCGCACCCGGGAGTGGGCTTAGAGCCCCACACGTGCATTTAACGCAAGAGGAGAGTTCTTCTGTTACGCCCCCAGCACACAATCGGGAGCTGGCCTCTGTCTTGCTGTCCACTCTCCACGTCTGCCACCTGCCATGTTCATCTCAGTGAAAGCAGATTAAGAGTGACATCAATAGACAGCCCGGTGGGGAAAGAGCTGGATCAAAGGATGGCCTGAACCTATGATCCACTGGAGTGGGGAGGAAGGTTTACACACACACACACACACACACACACACACACACACACACACACAGAGCCGGGTGAGAGGGGCGGCACGTGCATTGCATGACTATGAGCTTCAGATGTTTGGGGCAAATGGCTGAGGGTCACCTAGTTCCCACCTCCTAAATGATCAATTTAAACACTGAGTCTACACCTCCCCAAGATCATAAAGAAGATTCTGGAAAGTCATAGTGAAGAGCCTTTGTTCTTTACTCCCGGGTTTCCTAAGATCCATGTCTTTGATTCCACTGAGACATCAGCCCGCGGGGCTGTGAACTGCTCATCCTCACACGCAGAAAGAGGCAGGGTAAGGAGGAGGAGGGGTGGACAAGGGAGGGGTCGCCTGTGTGTGTGTCTGCACCCTGAGGCATCTAGCAATGCAAAGTGTTACTGCTGCTGCGCTGTGTCTCCAGTGACTGGAGCTGGGGTTGGGGGGGGTGCCCGGAGAGGAGATAAGGCCCCGTGGCAGCTGGCCAGTTTGTATGTCATTTCCTACCTCCTTTTCCACAAATGCATTCATAGAAACTCTCTCTACTGGTTAGCACAATTTCCTGCATGAAAAACGGAAGCACAGGGATTACGGTGCCCCATTTGACAGATGGGGAGACTGAGGCATGGAGAACAGAAGTGACTTGCTCAAGGCGACACATGAAGTTTCTGGAAGAACGGGGACTAGAAATTCAGTCTTCTGATTCTGCGTGGAGTGCTGGGCCGGGGGTGGGGGGCGGCGGGAGACTCACTGGGCTATCTGGGCGACGTCGTAGCCACTGTCGATGGTCACCTTGCCCGCGGACACTGCCGCGCTGAGTAGCAGTTGCTGTCTCGTTCCCTCCTGGGCTTCCCTTGCAAACTCAGCCTTCATTTCCTTGGTTGGGAGAGAGGCAGGTGAGCGACAGGGGTTCTGGCAGCGTGAGAGGGAGCCTTGTGAGAGAGGTCAAGGTCTCTGAGCCTGTCATTGACCTTCCCCATCTGCGGGGACCCCCAACCTGACGGGGCTTCAGGGGAAATGCTAGAGTGGCCCATCGGTGGTCCCACCTTGGGCTCACCCGCCCACCTCCTAAAAAACATTTTGGACCCGTCACACCCCCACACTCCACACACATCTATCAACACTCAACTGCTCCCTGAACTAGAGGAACCACGAGGACAGACGGTGGTCCTCATTAGCCCACAGATTGGAAGAAATTTGTTTTTCAGTCTGTGTTTTGTTCCTGCTGGTACATGAGACCACAAAATTAAAGTGGTCTTTCAATTTATATTTAGTGGTCTCTCAGATTGGAAAGATATTGGTGCTGTGGGCAATTTGTCTAGACAATCACTCTGCCCCTGGGGTCACGGAGATGCTCATCAGATGTGACCAAGTGTCCCCAAGGCAGTGCAAGCTGGGGAGTGGCAGCATCGGTTTGGGACCAAACAGTGGATAACAATTCTCCCCCACTAGGTGGGTGCTCCGCTTAGTGACCTTCTGACGACCCCAGCACACCGCCACTGTGGTCACAAGATGTCTTCCTGATTGTGTCAGATCTCAGGACACAGGCCAGGTTGTCTTTCCCCGGTCTGGGTCCCTGGACCCTGCGGCCAGAAGGCCTCGGGCCCCTCTCTGCCTGCGCTCAGGGGGCCAGCCGCAGAAGACAGCTCCTGCCCACACCGCCCCCTGGTGACAGCCCTCCTTGGCCCTGCTCTTCCCGCCTGGACAGCACCTTGACCAGCCTGGTGAAGTGGCGCCTGTCTCTCCATCCAGGGTAAAGCCAGGCCAAGTCGAGCCCGTCGAAGCCATGGGTTCGCAGAAATGGTGGCACCGACTTGATGAAAGTCCTGCGGCTCCTGGTCTTAGAGGCGATTTTGGAAAATCTAGGGCCCGAATCACCGCAGTAGAGCGCTCAGTGCTGATATGCCAGCAGCCTCGGGCATCTCACGGGGCTTCTGAGGGCTGTGAAGCTGGGGCCTGAACCCCCGAGCTCCAGAAGGGCATGGCTGGGATGGGGCCCACCTCCAGTCATCTCACACAGAGCTCTGGAGCGGCCAGTCTGGGCTCCAGGCCCCGCTCTGATGCCTACTAGCCAAGCCGCCTTAGAAAGACCATAACCTGCATCTCCGTTTCCTTGTTGGTGAAGTGGGGATAATTACCGTGTCTCATGGTGCTGTTGTGGGGATCCCCTGTGATCGCGGATGCACGAGGTGCCTGATGCCGAGCGATCACTCAGTAAGAGGGAGCTGTTAGGGCCATGCCTTGCCCCCTTTTTTCAGCCCTGCTCCAACCCTACCCACTCCAGGGAGGCCCGCAAGCTCTCCATACTCCCCAATTTTCCATTCCTTCCACCTCTCTCCTTCCAGCCCTAAGGGCGGTATCTACCAGAAGTTCGGTGTTTTCAGGTCTAAGAGGCGGTAAATGGAGCACTGTCAGGGAGGCAGAAGATCACTGGCGATGTGCTGTGTGACCCTTGGCAAGGCCCTCATCCTGTCTGGGCTCTGGTTTTTTCTCTGTACACGGGATGGGCCCCTGACAACCATCTAGGCCCCCGGGCTCTCTGTAGTGGGTAAGGGAGACCTATGCCTCCTCCCCCCCCCCATTCCATCATCCTCTGGGGACCGGGTCCTACCTTTGAGAACCAAAGTTCCATCCTCCAACAGATAGGAGGGTCTTCAGGTTGGGGTTCCTGTGGGGCACAGGGAGGCAGGAGGGCGGGGGTGAAGTGAAGCGGCCCCATGGGCGGGAGGCTGCTGCACGCTTCCAGCGTTGGGCGGGAGGTCCTTCCAACCCCGAGATTCAGGGTTCTGGGAGGCATAGCCTTTGCGGAAGTTACTCTGAGGTCTGCTGCCCATTTTTATTTCCCCTGAGTGGGGAAGCCAGGATATGGCAAAATAGAGTCATGAGTACAGTCTGTGTTCCCTGGAGGGGTACCTCCAGTAGGGGAGAGGGCTCCCCTTCCCCAGGGGAGCTCAGCTCGCCTTGTTCTACAGCCTGTCTCTGCCATCACCAGGTAGGGCCCAGCACGTGCCCTCATCACCTGCTCCCACCAAAGCCCAGGCCCTCCAATTCCCCAGCAAGGGTCCCAGGGGCTGTCCCCCAGCCTCCCGAGCAGAGGGACCAGCCAGTCTAGCCCTGCATCTCCCTCCTGTCCGGGCAGCCTGGGACCCAACCTGTTCTTCAGCGTGTTCAGCGTTTTATAGAGGGTGACATCATTCCACTCCCAGGTGTTGATCTCGTTGCTGCTTATGTTGGCAAAGCTGTAGATGACGTGGGTGCAGAGGAAGGGGTCGATGGCGTCCGGGAAGCAGCTCCCAAAACCGTCCCGGTACTGGGACCAGTTGGTGTAGTAGCAGACCAGTTTGTACGCAGAGCCTGGAGAAGATGTCTGGGGTGGTGCCTGGGCCAGGATGGAGCCAGGGGGCCTCTGGCTGAGCCCTGCCCTGAGCACCGTTGGGATACTGGGGGCTGGTGCTGAGATGTGAGCCAAGTTAGAATTCTCAGCGCGAGGGGCTGGCTCGGTTTCCTCTGCCTCTGATGAAAATAAGGCCTATTCTGAAAATGCTTTGAACAAATTAAATGCAATGGATGAATATCCTGCAGACTAAGGACAGGGCACCGTGTGCGGTGAGCTTGGGGGCTGGTGAACAAAGGTAAAATGGGACTTGGTGCAAGTAAAGAAGGCTTCCTGGAGGCGGTGGCTTGGAAGGAGAGAAGGGACCCAGCCCCAAACAGCCAGTGTCAGAAGACCTTGGCCTTCAGAGGGGAGCCTTGGGGAACCTGCAGGGGGTCGTCGATCTGGGGTGCTCTGCTTCTCTGCCTCCCTGCGGCAGTGTCCCTAACTTGTAACCCACCCAGAGTGGTGGTCCCCAGTCCCCCTCAGCCCCTCCCCCAAGCTGGGGCACGATTCCAACGGACCAGGAAGCTCTTCCTCTCCTCATTCCAAGTCCTCTTCCTGCAGAGTGAGCCTCTTCCTCCCTCCTGGTTACGGAGGAAGAACAGCGGGCATCTCTTGCCCATGCTGCCCCTGGGCCCGTCCGCGGTGCCCACCAGGCCACGAGCTCAGGCCTCCAGCAGACCAGAGCCTTTGAATGGCTTTTATTTTGAAAAATATCAAATATACAGAAAAATAGAGGATAGTGTAATAAGCATCCCTACGCATATCACCTTGGTTTAACAAACGTTAGTATTTCTGAGCCATTTGAATCACAGAAGGAACTGTAAAGTGCTCCCCTCTGCCAAGACCTCCTCTCCATCACCCGCACCACGCCCCTGTCTCCTGTGACTTGAAAGAGGGGGTTACTTACAGCTTTGGAGGAACATGAGGACCACGAATCCTGAAGGGAAATCCAGAGTCAGACCCCCTGCGAGGACGTCCTGCCCTCCCTTCTGCTCCACCCCCCCCACCCAGGCAATCAAGGGGTTAACTCCTGTTGCCCTGCTCTGTCTCCTCCTCCTCCTCCCTCCGGTGCCTCTGTTTCCCCTCTCTCCCCAACTCTACCCACCCCACAGCAGGCAGGAGGCCAGCCTCTTTGTGCAGTGGCTCCCTGGGCTGTCTGGGCCTCTTAGCCTGAAAACCCACAACCGAGCCAGCCTTGACCAGCCCAGAGACCTGTCTGAGCCGCCCTCAGCGCCATCCGGGCTGCAGAAGAGCAGGCTGTGGTGTGGCCGGGTCCTGTGCCCTCAGCTCCCGTGTCCAGCCGCTTAGACAGGGCCTCTTCCCCGGGCCTCTCGCTTCTTCTTTATACCTGTCCCCTTCCACTCCCACGGGCCCCCAAACATTCCATTTATGGGAACTGAGCTGTGTTAAGGAAGGAACTACGGGCTGGGACGCAGCCGGGGAGGAGCACTGTGGGGCACCAGACGAAGATTGAGAAACCCTGGAGAGTTTTGAAAACTTGAGCCAGGTCTCTGGGAGACACCTGCCACCCACGGGGGTGACGATCTGGTGGCTCCGGGGTGAGTGACCCAGCCTTATTCCCAGACACCTTCCTCATTGCCTTTTGCACAACCTCCCCCTCATTTTCCAGCCTGCAGTTTCCGGGCTTTTCTGGCAGCCTCTCCGTTGGCATCACCAGCCCTCCGCCCAGGCTCTCGGCCAGGTGGAAACAGGGCACAGTTGAGTTCTGTAACCCGCAGAGCCCCAAACAAGGCTGTTATTTTCTTTCTCCCCAGGCCCGCAGCATCCTGCCTGACCTGCTCCCCCCTCAGACTTTCTTTCTCCAAGCCTGGTTCCCGTAGCCTGGCCCGAGAGTCAGGTGCAGGTCGGACAGCCTGTGAGCGGTAGCTGTGCTGATAATTAAAGGGAAATCTGGGGAGGAATGGAAAATCCCCCCTGGCTGCTCTGAGGCCCGAAGCTGTTTGGCTTCCTTTTTGAAATTCCGGTTCCAGGGAGCCAGACGGCTTCTGTCGCAAGCCTGGGGCTGCAGCGAAGGACCAAGGAGTCGATTCCCAGGAGCAGATAATCCCAGAAGATTGAGAACCTCCATAATCTCCCTCAAGGATGCTTCTGACACCCAGACCGCACGAGGTCGCCCCCCCCCCAAGTCCTTGAATGACTCCAGGGCAAGAATGAAACTTCTTAAGAAGGCCGTTCAGGCTTTGCCCTCTGTTTGGGGGTACTTTCTTTGGCCAAAGATCCATGACAACTCCATCCTTTGCAGGCTGCAAATTAATGAAGAGGCAGTGAGTGACAAGTTCCAAACTCCAAGAGCCAAGAGTGGGTCAGAGGGCTTCTTAACAAAGTCCTTTCATTTGTACCCTAATGTTAGGTAATAATCCGACATTAGCCACCGCGGTTTCACAGACCTCTCTTGGTGAGTGAGGTCTCTCCCCTTCTTCTTCTCGCCCTTCCTCTGCCTGTAAAACTGGGACAACTCCTCAAGGGGTGGATAAAGAGCGCTTTGTCCGGAGTCACTCTGTATGTACTAAAGGGTCACTTCTTTTCCCTTTTAAGGCCACTGCCTCCTTTTGGACCCTACCGGGTAGAGAGCAATGCCAGTCAGTGACCACTTTTCCTTGTTCATTGGGCTGAGAAGTGGACTTCCTCTAATCTTTAAAAGAAGTATTACAAAGGCATGTGCAATAAAAACATTTTCATTACAGGGTGAAGTATGTTAAGAACACACTTCCAATTTTCACTCTTTCTTTGTTAAAAACGATCTCGTAGACTCAGAGTGTACAAGCCTTGTTGTCCTGTTCCCCTCTCCAAACCAGTTCACTAACTCTGCACGTTCTGTAGGAAAGTGGCATTATCACAACAAATAGCCAAGATACCCCTGGGCCTGCCTCAACAGCAATGGCTAAGGGTCCCATGGCTCAGCCCCTTCCAGTCTCGTCTCATGTCCCCCTCTTCCCTACACTCCACCCATGCATGCTTTCTTTCATATCCTCATATTTGCTCTGCTCTTGCACACCACAGGGACTTTGCATATTCCATCTACTTGCCTATCAATAACTGAAGGGCCTGAAGTCTTATGCTGTTTGCAAACTATTGGGACGGCCACAGTTTCACGGATTCTGGCAGAAGACACGAGAATCCTAGGTCAGAGACAAAGGACTTGCTATTCATGGCACAGCAAGAAGCATGGATTTCATGTTTGTGTCATTTTCTGTGGTGAGAAAGTGAGAAAGCAGCTATTTTGAATTGCTGTCTGGACATTTTCTAGACCCTGCTCACACTCAGGGTCTGGACATTTAGATTAGGACGCGAGCTTAGGATTCCTGCGGCAAGTTCCTGCTTTGTTTTTCCTGATATAACTTTGAAAATAACCACTTAAGAGTTGAGCCCGTGAAAAGTCAGTGCCCTCCACCCCAACCACCTTATAAGTAAAAGGTGCTTGCTCTCTACTATTTACTGCCTGCTCGTGACCTGGGGCAGAGGACTCCCCTTCTCCCTGCTGATTGCCATTTATCCTTTTATTCTCGCTTCTGGGATTTGTAAGTAAAGAATCTTGTGACTTGACTTCCCTTGTGTAACTATATTCAAACCACGCCTTCAGTCAAAAGAACCCCAGGGTTTTCACTTCCCCCAAAAAGGGAGCTCTGATGTCAAAGGTGCCACCGGCCCACCTCATATGAGTGGCTCGTGCCTCTTCATTCAGCAGGCCATCATCTGCATTTTCTTCATTTAACACACCAGCTGTGGGCCCCCATCACACTTCCCTTGGCTCCATGTTCCGGTGGGGGGGGTGACTTGGAGCAGTCCAGGTGGACGCTGTGCCTGCAATGTCTCATACCACAGAAGAGGGGTTTAAGAACCCAAATCTTTTACAATGCACGGTAAGCCTGCCTCTCCTTGGACCTGCGGGGAAACGTTNCCTGCCTCTCCTTGTACCTGCGGGGAAACGTTATCTTTATTATACTGGACAGCCATCGAAGCTGCCTTTGGCTCCAGGGGAAAACACCGTTTCTATCGTCTAAGGCTGTTTGCTATACAAACATCATCAAAAAGGTAGCCTGGAACAAAGACAGCCTGTTCCTCTGCTCATAGGATGGACAGAAACGCAAGAGACCCATGGGGAGTTGTCTCCCAGGACTGTCCCTCTGTGGCCACTTTACTCCTATTCGTCCTTCAGATTGCAGCTCGGCAAGCACCTTCACAAAAGGCAGACTCCTTGGCAAGGGAAACCCTCCTAGTGGGGCTGTCAGAGGACCTTGTACCCTTTTTCCTACTACCCGATAGGGTTATAATTTTACATCTTGTGTGTGGATGTCTTATTAATGTCTGCCTCCCTCACTAGGCTATATGCTCAGTAAAAGCAAGGACTGCGTCAATTCTTTTGAAGTTTGTTTTTATAATTTTTTAAAGTTCAAGTACAATTAACATACAATGTTATATTAGTTTCAGATGTACAATATATGATTCGACCACTCTATGTGTTGCTCAGTGCTCATCATGGTAAAACGTACTCTTAATCCCCTTCACCTGTTTCATCCATCCCCCCGCCCACCTCCTCTCTGGTAACCACCAGTTTGTTCTCTGTATTTAAGAGTCTGTTTTTTTGTTTGTCTTTTATTTGTTTGTTTGTTTTCTTAAATTCCATATATTAGAGAAATCATATGGTATTTGTCNCTGTCAGAGAAGATGGACATTAAACAAAGAATCACATAATGAGTTATTAGAATCGTGAGAAGTTTACCAAAAGAATTCTGAGGGTTGGGAAACCTTATAAGTGGTGTGGGTGGTCAAGGAAAGANTTCGACCACTCTATGTGTTGCTCAGTGCTCATCATGGTAAACGTACTCTTAATCCCCTTCACCTGTTTCATCCATCCCCCCGCCCACCTCTTCTCTGGTAACCACCAGTTTGTTCTCTGTATTTAAGAGTCTGTTTTTTTGTTTGTCTTTTATTTGTTTGTTTGTTTTCTTAAATTCCATATATTAGAGAAATCATATGGTATTTGTCTTTCTCTGACTTATTTCACTTTGCATTATACCCTCTAGATCCATCACATCATTGTAAATGGCAAGATTTTCGTTTTATGGCTGAGTAATATTCCATTGCATATATATATATATATATGTATGTATGTATATATATATCTCACATCTTCTTCATCCATTCATCTGTGGGTGGACACTTGGGCTGCTTCCATATCTCGGCTATTGTAAATAATGCTGCAATAAATATAGGGGTGCATGTATCTTTTGGAATTAATGTTTTCATTTTCTTTAGGTAAATACCCAGTCGTGGAATTACTACATCATATAGTAATTCTATTTTTAAGTTTTTGAGGCTCCTCCATTCTGTTCCCCAGGGTGGCTGCACCAGTTTGCATTCCCACCAACAGTGCAAGAGGTTTCCCCTTTCTCCACATCCTTGCCGATACCTTTTGTTTTATTATGTTGTTGATGTTAGCCATCCTGACTGGTGTGAGGCCATGTCTCACTGTGGTTCTGATGTGCATTCCCTGATGATGAGTGATGCTGAGCATCTTTTCATATGTCTGTTGGCCGTCTGTACGTTTCCTTTGGGGAAATGTCTGTTTATGACTTCTGCCCATTTTTAGTTGGATTACTTGTTTTTTGGTGTTGAGTTGTACCAATTCTTTATATATTTTGAATATTAACCAGGATTGGGTCAATTTTATTCACTGTTGTATCCATCTCCAGTGACAGACATGGAGTAGATGCTTAGAAAGCACTCGCTGGATGACTGGCTAAATGAATGATGAGTGCTCTCAAGAGGGTCCCTAAATCCAAACTCTTCTATTTTGAGTTTGGAACCTGATGTTCATGAAATTCATCTCATTCAATAGTTTTTGTCACTCTGAATAAGCCCCCGTGCTACCCTGGTCCTCCATGCCCTCATTCAACCAATGCTTACTGAGCCCTCACAGGTGCCTTGCCTTATAGGAGAGGGAAGAGACAGAAAGAAGAGTGAAAACAGAGTTATCCCCTGTCCTCTTGAAGTATATGGTCTGTCAGAGAAGATGGACATTAAACAAAGAATCACATAATGAGTTATTAGAATCGTGAGAAGTTTACCAAAAGAATTCTGAGGGTTGGGAAACCTTATAAGTGGTGTGGGTGGTCAAGGAAAGATTCCATAGGAAATGATGTGTAAACTGAGGTGGGAGGGAAGGGAAGGAACTTGTCTGGCCAAAGAGCATGTGCGGCAGAAGAAACAGAAACAGCCTGGGGTAGGAAGAGGCTGCCATGTTCCAGGAACTGAAAGACCTCAAGAGTGGTTGAGGCAGGGAGGGGAATGTGGGAGGCACGGTTGAGTCTGGGTCAGGAGCAGGAAAGTGGACTGAACCACCTCTCCCTGGACAAGTTCCTGGACCCCTGGGGTGGTCTCTTGGGCATAACTGTTTCGAGGATCCCTTTCTTTGGCAACAGAGAGATATGGTGTTAACTTCCCATGAAATATTTAAAAGGGAAGTCCTCTTTTTATAGGCGAGTCTTTTCCTCCAGGTGTGAACTTCTGCCAGGCAGGCAGGAGTTCAAGTTCATTTCTAAATCCTCAGCTCCATAGTGTTGTCATTGGCACATAGTCTGGGCTATCAAAGATCCAGAGACAGAAACATTTAGACAAGAAAACAATTACTTGGGAAAAGGGAAAAGGAGTCAGACTTCAGGAAGAAAGATTAGCTGGTCAAATATGAAACCCAACAATTTAAAGGGGAAAACAAGATGACCAAGGCTACCATATCCATGGACATCAGACTCTTTCTTATACGTGCATCACATTTATGACCTATCTTCATTTTTTAGCCTGGTCAAAACCAGGGATAAAACTGTTCTTGTCAGAGAGTCCGTACGTGTGACAACTAGTCAGGGCGTATTCTTCTGGAACGGTCAGGAAACCCGTTGTTTTTGGTTTTTCTCCTGATGCACAGTGTCCGCCACCCCCTCCCCCCACCCCCTGTGCTGGCTGGTCATGAACGGAGCAGGGTCAGGTTTCGCTTCTACAGGTTTTCTTTCCTTGTGGGTAAGTTCTTGCCATTGAGAAAACTTTAAGTTGCTTAACAATTTTCTGACTCAACGTCATTAAATGAATATTTTGTTTTATTTGATGAAAATTTATTTCCATACCCATATTAAGAGGCATTGATTAATACATAGACACTTTGTTTTTAAAGATTTTATTTATTTATTTGACGGAGAGAGAGAGAGAGAGTGCAGGGGGGAGCAGCAGAGGGAGAGGGAGAAGCAGGCTCCCTCTGAGCAGGGAGCTGGACATGGATCTCAATCTCTGGAACCCGAGATCGTGACCTGAGCGGAAGGCAGACACCTAACCTACTGAGCCACCAGGCACCCTGACGCTTTGTTTTTGAATGACTAACAAAACCAGAGCCCTGTGATAATGATGGTGAACTTCTGTCTGGAGGCTTTGTAAAGCTCCTCGGGTTGTAAATTGCTTTTACATATCAGAAGAATTTTTACCATCTTTTTTTTTAAAGTTTTTATTTATTCGTTTGTTCATTTATTTATATATTTGAGAGAAAGCATGAGAGCGACAAGTTGGGGATGGGGGAGGGACAAGCAGACTCTGTGCTGAGCACAGAACCTGGCACAGGGCTCTATCTCACAACCCGGAGATCATGACCTGAGCCGAAATCAAGAGCCAGATGCTCAACTGACTGAGCCACCCAGGAGCCCCTTTACCATCTTTATCAGCACGATTTTCTCTAAGATTCCCATATTTGTTAATAGTTCTGGCCTGCCAGGAAGTGAAATTTTTTTACTACCAGTAATGCTGGAATTTCTTAAGTCATAAGCAGTGTCGCAGAGAAGTTTCTTCATCATAGATGTCGTTCCCACACGTGAATTGTAGTTTTTGTTTTTTAATAATGGGTTTGTCATACCTTATTCAGTAGAGTTTTTGGCATAGTCAATATCCAACTATATTCTGGCAAGAAAAAGGACAGATTCTTGTTGAGCCTATGTAAATAGCCTACACGATCGTAAGTATCCGCTCCCTCTAGAGGGAGATAAACCATAGCAATTTGGTTACTTATTTTCCCCCTCAAACTTGTGAAATAGGAAATTTGGTCACAAAAAGTAAAGTAACTCAGTAAACTCACTTTCCATATTATTTAACCTTTATTATTGGTTTGTGGAGAGGCCGATCAGTATACATCATTATTCTATAAAACTATTTTTTTCACTGTCCTGATGGTATATTAGCTTATAGTCTATATTAAGTCTCTCATGGAATTTTTTTTCTTTTATAATTTGAAAGTTCAATTGGGACAAAATGACATTGAGAGTGCTTGAATGGGCTGTGAGTATAAAACTAAACACTGGATTTGAAGATACAAAATTTTTAACATGTAAAATAGTTCATTGATATTTTTTAGATTGATTACATGTTGAAATGTTAATATTGTAGATATACGGGGTTAAATAAAATATATTATTACAATTTTTTAAAGTGCTTCATTCTAGTTGGTGTAGGTGTAATCTGTTGAGGGTAAGAAATCAATGGAACAGAAAGGTTTTTTTTTCTTATGTCGGTTAATGTAAATATTAATCATAATGAAATCAGTTCATTTAGTTCCAGGTAGCTAATTTTTATTTTGCTGCTCTTGGGTTAGTTAGCTTACTTCTTCAAAGTTGTATGGTTTTCAATTGTTTGCATATGCAAGCACTCACCTGTGCTGTTCCAGTGGGAAAGCAGCACAGATAACAGTAACCCAATGAGCATGACTGTGTTCTAATAAGACTTTACTTACAAAAAGAGACAGCTAGTTGGATTTGTCTCGAGGGCCACAGTTTGCTGAACTGTGCTCGAATTTAGACCAAAACCACTCCACAGATTCTGACTCGATCACGTAATTCAGTCTGCCAGGTCCATGGTAAAGATGTCAGCTTACACAGGGAAACCTGTACCCATAGGTGTATGTCCTGTGGTATCAAAAGCCAACAATTCAGTTCTTTATTGATGCCCTTTTGTTATTTCTTGCAGAGGACTCAATTCCTGACCTTGAGCTTGTAGCAGGGGCCTTTAGTAGACACAGGGAAAAAGGAAATATCATCTGTAATTATAAGATTAATTAATTATCATCTGTAATAATGAGATTAAATGGTTCTGGTTGATCAACAAGACCCGAGGAGCTTGGAGTCTTTTATAAAGGTATAATATGCAATCAATTTGTGAGACTGAGGACATTAGGGAATCTCCAGGGCCTTTATTTTATGCCATAAAATAAGAATGTTGCCAATTGACAAGGATAATTAAACCTAGCAACAAAATTTAAAGTCAATGACTGTGTTGATGATTACTGTGTCAGTCTCTGTCCATGAACATCAGAATGTTTCTTTTCAACGTGAAATGAGAGCATGATTGTTCTCAATAGAATCATTGAAATGTTGAAGTCAATACATTTTACTTATGAATACTTAACCTTAGTAAAGCTGAATGTTTCTTTTTGATAAGCAGGAATAAACAGGATGGCTCTGACGATTGTGTCAAGCTAATCAACCCTCTGGAGAATGGCAAATAGAACTCATTATTTTTCATATCTCCCGTTTCATACAGCGAAAAAATAAATCTCCGTGTTAGCCACGGCCATCTAAAAAAAATCTATAAATAGTTCAGTGTAAAAGACATCTTCACAGTTCTGCGTGTGGGGCCTGATTTTGGGCAAGGTCAAATTTGAAAGAGTTGTCTGAGGATACAAGGCATGAACTTACATAAGGATTTAGAGGCAAAAACCAATCATAACTGACACTTTTTCAAAACACACAACAATAGGTAGAAATAATTTAGGAACATGAACATGTTCCAAAGAAGGAATTTATGTTAAATGTAGAAATATGATAAAAAGAACAGAGAATTAACAGAATATGTTTATAAAAAGGGATTTGCGTCCTTTGGGAGTAGGTTACATTGGTTATAAAAACAGGTAGCAAATCTCAATTCTACATTTGCTGCTTGGATAGATCATTAGTGTAATAATTTACAGTAAAAAAAATACAATACTAATGAGTAATTTAATTAACATCAAGCCAACTGATTAAAAAATGATCACATCATTTCTCCTTTCAAACTCATTATTTATAGCTATTTTATACACAAGAGAATGAATTTTACTTCCCCTCAGACCATCTAAGCTTGTGACACAACCTCAAATTTGTCTCTTACTGTCTCCTTTTGTGTTTTGGCACAAAGCTCTTTTTAGTTTACGATAAAATTACTCTTTTTTTCCTTCTCGTAAGCGAAAACGGGTCCATCATCTTACATACGCGTCTTATTATAACAGACATTTTTTACCTTTCTTTAAAACATCTGTATGTACATTAACATAACCCAAAGGCATTTATTCAAGCTTGTAACCTGTTACTGCTGGCTATGCTATACTGTATTAAGTAACCACAGGGGTATTTTAAAATTATGTTGTTCAAGTATCCAAACACTGTTTATTATTAACTCAAATTAATATTAGTTTAAGTTATTAAGTTTAAGTTAAGTTTAAGTTATTAATTAAGTTATAATTAAGTTATTAATTAATTAAAGTTAACTAAGGCTCTGGAAGTTACTATTTGACACATTAACACTGTGTGTTCTTTTAGCATGATACAAAATAATCTCTTTCTATAAAGACGCTACTTTTTATTATTAATGTGGCTGAACTCTTTATTTTGCAATTTTATAATCTTAAGTAAATTAATGTGAGTTTATATGATCAGGGAAAACAGTAGAGGAAATTTAGGCAATTCAAAATAATTGCACTTTCTACAAGTAAATAAACTCATGAGATGTACAGACTAGAATATTGTCTTCACGTTGGCTTTATGATGGTGATAGAATCAGGGAGAAGGAATAGAGCTATTTATGAACCAAAATTATTAAATGGTTTAATTTTCCCAAAGAATCATCTTCGTTAGAATATTATACAAATATTTCTTCTTATACAATTACAGATTAGATTTTAAAACTTTCAGTTTGTTTTAACAGTAATGCTTATGCTTATCTTGTAACCTGGTAACCAAGGTCATTAATTAAACTCATGGTCAAAACCGTGGGATTTTCTCTCTTTTTTTCCCTAAGTTACAGTTTTAGCAAGAAAAAAATTCTCAAAAAGTCAACAGATTGAAAGCAGGAAAGTAGGGAAATATTTTAGAAATCTTTGGATTCTTCACATTTATGTGAGTGCTTGATATGGTAATATTTCTTTCAGAAAACAAGATGTTTGGCATAGGAACTTACTCCATTAGATTTTAAAAGATATGGGGCGCCTGGGTGGCTCAGTCGGTTAAGCATCTGCCTTCAGCCCAGGTTGTAATCCCAGGGTCCTGGGATGGAGCCCTGCATCAGGCTCCCTGCTCAGTGGGGAGTCTGCTTGGACCTCTCCCTCTGCCCTGCTTGTGCTCTCTCTCTCTCAAATAAATAAATAAAATCTTTAAAAAATAAAAATTTTAAAAGATCTTATACCATAATCTGATGTATTGACTCCTGCCAGAAGTGACTAAACTATCAATTGGTTTGCTCAGAATTTTTTCATATTTGTAAAACAGATAATTTCATCAACTCTTGTACAAGTTGAATAAAGGAAGAGAATCTAAGGTAGAAACAGGCACCCTCATATCTTCTAAGAAAGTTGATCAATTAAGTCATATCATTAAACACCAATAGGTCTTTGGGGCAGCTGCAGTGTAGAATATCTGAGTAATTTGGGGATTTCCTTCTGAATTTAGCAGAGCAAGCTCTCTCTCTTGTAATGCCCACATCCCTTACAAGGATAATACTCTCCTTTTTAACCTTATATATAAATTTCTGAAGAGACATTGATTTTGCATCATTAATTATTTAGAGAAAGAGAGCTCTTTTGTTTCCTTTCATCTCGGGTATGGGATTTTCACCTTTGTCCCTATGAACAGCTATTTTACAAGCCAGGACTTCGGACGGGGAAGAGGCTCTGAACTTAGAGTGAACAGAATCTCCATGGGCACCAACACAAAACACGTGAACAGAGAGAATTCGATCGATAGTTACAGAAACACACACACAAACCCTTTTCAACTCTGTATTCTCATATGCCAGGAAATAGCAGAATCCTCAGTCACATTGCCCCCACCAAAAAAAGATTACCAGGGGAATCCAATTCCGGAAACCCGACCTGCTGCCCTGGGACAGACATCACTCAGTGCTGGGGCCATATTCCACTCCTGCTGCCACTGGTGTGGGCACAATTGGCTCTGCTCCTTCAGAACTAGAAATGAACTTGGCCGAGAATCAGGTTTGGCTCCATCACTATGCAGAAGAGGAGCCAGGGGAGGGTGAGCTGAGGACTCCAGGGCTCCAGGTCTGGACAAGGTGCACGTGACCTTGACCCAGGTGGTGGGACCTCCAGGAATAAGCTGTCAAAGCAAGACCAGAGACCAGCGCTTTTACAAAAGGGAAGAAAACGGTCACTTGTGGAAAGTATGAGTGAGTTGGTCTTCCGACGGCCAAAGGAGCAAATACAAAGGGCAAGTATTTAAAGGGAAATGTGAAAAATGACCAAGATTACCATATTAACACCATTCTATTCATGGTGGAAAACAGCGGCTCTCTCACATGGCCATCATATTCATAACAGACCCTTGGATTTCAGCACAGCAAAACTCAGGGATCAAACATTGTTTTTGTTAGGAGTCCAAGTTTCTGAGAAGTATTCAAGGCTTGTTTTTTGGGGAATCAGAGCCAGTGAGGACAGCCCTGTTGGTTTGGTTTTTTCCTCTTTTTCCTGACTGTGGTCTAGGAAGCGCTCAGTCATATTGGAAACAGGGCACAAGGGGCGCCTGGCTGGCTCACTCGGTAGAGTGTACGACTCTTGATCTCGGGATTGTGAGCTCGAGCCCCATGTTGGGTGTAGAGATTACTTAAAAAAATAAAATCTTAAAAAAACCAAACAAACAAGCAACTGGGCACAGGTTCACCTCTTGCTCCTGTAGTGTTTGCACACATTTGGTAAATTAACCGAAGCCGACAGTTCCTCATAGGATTATAAAAATGGGTCCCTCTAGAGAAGCCACACAAAGATAATGGACGAGTGACTGTGCAGGTCCCCTCAGCTGACCTGTTATCGGTTTCTTGGTAAACAGACAGGATGGGAAGTGACCCAGGCACCACTTTTGCCTGGACAGGTAGGATGGCCTGGGGGTGGGGGTTGGCGCTCCTCTGTATGGGAGCCAGGGCCCCTGCAGGTCTGCACTGTCTGGGTGGTGGACAAGCAAGAGAAAGCTGGGTGAGGAAGGACTCAAGAACTTGGGGCCAGCAATCCTCACTCACCCAAGAGCCCTCAGATCAGTGACGTGTGTGTTGATTTTCTATAGGACCCTTGCCCTGGCCCATCTTGTTAAAGCAGGGATGACCACTCTGGCTCCTCCGGGCAGCTCCCTGCCGGTTATCTTGGCTGGCTCTCTCCCTCTCCCACCTCTCTCACCTCCACGGACCCCTCAGAGGGGTGAGAGCTCCTCTCCCTCCCCAGCCCTCGGCTGCCAACTCCCCACTTCAGTCTTCCTCCTTCTGCTTCCAGACTCACCTCCTCCTGGAGCCGTCCCCTGTTTCACCAAGCTCACTTCTAATGGCTCTTTCCTCTGGCTCTGGCTCTACAACCATTGAGCTGTGGGATTTGGGAACACCTGTTTCTGGGGTGGCGTGCTTGGTTCCTGTGTGATCTAACTCTCCTTCTAACCTGGGAACCCTCTTGTTTGTCTGCCACTCAGTGATCTCCCTGAAGTGAGGGGTACTTACCCTCCTTTTCTTCTCAGATCTGGTGCCTCCTGGGGGTGGCGGTTGTGTCTCCTTCCACTGAACTTCTCCACCGCCATGTTGGTGCAGGAGTCTGACTCTCAACAGATCTCTTCAGCCCAAAGACAGAGGTGTCTGGTAAATGTCTTGGGATAATGATGATGGTGATTCCAAGCCATTGTTTTAAGGGATGTCTTGAACACAGATGGTGTTTTCAGTAACCCCTCACTGGGCTTCCCTTCCTATCCAGGTGACAATTATATACCCCATCCACTAAGACATTCTCCCCCTTCCCCTCTCCATTCAGATATCCAGAAGTAAGTACGGGTTAATGAAACGCACACACATACCCTTTCTCTTCCCTAAGCTCTAAATCTCATATACTAGTGTGTGGCCCTGACCTGTCTAAATAGCCCTTGTCATCATAAGCCATGGTCCCCTCTCTAGGATTCTTTATAATGCCAGAGAGAGGAAAGGCTGGTAATATACAAACCCAGGGCCCCAGTGACCCCAACCCCATGCTACGCTGTGCTAGATTCAGAGAGGACCCTCTCACTCCCATTCAGCTCTGCCACCAGCTGACCTTGGGAACATTATTCCACCCGTTTGAGCCTCCATTTCTTCCCAGGACTGTTGTAAGGTTTGAGTGACACATTGTACATAAGGCCCTGACGCGTCAGCAGGTGCGCGGCAGGGGCTCATTCCCTTCCTTCTCCACTCCCCACCTCACCTTCTGGCTCTTCCATGGAATTTCCATCTTCTGCCATTGAGATGCTCCTGGGGCCCTCCGCTAGGCACTGAAGGTGAGGAACACGTGGGCAGAGCCGCACGGATCTCTTATGCCATAGCCAGGAGACGATTCAGAGAACGGTAAGAACTTCCTTTAAGGGTTTCAACATGAAAAGAAGCAACAAGAAGCTTCTACAGAGCCTCTGTCTTAGGGATCTTAAGCCCGGGGCCCTTTGGCTTGAGATGACATGAGAAGGTCCCTTTTGGAGCCTGGGAAATGCATGAGGTTTGAAGAGAACAGCTTACATGGTAAGAAGATTAGGGTCGGCAGCATAACGGCTCCCCGAAGGCACCCCTGTCCTACTCCCTAGCACCTGGAGAATGCATCGCCTTACATGGCAGAGGGGGCTTCAAGGATACGCCAAAGTTAAGGGGAACTGAGGAAGGAGACATTATTTTGGATTCCCTGGGTGGGCCAATGTAATCACCAGCGTCCTTCAGACACAGAAGAGGGGTGTGGTGATGGAGGGCGAGGAATGCAAGAGGCTTCTGGAAGGTGAAAGAGGGAAGAAAACGGATTCTGCCCTGGAGCCAGAAGGAGCCAGGCCAGCTGACACCCTGACTTGAGCCTCATGACCCGATTGGAGTTCTGATGGTCAGGTAACAAGTACACGCTGTTTTCAGCCATGAAGGGTGATGGTTATTTGTTACAGTGGACACAGGAGAACAATCCAGAAGTGGTGAGCTCCGTCTAACAAGGCAGCTGAGAGCAGGGGACTTGTTTCCAGGTCTCTCGGCCACCTGCCCCAGGGCCCGGCCTCCCGTTTTGTTCCAGCAGACCTGCGTGCAAGCAGGCACTGTGAGGACACGCCCGAAAGTGCCCTTTCTCCTGCTAAGTGGGGCGCTCCAGGAGCTGGAGCCTGCGTGGTCTGGAACTAGTGCACCTGAAGTGTGGAAAGGAAGGGCCAGCGCCCTTAATAAAAACAAAGTCCAGGCAGGACTGCCCGGGGTTGGCACTGGAAGAAGAATTCCTGTGTGGGGAAGGGCAGCAGCCTGCACGATCCCTCCTCTGTCTCCAGATGCGCTGAGATGCACCTTCCCCTTGGAAGGCTGTCACCAAGGGGGCCTTGGGGACACTGGTCATCTCTTACATGCTGGCCCAGGAGGAGATGGCACCCCCCTCCATCTGCAAAGCTGAGTCTGATCCAGGGCATTCAAATAAGCCTTTAGGAGAGGCTCCAGGGTCCCCAAGGGAAGCGAACACCGAGGGACGGGAGCCTGATAAACGGAGCTCCATCCTCTCCCTTGGTTCCACACAGAGAAGCCATCTTTCAGCCCCTGTCTGGGGGCGCACTGCGGCTCTCAAGCTGGGCCCTGGGAGAACTGGCCCCAACAGATGCAAAGCCCTCTCCCTTCTGCTTAAGGCCAGTCTTCTGAGCTCTGGTGTCCAATAAAGACTTGTCCTTTGCCTGTGACTGAAACCCGCCACGTTCCTCATCAGGAAGACTGAGCTCCCCACCTACAGACATGAGCTGGCTCCCGACTGGGGCCCCAGGAGGACTGGGAGAACGTAGTTGTCACTCAACACCATATCAGTTACCCACCCACGCTGTTTGGTGAAAGCACTAAATTGTTCACTAGAGCCTAGGAGTCTTTTGGCTGAAAATGTCACCATCCATCCATCCTAAGAGGGGAGGTGGGGGACTTCCTATGAGCATCAAATGCTCAGCATGTATTACGCCAGTCACCCCACTGCCAAAGCCTGGGAGGAAGGAACAGTTCCTTCTTCCTATTCTACAGATGAGCAAACTGAGTCTCAGGGAGGATAATTTGCCCAAAGTCACACAGACTTTAGTGCGGGGGAGCAAGGGCTTGAAACTTGAACCGATGGCCTTTCGACTGTTGCATGTAGGCATGGTTTAAGGAAGCCTGCCCGGGTGGGGAGGAGAGCAGGTGGAGAGGGGTAGAGTGACCATATTGTAAGAAAACTCATGATACATAGTCAGACAATAGAACAGAACAGTTGAAACGGGGACTGTCCTAGATAACCGGTAAGATCTTGCCAAGAAAGGAAGTCAGGAGCTAACTATAGAGCAAGACCATGACTGTCGGAGCTCAGCTGGTCTCCGGACTCGGAGGCTTCTCTCTGCTGGTGAATTTCCACTCTCCCACTGTCCCCCTGCAGGACTAGCTTTGAAACCCTGGAGCTGAAAGAGACAGCCAGGAAACCAGCCGCCAAGGAGTCTTTGTCCGTTTCTGCAGCTAATTTGGGAGGATAAAGAAACCCTACAATATGGTGTTCGTGTGGGCAGTTTTGAGAAATTGTAAAAAGAAAGGGAGCAGACGCTGGATCCCGGGTAGCAGAGAAGGAGGGAAGGAAGGAAAACAGGAGTTCTCAGGAGGCGGCCTGGGATCAAGGCCACACCTACCCTTTCAGGAACAGTTACTGAGCCCCTGTGAGGTGCCAATCCGGGGCTAAACTGGGTGGGTGCTAAGTGGGGTTTAGTTGGATGGTCAGGGAGGCCTCTCGGAGGAGGTATCCTGAAGCTGGAATCTGAGGGATAAGAGGGGAGTTAGCTATGTCAAGAAGCAGGGAGAGAGCGATCTAGGAAGAGAACACCCTATGCAATGTCCCAGGGGTGAGAAACAGAAAATTTAAAAAAAAAGAAAGAAAGAAAGAAAGAAAGAAAGAAAGAAAGAAAGAAAGAAAGAAAGAAAGGAAGAAAGAACAGTGAAAGAGGCCAGGATGGCTAGAGGGAGAGAGGCCAGAGGCATGGTGGGTCTGCGTCAGGGGCCCTCATAAACCACGAAGGGGGTTGGCCCTCGGTGTGGTTGGATGCCATTGAAAGTTTAAGCAGGGGGTATGCCATAGGACGGATATTTTGAAAAGCCACTCTTGCTGTCCGTAGAGACCAGATTTGGAGGGGGACTGGAGCGGAAGAGGCGAGAGCATGAATAGCTATCAAAGAGATTCCGGCAGGACAGGTGGTGGCCGGGGCTAGCTGGCAGGAAGGGAGACGGAGAGAAGCGGGCAGATGCTAGACATTTATTGGAGGGAAAATCAAACGTACTGATGAGTTGAATGCAAGAGCTGAGGGAGAGGGGGAAGCAGGAATCACCTTGGGGTTCCACCTCAGGCACGTGGAGAGGCTTATGGCAATTTTCTAAAGTGAGGCAGGCTGAGGGTGCAGACAGCTTTTATAATAAGGGCTTCTATTTCGAGCAGAGTAAAGATGAGCTGTTTACACCTCATCTGAGCGGAGAGAGCAAGTAGGCCAGCGGATATATGCATCTGGAGCTCGGAGGGGAGGTCTGGGCTGGAGATATACAGGTGGGGGAATCATTAGCATAACCGTGCTATTTCAAGTCTTGAAATGGATGAGATCATCTAAGGAGAGAAGTGCAGAAGGCCCCGGGCAAGCCCTGAGGCCTTCGGACGGCAGAGACCCAGCAGAGGCAGCGTAGACCCAGAAGGTGAAGGTAAACCACCTCATTCCTGCAGTTAATAAGCCGAGGGGCGGCGGGCTGGTGCAGGTGCTGGCCACGCTAAGGCAGTAGGACAAGGCTCTTGCCCTCCAGGGGCTGACAGTCCTATGCAGGTGCAGCCCTGTGAGCCGATATTTACATACAATGTGGTACAGTATAGAGATGGGCCCAGGAGAAGGTCCTGGAAGATGTGTCTGTAGCCTCAGGTCCCAGAAAGACATGTGGCCGAGCCTATGGAAGGCACCATGGACCTCAGGAAGATGCAGAGACAGAATGCAGGGGCTGGGAACTCTTTTGGATCCAGCATCCTTCCTTGAGACTCCCTGAATCCTCTAGAATCCAGCTTTACTCCCCGCCCCCCACCGCCGGCCCCCACCAGCCTCCTTCTACCAGAGCCCCCACCATCCATGAGCCACTCTAGGGAGCCCCGCTCATTCCACATTTCCACCCCACCTCTGGGCCTCTAGGTCTTCTGTCCTTTCCTGACAGGCTAGCACCCTTAGGAAGAGAACTGTTTTCTATAACAGGATTAACTTGACAGCAGAAGGGCTGGAGCCTGGAGGCTGGTCCTCCAGTAAGGCGGGATGTTGTCTTGAAAACGGTTGTTTCATTTCCTGCCGTTGAGAAATCATGCATGTTGACCAGTTTCTATTTCACACTACTTGAAGAAAAGAGAAATCTGTCTCACTGAGCTTTTCAGAGGGAAACGAGGTCAGCCCCCTCGTGACTGCAGGCAAGAGCCCTCCACCGACCAACCCCTGTTCCTGTCAGCTGCTGAGTGCGAGGGACCTGGCTGCTCTCGCTCACTTGGCTGCCTGGGTCACAGTGCCCTCATGGCTCACTCTCCCACACCTGTGTTGAGTCCACGAACTCGCACAGTCTGGCTCTAACCTCTCCCTCCATCCTGATCTTGTGATGCCTCCTTCCTGTGCCCCCTGCCTGGTCCAGTCTGGACAAGCCCTGGGGATCCTGGCTCTCGGTACTTGGCTGGGTTAACACTCTGCCTGGGAGACTGAGGGTCTGGACCTGCCTTCAGGCTCAGTCTCAGTGCTGGCGCCTCTGTTTGTTAAAGCCTCACTGCTCACTCATCCAGAGAGGATTTCTCCTTCCTGTGAACTTGTTTAGCATGTTTCTATGTCATTGCCTATGGCTCGTTTAATCTTGAGTCATGATGCTTCCTGGGCATACTTTATCAGCCCTTCTGGACTCTATAAACTCCAGAAGATCAGGTTTGTGTCTGGGGTCAAATCTCGTTTATCTCCATCCACAGCCTCAGCAAAGAGCTTGGACATGCTTGTGGAGTGGAGGAGGTTAGGTTCAAGTTGAAGGGACTTGTGCCGATGTGAGAAATGCAGCCTAGTGCTTGATGTCATTGGCTCCCCGGGAAAATGTTCCTCTGCTAAGGCAGTCTATGAAGGGATAGAAAGTAGTTTGTTCATCCTCCCATCGATCCATCCATCGATCCATCCATCCATCGATCCATCCATCTATCGATCCATCCATCCAGCGATCCATCCATCCAGCGATCCATCCATCCATCCATCTATCGATCCATCCATCCAGCGATCCATCCATCCATTGATCCATCCATCCAGCGATCCATCCATCCATCCATCCGACAAGTCTTTATTAAGCATCTACGCTAGAAATAGTGTTAGATACTGGAGATACAGTCATAAGGCTGGATCAGTTCTTGCTCACATGGAGATTCCATCCTAGCCCAGGGAGATAGATAATAAACAAAGAAAACATCACGTCTTGGTAAGTGCCATGATAAAGTCAGAGTGATATGCTCGTGTGACCGTGAAGGGGTTGGAAGGGCTCTCTGAAGAAGTGAAGCTAAGGAGAGACCTGAAGAGGAGCTGAGGTGGCGGAGGGAGTGAAGGAGGGAGGGTGGAGGACTGGGCAAGAGCAGTCCTGGAAGGCGGAACAGGTGGAACCAAGCTTTGAGGTCAGGGAAGGTGGGGACTGAGATGAGACCAGTTTAATGGGTACGAGGAATAGAAGGAAGGCGAGAGTGACCAGATCCTGGAGGATAGGAGATGAGGAACGCAGATGATCCACAGTTCAACAGGGGGATGGTGGTGAGATAGTGAGCACGAGGGGGCGGAGGGCATAGAGCATAAGCTTTGGACCAAGGTCTGGATTTGGTGCTGACTCTAATTATTATCGATGCGTGAACTTGGGCAACTTTTCTGAGTCTTAGCTTCTTTCTTTATAAAATGTCTAATTTGCAGAGTTCTTGTGAAATTAGATGATGTAATGGAAATAAACACCCACCATGTTGACTATGAGTGATAACCTGTGATCCAGGTGGTAACGTGAACACCAGCATTGCCAGGTCAGGGATGACCGGGAGCCCAGGGCTGAGAGGGGACGAGTTAGCAGTCATCCTGAGGAGGCTCCCGGGCCCTGTCCTCACTTCGTCTCACTCTCCCTCTTCCTCTCCACCACCTGACCTCTCTCCTTCCATCTCTTTTCTTACCTCTTTACGTTTCTTTTTATTCTCACCACAATTTCTGACTCTCACTTTCTTTCACATTATTTCAAATCACATCAGCTCAACTGCGCCAAATGTAGAATAAAGACATATTTTACAATATTGATTGTTGAGTTCGGTTTTGTTTTCCTTTAAAAATCAGGTGTTTAATGCTTCATAGAGCTCTGTGAATGCAAACCTAGCAGCAGCATCCACACCTGAACTAAGTAATTTTATATGACTGTATGGCCCCCGGATGATTATTTTTTTCCACTGAGATCACTGTCTCTTAATAGAAAATGGCTCCTACCGCTGGATTAAAGGATCAGAAAGAGATTGTCTCAAGGCATTTGGGGACTGGTGCGCCCAGAGAAGATCTCCACTGGCTGGAGCTCTGGATGCCCTCCCCAGGCCAGTGACCTCTGAGTCACTCCAGGGATGCTCTGGAACACAGCCTGGACATCATGCTCAGCCTCTGGTGGGCTCGGGGTCTGTGGCTGCCCCTGCAGGTGTGGAACAGGGCAGACGGGAGGGCGGGGGTGGCCTGGCTAGGGCCTGCTGGTGGAGATGGAGGCCCGGAGTGATGTGTAAAGGCAGGCTCTGGCATGAAGGGTAATGTGAGATGCTCTGTTGCCATTGTTGCAGCTGCCTGTAAACAAAGGCCAAGAAAGGATAAGTTTCGTGGATGTGAGTGTGTGTGTGTGTCAAGTGGGAAGAGGGAGCTACAGAGCACGCCCCCTACATTCTGTTCAAGGCTCATCTTGAAAGGGCCTTGTGGGTAGAAGAGCAGGGGGGCCAATACTTAAGCCAAATGGAGGCTCTGGCCCTCGTTTGCTTTCCTACTTCCTGGGAAAGGACATCCGGTAGCTGGTGGCGGCTGGCTATGGGGGTAGGTCATCTAGTCCAACCCCGCACTGTTCAGTAGGACACTGAGGACCCGAGATGAGAAGTGACTTGCCCAAGGCCGCACAAAGAGGCAGAGGTAAAGACCTAGTGTACTTTCCTCCGCACCAGGTCACCTTTGAGTCTGGATGATGGTGGTAGGAAGATGGCAGGGTGACAATCTTTCTGCACCCTGACTTTAGGGATCCCAGATGTTGAGCCTCAAGTCCTGCCCGGCTCGTGTTACAGAGTCTGAGCCCCTTATACTCAAAGTCTGCTTTCAGTGGGGCAGGGCTGAGGGGAGCCCTGGGTGGTGCGTTGGAAGGTGGCCCAAGATTATCCATGGACACAAATAAGCCACATGTGGTAAATTGAGAGCTAACTCTAAAAATGAATAAGGTAGAGATTTTCATCCCCACAGAGGCCGAAATGGTCACATGAACTATTGGTACGGATCAAGGATCTCAAATGAGATGTCAGGAAGGAGCTTAGGGAAAATAAGACCACTAGACAGTGGGTCTGGGCTGGTTTGGAGGGGTCTGGCTCCTTGGGGCCCTAGCTGTCCCACTTCAGAAGAAGGTCAAGGGCACGTTGTAGTGATGGCAGAAGTTATGGGCACTGGGTCCTCTTGCTATTTTCCTTTGATGCCTCCCCTTCTCAGGTGGCCCTTTCAGTGTCCCTTGGAATGAAGGGGCCAGGGGGTGGGGGGATAGGGAGGGTGTACTCCGCTAAGCCTGGCCTTCTGGCTGCCTGTCTTCATCAGTTTATTACTGGCCTGGGTGACAGCTGGGAATGGCAAGGGCATGCTGAGGAGGGAGAGGGTGGTGCTGGGGCCATCCTAAGCTCCCAAGATCTCACATGCCTTGTGGTAGGGACTGAGGCGGGGTGGGGGTGGGGTGGGGAATGGAAGGAATGTCTGTCCATTCTCTCCTCCCCACTCCCATGCTCAACAGAATGGCAAAGCCCAAAAGGAATTTAACAGTGGACCTTTGGAAGCCATCTTTCTCTCCTTGAGACAAGTTTAGAAAACACTGTTTTTGCCCAAATGACTGAATTAATGAAGAGGGATCTGGCTATTTTCTCTTTGCGCCAAATTCTGAACATGGGAAAATGCGCTTCATTATAACAACAGACGGTGCAATGGGCGTAATGAGTGCTCCATAGTGGGAATCCCACGGCGCAGCAGGGGCTGGTCTCCGAGCAGGTGCATGACCCGGCAAGGGGGGGGACCCCAGGGGTCCTTTAGCTGCTCCCCACTTCTGATAAAATACCCTCTGTGCCCTCTCAGAGACAGCTCCATCTAAAAGGCTTTGCCCTCCTTTTCCATTCTTTATCTCCGAGGACGCTGTTTTCCCAGCCAGGGTCCCTTCAATTTCTGCCAACACTCACGCAGCAGGCCCTGGCGTGAAGGCAGAGACAGGGCTCTCCCAGGTGTGGGTCTTACAGTGTAGGGAGAAAGGCATTCCTAGGCTCTCACCTTGTATGTGCGTGCGGGGTGGCAGGGGGTGGTCAGCACAGAGGAAGGAAGCTGAGAGCAAGGAGAAAGCTGGTTCACTGAACATGGATCCCCCCCAGGGGAAATCTGGGGACTCCCTCAATGGCTTCTTGGTGAACAGCCTTTCCAGGAGATGACTGTCCACAGACCTTCAACAATGTAGGTCCACTCCTGAGACCTCTGGGAAAACTGCAGCCTGACCCAACCCCCTCCAAGGCGACTTAGGAGAGACAGATGGAAGGGAGAGATGACCAGCAAACTCTCTGACTTTCTCTCAAATAAGGGCTCTTCTCTGGAGAGCACAGAGATACGAGTTCTGAGTAAAACAAAAGCAAGTTTCGTGCCACCAACTATCACCCTTAGGCCCCTTAGATCCTTAGTAAGTTGGTCTCTCAACCTATTCAAGGGAAAACTGGAAATGTGGTGGCTCTGTGACAACTAAAAGACATTGAATCAGCAGTTACAAATCATCTTGGAGAAAGCATGGAGCCAAGATGGTTTTCCTGGTGACAGCTACCAAACATTCAAGAACAGATAAGTCCTGTGACACAGCTCTTTCAAAGAGTGGAAAAAGGGAACCTCCCCAACACGTTTTATGAAGCTAGTAAAACATGGATACCCAGAATCAGTTTATTATTAGCCTGGACGGCAGTGGCGACCGCCAGGGCATCCTAGAGTGTAAGAAAGAAAACACGCAGGTCCATCTTACTCGTTAATATATCAACACAAAAAGGTGAAACACGAGATCAGCCAGGTCCAGCAATGTACAGAAAAGATAACCTATCGTGACCAAGTTGGATTAATCCTAGGAATGCAAGATGAACTTAACAGGGGAAAACTGATGAACATAATTCACTTTATTAACAGAATAAAAGCAAAAATCTATTATAAATAAAGCCACTTGACAAAATTCACAGTCTTTCTTATGGAAACTCTCAGGAAACCAGGAATAGAAGCAAACTTCCTTAGTCTTATAAAAGACATCTGTGAAAACCCTACAATAAACAGCATACTGAGCATTGAGATGTTGCAAACATCAACTTCCAGGCCAGGAACAAGATAAAATGCCCATTACCCCTGCTTTTATTCACCACTGTATTGGAGATCTTAACTACCACAGTCAACTAGAAAAATAAACAAAGGCATAAGGTTTGGAATGGAAGAAACAAAACTTACTTGTGTAGATCGTATTATCGTCTAAACAGAACACTCTGCAGAGTGGTCATTACAATGAATAAGACGGTTTGAAAAGTTTGCTGGACACAACACCAATATCCAAATGCCAACGATATTATTATCAGTTAACAACCATTAGCTAGAAAATTAAGTTTTAGAAAAGAGAAATTTATAAAGTAATCAAAAAATTCAAAAATATAGAATAAATATAATAAAAAATATATGAGACTTTTAAGAAGAAAGTCATAAACTTTTATTAAGATATATTTTAGAAGTATAAGTAAATACAGAGATATACTACATTTATAGATTGGGAGACTCCGTATCACAAAGGTATCAATTCTCCCCAAATTGACCTATAGAGTCAATGAGACTCTTTATCAAAACCTAAACAGAATTTTTTAATCGAACTTGGCAAGACAATTCTAATATGTACATGGAAAAGTAAGGGCCAGGAATAGCCAAAATGTTCCTACAACAGAGAGCATAGTACATAGAAGGATTGGCCCTACTGGATTTCAAGACTGATCATAAAGCTTTAGTAATTCAGTCAGTCAGTTCCTGGGGCAGGGATAGAAACATAGGTCAAAGAACAGAAAAATGCCCATGCATATTCAGAAATCTATTTGTTAATATGAAAAAAATAGATTACTGAGGAAATAATGCAGGGAATTTCCAAATGGAAAAAAAAAAAAAGCAAATAGGATCCCACCTCACCGCATACTCAAATGTCAATTTCAGAAAGATTAAAGACTTAATGATAAAGAACTATAAAACTTTTAGATGACAATTTAAGAAAAGATCTTTTGATCTTTTTAAGATCTTTTTGATCTCAGACTAGAAAAGGATTTTTTTTTTAAGTTTTTTTTTTTCACCTAGCGTGGGGCTCAAACTCACAACCCTGAGATCAAGAGTCACATGCTCTTCCGACTGAGCCAGCCAGGCACCCCTAGAAGATTTCTTAAATAAGATGCAGGAAGCACAAATCATAAAGGATAAGCTTAGTGAATTTAACTACATAGAATAATACTCAAGGAATGAAAAGCCAGACCTCAACCGGGAAAAGATGTAGCGAAACCTGTAACTATCAAGGGTCTGGGTTCAGAATATGTAAAGAACCCCTACATTTCAACAAGAGAAAGACAAACAACGCAGCAGAACCATGGGCAAGCGACACAATAGATAATTCACAAAAGAACAAACATAAACAGCTTGCAGACATAGAAAGATAATGAAATAATAAGTAATTAAGGCAATGGGGGTTTAAACCAAAGTGAGATGCCATTTTACACCTCTCAGATCTGCACAGAGGAGACGGTAGGAATGGTGAGCGTGGGCTGCACTAGGAACTCTGCAATGGTCTGGAACAGTTGTATGTCCACTTTGGGAAAACATCTGCCCGCACCTAGTAAAGCTGACCTTGCACGGTCCCCAAATTCTACACATATGTAGCAATCGACATGCTCAAAAGTGTTCATAGTAATGTTGTCCACGTGAGCCCCAAACTGGAAAGAACACCGATGCCTCTTGATGGCAGAATGTGTAAGTCGTGGTTTAGGCACATGGTGGGATACTCTCTCTCCAGCAGTGAAAAGGAGTGGGTTCCAGCTAAGTGAAGATGAGAAGCCGCAGCAAACACCACATAGTATGTTTCTACATATGTAAGGTCAAAGACAGTCTAGACTAAACAATATCTTGTTTAGGAATATACACACAGTAGGTAAAACTCTAAGAAAATGAGGGACTGAATAACCAAACTCTAGCTAGAGGGGTGTAGGATGAGGGAGGGGTGCATCAGGAGCTTGGAAAGTACTGGTAATGTTATGTTTCCTTACCCGGGTGATGGATTCATGGGAGATACGCAACATACCAACATACGTATCTTGAACACTCTTTTGTCTGCATGGTAAATTTCATAGCCAAAACAAAATAAGAACCATAGAGATTCAGCTCTCACTACCTAGGTATTCGGACATGGGTGCAGGTGGGGGCAGGGGGCTGTGGGCCTACCGGGAGAGCTGGTGTATCTGGCCCCCAGAAGGTAAAGGAAGGACAGAGAAGGGAGGAGGAAGGGGAGGCGTGAGTGCCGATCATGAAGAGGGGTTGACCCCACCTGACAGATGACTTGATGAGCTCTGTTCCTTTGCCTAAAGTCACATGCTAGTAGTGGAGCCAGAAGTCAGCTCTGCACTCCCCAAAAGGAAACTGCACGGATGTGGCGTATTTCCTTTGCGTTGAGACCCCGAAGGAAGGGAACGTGTGCGAGAGCGGACCTGTGCCCTGGGCTGAAGATGAACAGATTTGTGAAGGCCTGAGCACGGGCAGGGTGCAGAAGCGGAGAAGTCCCCCTAGACAGGGATCTGGGACTGGTTGTCCTTGGGTGAAGGGTCAGGTCCCATCCCCATCTCCAGCTGCCTGCCGGAGTGCCACCCCAAAACCCAGCTTGGGTGCGTGCAAGGCCAGATGGACCATTAGGTGATGCGCGGATTTTCTTCACAGGATGACCAAGCTTCAGCCCAAAGCTGCAAGGACCGTTTGGATGGCTCGGTCATCCAGGTCACTGCACGCTCATGCTCCTCTGGCCCATCTCGGCCCCTATAGGCCTCAGTTCTGTACTCAGAACTGGGTGAGAATCAGTCTTCGGCTTAAATTCCTGTATAATGAGGATACTATTGTCCCTGCCTTACCTGGCAAGTAGGAGCACTAGCTGACATAGGGCAAGGGAGGGGCCTGAAACCGGATTTCTCTCAAAGTGAGCCCTCAGTATCCACCTGGGGTCTGATTCGCATTTTCACGCTGAGCAGCCTGGCAGAGCCCCGAGGAGCAAGAAAAGCTCTTCTCTGCTGCCATCTAGTGTGAATCTTGGGAATGACACCTGAGCGGAGGCCCGTGGGAAAAGCTCTCTGGTGAGGTGAGGTCCCCTGGGACCCCCGAAAACTGCCCGCCGGAGTGTGGTGAGATGTGATGCAAGGCCTATCATGCCCCAAATGGGCCACCTTCTCACCTGGCTTGGACCTCTGCGTGCCTTATGTTACCATCTCCTCCTAGCTTCCCAACATCCCCAGTTTTGAACTAACAGTGTGCTTAGAAGACTCTGTAAGTCACCACACCCAGGGGCAGTGGGGTGTGAACCACAGATTTATTTTGCAAGTGAAAGAGGCAGCCCAGGAGGGCCCGAACAAAAGGAACCAAGGCTGAGAGCAGAATACTTGGCTATGGAAAGACCACAAAGAGGTCCGTGGACGGGAGCTGGGGAGGGAGGCCGTGGAGTGACCCCGGGCCCTGGCCTGGTGGCCGGGGATCCACGGGCCTCAGGCGCTCAGCTCCACGTGCAGCATTTGCAGGAGGAGCTGAACACCAGGCTCGGTGGGCAGCTCTGCCGGAACAACCTCCCCCCTGCACAGCTGTAGTAACCGCCCTGGTCCCGGGGGTTAGGGTAGAGCCCGTCAGCTTTGCCCTGGCAGAAAGTGTCCTGTTCAAGGCTGGGGCCATGCTCAGGTTCAGAAGGCTGGTCTGGTGTGGGGACTTCACTTTCTGGGGTGCCTAAAGGCATACAGGGAAACAGGGAAGATTCAGCCAAGTCTCCCCCAAGAGATCCTCACCCACCGGCCAGGCACACAGGTGATGCCTACAGCAGAGAACAGCCTGACAACAGCCACGCCCACGGCTGCTGTGCAGCTCAATGGGGACACGTGGAGCCACACGTGCAAGAGGCAGTCAACGGCCTTCTACCATCTGCACAGACCAGCCATATACTGGCGAGGGCCACGGGGAGTTGGGGGGGGGTTGCCCTGCAGGCTGAGTGTGCAAGCTTTCCCTTTGCAAAGAGAGGAGGGAGCTGCAGGCTGAAGGCCCCCAGAGGGAAGCCCCGGTTACCCCCACAGGCATTGCCACAGTCAGAAAGGGGAAGAAGAGCCTGGAAAGACAATAGTTTCAACAGTTTCCTTAGCCCCTGGGGGTGCATGAAATTTGGGAAATCGCAGTGTTGGGACAAGGTTATTTCCTCAGAAGGAGCCCGAACCTGCAGTTCAGGGAGGGGGTGTTCGTACCCTAGGCCCGAATTCTGCCTCTGGTCCCGGGCCCCTTACTCACTCAGCTGCAGCTGCAGTGCCTTGATGAGGGGGTAGTGGCCTTGGTTGCAGAAGAAGGCAGCGAAGTCGTCCATGTCCAGTGCCCAGACCATGGCCCCGCCCAGGCCCTTCTGCTTCAGGTAGCTGGCCTGCGAGGGGAGAGAAAGCAGGTGCAGGAGCCCAGGGCAGCCCGGGCAGGCCTCCCCAGAGCCCATCCTCTGGCTTCCTCATGGAGATGGGGCTCTTGTTTCCAGCACCCCCAGGCCATGAGTGGTCCAGGCTTCTGGACACAGCCTCAGGCTGGAAGCCCAGGTGACTGAGTCCTGATCCCTATGGGGCATAAGTCATTCTGGAATCTTCCTGTCTCAACAGGAGCATGGCCTGGGGTGGGAGGGAGGGTGGAGGTGTGAGGAGTGGATGAGTGTGAACTTCCCTAGGTTGGAAGCTTGAACATCTCTGTCTTTTCTGGGCTGAGCTGCTGCGTTTGGGGGCACTGCCAGTTGTGATGAATCCAGTTACCATAGGGACAACGAATCTTCCCCAGAGATCTGAACAATTTCCTGTCTTTAGATCTTTGTCCTCCCTTGAGGGCCTTCTCTCCTCCACTAGATCCCCAAGTTGTCCCCAGGAAAGGGTTGTGTGTTCCCTTACGAGGGCTTCTCTGTCCCCTAAGCCTGCCAGGGGGCCCTGGCGTGAGGCAGGGATTGGAGGGTAGGGCCTGTCTGGGGCCCCGCCCACCTTCTCTGCTTTCAGACTTTCTCAAAGACCTTTCCACGGTGACCCCCTCTGTCTCCCTTCTCCTCCAGCCAGGATCACACTCCCTGCTCAATTCTCCCGGAGCACTTGATCTGCCCCTCCAGGAAAACCTGCCACTGTCTGCCCTGCATCAGAAGGGGCGTGACCTGTCTAGATGAACAGGCGCCAGTGCCTCTGTAGGAGTTCACGATCTCATGGGGGAGAGAGGCATGGAAATACATAAACGCAGGGGAGGGGGTGGAGGGATGGGCTAACTGGGTGATAGACCTTGGGGAGGGTATGTGATATAGGGAGCACTGGGTGTTCTGTAAGACTGATGAATCACAGATCTGGACCTCTGAAACCAATAATACATTAGATGTTAATAAACTGAATTTAAATTTAAAAATTAAAAAAAAAAGAAATACATAAATGCACGAGTTTTGAGCCACCTAAATCGGGTAAGAGCCAGAGGGGGGGATGGTCACATAAGCAAATCAAAAGGTCTATAATTTGAACATGCACCAAATATGGTCAATGAGCTGAATAAAAGGATACGCCTCGCTGTATTTCTCCTCTTCATATGTCTGTAGAATTTGGATTTTGTTAAATACAAATACAAGTATGTAATCAAATACAAATTCTTCCAAGAGTGGTACTCAGTGTGGAACAACTTTTTGTGATTGTGTCTTTCCTTAATCAGTTAGTGGCAAAAATACCAAAGGTTATCACAAGAAGATCTGGGACGTGTTGAGATATTTTAAAGGAGACTCCTCTTTGAAGAGGTTCTAATGCTATCATTCAGTGTTATGGACAGGCTCCGGCCCACCCAGGACCACCCCCCTCCCAGCAGGGCTGGGCCTCACCTTGATTTTGAAGCTTTCCACATCATCGAAACCCACCCACTGGTTGCCCTGGAAGGCATAGGGCACCTTCTGGTCCTCGATTCTGTGCTCAGTGGCCCCCTTCCAGGAGCAGACCTGTAGGAGCAAAGGGCAGAGCAAGTGGAGACTAGAATTGGAAAACTCCTGTTTAAGGGAGCTTGCAGGACCTAGGAGCTTCTAGATTGAGTGACCCAGAATGCTGTATTCAATGAAGCACTGGGGCTTAATGATAATCCAGGATGACCGATATGGATGGAATTCACCAGGTCAGAATTCCCTATGCCTGGCATCCTCATTCTGAAACTATGGGAGAAGCAGCAACCCCCACCCCACTCCGTCCTACCTCATAGTAAGCCAGCAGCCCTCCCTCTCTGGTGAAGGGGCCAGGGGATCCAGGCCCCATGGCTGGGGCCCCCACTCCAGTGTCTGATGGGGAGGCCAGGGTGAAGGATCGTCCGTAGGTGGGCATGCCAAGGATCAGTTTGTTGGCAGGGGTCCCCTTCTGCAGCCACAGCTGCACGGAAAAGTCCTGGTGAAGGACAAGGAGGGGCAGGGTTAATTCACTTTGCCTTTGGCCTGGTTCTGGTCGTTCAGAGCTGGGGGCTTCAGAGGAACTTCACAGGCCTTAGTAGTGTTCCAACGCTGCCCTGTCTTCTTTATGTCTTGTCTTAGATCCTGGACCCCAGAGAGAGAGAAGCTGCATGGCACCCTAGCCAAGACCATGAGCTTTGGAGTCAGACAACCATTCATGGAGCCAGTATTTACTGATGGTCCATTGTGGGCCGGGCGAGATGCTTGGAATGCATCAGAGAGCAAAGCAGCCGAGATCCCTGCCTGGCTCAGCAACTTACTACTTAACCATGCTGAGCCTCGGGCTTCCTGTCTGTAACATAGAAACAACTAAAATTGCTAGAATTAAAGATATAATGCAGGTATAAGGTCCAGCAAAACACAGTAACGAGCTGCTGTGATCACACTCGCGCTCATTGTCGTTTGAAGTTTCACTGAGTATGGGAGCAGGGAATGCGGTCTGTTTCATTTATCTTTGTGTCCCCGTGCCTAGAACAATGTTTGACACTTAGAAAACAGAAAGAACAGATGAGCACACGGCATCCTCATGGGTCCCTGACCAGGGCCTTGCCCTCACATATGATGTGACGCGACACCCCCAGCCCGCGACACGCAGAGGTACCCAATCTAAGGATATGGACTAAATGGATAAGAAAGACTCCTCCCTCAAGCCAGGACTACAGGCTCGCTTCCCCCAGGAAGCCGCCCTGTTCAAGTCCAAGTGCTCCTGTTACTCCGCACCCTTTTAGCCCTTAAGTAAGGAACACTTCTCACTAAAAGCATCAGTGTTTATTTCCTTTTGTTGGTCTCCATGATTTACCTCTGATCAGACTGGAGCTTTCCGAGGATGGCAGAGGGCAGGGCCCCCTGCTGAGCTCAACCGCACTTCTGGACCAAGTTTGGAAAAGTCACCCTTGGCCAGAAGCAGTCCCGAGTACACAGAGCAGAGAGCAGAAGGCCTCTTTGTAAGAGGAGAAAGGCCTCCCTTCCCCCCACGGGGATCCAGGGCGCACAGCCTGGAGAACACAGTGCTGGTGGGACTTCAGGCCCCTCACCTCTCAGCTAAACATCTCTGGGTATTTCCCCTCTGGGCTGACTTCCCCCGGGACCCACCCAGCTTTCCAGATGGGAGTGCAGGGGCTGGGCTCAGTGTGAATGATGGATGCTGACTCAAGTGCCCAAAGATGTGTCCCTTATTTGTGAAAGAGCCCCAGAAATCTAAGATGTTCTGCCCCAGCCAGTACACTAAGATGCATACTCCCCAAAATTAAAAAGCATTTTTATTTAGGGTTTTTTTTGTTTGTTTATTTTATAAAGAAATAATAGGGTTGTTCTTAACTTTTAAAACTCAGTGTGGGCTTATAAAAAGCCTCTGGGCTGTTCCACCAGGGTGAGCCGGGCAGGAAACCCCCACCCAGACCAGCCTGAAACCAAACCTGCCCTTTCCAGGGGCTGGGGCGGGGGTGGAGGTGACCCTGCCCCGAGGGACATCCCCTGATGTGTTATCAGCTTGGGAAAACTTCCGCCTCCGAAAGCACCTTCCAAAAAGTCCATCAGAGTGACCAGGAGGGAAAGTTTACCCATTGTCGGAAGGAAATGGGGTGGGGGGTGTGAAGAAAGTCCTGTTAGCTGGACGTTCAAGCTCAAAGACAGCCTCCCAATGAGTCACTGCTTTGTTTGCTGTCGTCACACTGGTTCGCAGCGTCTAATATCAGCCAAAATGCTACACAGAAGTGAGGTTTCCCCTCAGTGCGGGCACAGCAGGAGAAAAGAAACTAGCAAAGAAACAAAAAGGCCTGGCTGCTCGGCCCTGTGCTTGGTGATTCTGCTTTTCATTTCCATTATTGCCTCAAGGCTCTAAAGAGGCCGCCTGGGGGCGCCTGGGGGCTCAGTCCGTGAAGCGTCTGCTCAGGTCATGATCTCAGGCTCCCAGGTCAGCAGAAGAGCCTACTTCTCCCTCTACTCCTCCCCCCCCCCCCCCCCCCACNTCACCACGTTCAATTCGGCTGCTGCCCCGCTCTCCCCCTGCCTCTTGTAGAGGGGGCTGTTGTGTCCTGTGGTCCTCTCATAAGAGCCATGGAGGTCGTAGGCCATGAGGCTGATGAAGTCCAGGCTCCTGCAGGAGGCGTGGAGAGAGGGGTGCCGGGCTCTTGAGCGGCCCATCCTCGCTCCTTCCTTCCCTCACTGTCGGGCCTAGGACAGGCCTGCACGGTAAGAGGCAGGGGTGCAGGGTCACCCCTGGTCTGTAAGAGGTGATTAGACAGCACTCCCTAGATCCCCCCAAGTCCCCAGTATTGAGGTCCTTGTCATTCAGCCTGTGGGGTTGGCAGCTCCCGCCTTTGGCACCCGTCCCATGGCAACCTCAGGATACCTCCTGCTCTTACCATTTTGGAGGGAAATCTAGCTCAGTGCTGCTCAAACTTTAGTGTGCACGTGAATCGGCGGGAACCTCATTCAAACACAGTCTCTAATTTAAGAAGCCTGTGGTAGGGCCTGAGCTCCCGCATCTCTAACAGGCACGCAGGGGCCAGTCCTCGGGTTCAGGACTCTAGACGACTCATCCTCTTGCCTTCACTCTTGCCCTCCCGGGGTACTTGATGTTAAGTCCGAGTTCCCAAGGAAAAGGACAAGGATGCCAAAAGGGAGGATCTGAACACTGGAGTAGCAGACAAAGTGAGCAGATCCCTCCTGGATCTGCTGCTGGAGGGGTCTGGCTTTCCCAAAACGGTACCTCGCTGGTGAGCACCTGCTCTCCTCCTGGGGCAGCTCAGCCTGCCGTGGCCTCTCCCACCTCGGAGAACACGGGTTCCATACCATCTGCCTGAGACTCACTGAGCAATTTTGTCCACCTCGTAGCCAGCATCTATGTGCTTTCTCCCGACCGGGACAGCTGCGCTCAAAAGGAGGCGTTCCTTCCCCGAAGTCTGGGCTTCCTGCTGGAAGGCGTTGGCCAGGTCCTGCAAGCGCAGCTCAGAGTGAGCACAGAGGCAGGGACCAGACAGACCCTTGGGGACCCCAAGCAGATGTTCACTCCCAGGAGTCTGAAAACCGACCGCAGGTCTGGTCTGTGCTATGCTAATACACAAAGCAGTGGCCCCTGGGACAGAGCAGCACCCACGTGTCCCGTAAGGCCACCGATCTGGGCCCCCCTGGCCAGCTGGGTGACCCCTGTCCCACGCAGCCATACCTGCACCAGGGCTGTGAAGCGCTGCTTGTCTGAAGGAGGGCTCCCCCGGCTTCCTGGGTACTCCCAGTCAAGGTCAAGGCCATCAAAACCATAATTGCGCAGAAACTTAAGGGCTGAGTTGACAAAGATCTGATGGTTGCTGGCTGTAGCCACCATATCTGTGAACCTGCGGGGTGATGAAGGGCAGTGGGGGTCCCTCTCTCCCTCAGACGCAAGCAAGAAAGTCCTCAGGATATTGGTGGCCGGCCGTTGAGGCCGGGAGGATGCTGGGAGGGCTGCTGCGATATTGGCCTTGGAGTTACCAGACTGGCCTAGGAAAAGAGACAGTCCAGAAGTGCGCCCTGTCCTCAGGGCACATTGACTTGCCTGGAGCTCTGCCTCCCAAAATTCCCTCCACCAGCCTACTGCCAAGTCCCTATTCTGGAAATGTACTACCCTGCATCAGAAATGGCTGTCACCCCAGCGTGGAGGTTTAGAAAAGAAGAAAAATCAGTTTCTAAAATGAACAGAGAGAATACAGCAAGGTTAGTGAGGATCCGGGTAACCCCGAGAGCCTGCTGCTCTCATTCCCTGGTGGGTTAACACGGTCATTTTCTTCAAACTCACATTCGTAAAATGCTTGCACTATGACACTAGTCCAGAGCTCCTCGAAATCCTGAGCTGCCCGAGGAACCCCCTCCCCACCTCCTCCTGATTCCCAGGATCCCTCTAAGAAGTGTCTCAAGGTGTTTATAGACTAATCCTATTTTAATTGGTTTTCAATTGATTTATTACTTTAATTAATAGCAGCAGTTCTTAAGTGGGACCCTTGTGGTGGGATCCCCAGGAGAAGAACCCCTGTATTCCAATAAAAAATCTGCATATAAACAGTACGTGGGGAAGGTGGGTCATCAACTTCATCAGGTTTTCAAAAGGGCTCGTGATCCAAAAGTTTTAGAAATGGGACGTCTGGGTGGCTTAGTTGGTTGTGTCTGCCTTCGGCTCAGGGCATGATCCCAGGATCCTGGGATCAAGTTCTGCATTGGGCTCTCTCTGTCTCTCTGACAAATAAATAAATAAAATCTTTAAAAAAAAAAATAGAAAGAGTAGTTTAGAACTTTGGGAACCTTACGTTCTGGACTTTCTAGGAAAAGTCTAGGTTCAAATATCTCATTCCATTATCTCCATAATTCCTCAAAAATGTCCTAGAAATGCCAATATTTTTGGCAGCCAAGCTCACTCTCACAGACTACCTTTGACACCCAGAAGTGGGACAAAAATTCTCAGATTAGATAGCCTGTCTCAGAGCTCTGGAAATATAGACACTGTATGTTGTCTGGGATTAATTGGGAGTCTCCCTCTACCCATTTCATGGAGGAAGAGACTGAGAACTGGAAAGAGGCCAGAATCTCTCCTGTGCTCCTGGCAAAACTGGATGTGTAACAGTCTGGAGCTAAGCCCCCTCCACGGTCCTCCCAAATAGCTACCAAAAGCCCAGGAGGAAGGTCAGCCCCCAGAGTCCAGGCCCCCTCCCGACCCCCTCACCCTGACTATGCTTCAGCTGGGCCTGATTTCCCCGACCAGGGCTCTCTCTTGCCAGTGAGTCAGGTCCCCACCCAGTGGCTCTCCATATGGGTGCCCATGGCCAACTCACTTCTGGGTGCCGAAGTTCCAGCCCCCGACGGCCAGCAGTGTCTTCAGCTTGGGATTCCTAGGAAAGACAACACAAATGCTGGAATTTACAGAATTTAACGCCCAGCTAGCTCCCGGGGCTCACCTCACTGCTGGAGAAAGCAAGGGGTGGTGGGTGCCCTGATGGGCGCTGCTGGGGTGGGGGTTGTGTAAGTCCCTGTGCTAACAAAGCCTGATTGGGGGCAGCTCCAGACTGGAAAAGAAAAGGCACACTCCTGCCTTCAAGGGCCTCCCCCCTGGCTGGGAAGATGTACACACAAAGAACTCAGGAAGTGAGAGATCAGGGTGAATCGCAGAGGGGCTTTGTCAAGGTGGTGATAACGCTAAAGGATGGATAGACTTTAGGAGGAAGAAGGGCGTGCATTCCCAGCAGAGGGAAACAGTTTCCCAACCCCGATCCCACTTAGACCTAAACTAGAAGGGACCTTGAGGACTCCCTATCTACCCCTACCTCCTCCATAGAAGCACGGGAAAGCCCAGAGAGGTGATGCGACTTGCCCAAAGCCACACAGCAGATCTGTAGCCGAATTCCCGTGCTGGGGAAGATTTCTGGCTGTGAGAAAAGGTACATGGCTTCTCTACCTCCCCTCCCCCTCCAGAGCAGCTCACATCTTCTTCAGGCCATTGAACTCCTGGTACAGCACGCTGTCATCCCACTCCACAGAGCTGAGCTGGTGATTGTTCATGCCCGCAAACGCATAGATGAGGTGCGTGCACAGATTCGGGGCCACATCCTTGGGCAAGAAGCGAGCGGCCCCCTGTCTGTACTGGGCCCAGTTGGTGAAGAAGCAGACGAGCTTTGCGGCAGAGCCTGACCGTGGGGACCAAGAAAAGAAATGGCGGTCATAAGCGTCTGCTGAAGAGTGGCATCGCCCGCCCGGGGCAGGACCTACATAACGCCAGAGGGTGTTAAATAGGACTCTTGACCTGCTGAGGCCAGGGAGGCAGGACTTTCAAAATGCAGCCTGGAATACCTCAGAAGGTTAATTGAAACGCAAATACATGAAGTAGGAGAGAAGAGGCCCCAGTTACATGCCTGCATTTATGTTTCGTCTTGCTTTAAAAAGTTTTATTCCTTGCAGAGAATCTACGTTTATTAATATCACTGATAAGTTTCTAATAAAGGGCTTGTTTAATCTGGGAAAAGGCAGCTTGTTTCTGGAATCCCCAGAAAGTTTGGGAACTTGGCGGGGGGGTGTCGTTTGTTCCTAGTGGGTTGGGTAGCAGTGAGAGCCCCCACAGAGGTCGGCCCTATGCTAAGTTGACCAGATAACTAGACAGCAAGAAGGCTGATTTTTATTCCTGCATCTGTCAGAAATGCACTTTGGGCTGATTGCCTCTTCAGCTCTGGCCCAGGGTCCCCACCTGAAATGACTGTGCGGTCTCTGAGGTCTCTTCCAGAACTTGCGATCTATGAGGGTGTGGTCTGCACGAGCCAACACTTTGTGCCAGGGATTTGGCAGAATCGTGAGTTTGTACTGGAGTGCATCTCTGACCCGTGTCTAGACCCTAGGACTTCCTTTAGCCCTGACAGGGTCTCTCTGCAGTCCCCTTTGGCTTCCGTGTGGCCAGTGAGAGGTCAGGGGAGGAGAAAGGGGTGCAAAGTGGCTACAGGAGGCTGTGTGGAAACCCAGAGCACGAGGGGGCTGTCTGGGACTCCCCTGGGCAGGCCGATGGCTCCCGAAGGAGCAGCTGGAGTCCTTGGGTGGTCGCTGGCTCTAGCCAGAGGCCATTCGGGAGTAGAACTTGCTACAGGAGGCTGGGGTGTAGCCTGCAGTGATGTAAGAGGATTGGCGAACTCCCCAAAGCAAAGAGTTAACCTGGGGCACAACACATCCTAGGACCATCTAGGAGGAAGCATGGAAGCTCTTCTCACATCATATCCCCTTATATCAAATATCATGCATGGACTTTTGTCCTATAGAGACAGTGAAGTGTGAGGGTCTCTGGAATTTTAATGCCTGGGTTGAAATCCCAACTCTGCCACTTTCCAGTCAGGTAACTCAGCTTCCTGCTCCACACCGATGATCATCGTTCCTACCTCGAAGGACCGTGTATGGATAAAGGGTTAATATGCTAAGTACTCAGAACGTGGCTAGCAGAGAGCAAACTCTATGCTAAGTGCTTTACAGACATTAACCCTTCATTCACATGAGACTGTTAATATATCTACCACACCATATACCCAGGAGGACCTTGGACTTAAGCTTTTGGGGAAATCTTCAACCTTTCTTCCCCATGTTTGTTATTCCTGTGGCCCCTGGCTGTTGCCTCCTGTGAGACCAAGAGGAGAACAATTTGTCTAACGTCACAGCCCAGCCTCAAGGTGCGGGTCTGAGGAGCCAGCATTCCTGGGGCCACTGATTCACAGGGAGTGTGGCGTGGTGGGAAGGGACCCCAGAATCCAAGTTGCTGAGCATCCCCCAGAGAACTCTCTCCTGCCTGACACGGTAAGTCGCCCCTCTCGGCTCCCCCGAGCCCTACCTGCCATCAGTCCAACAGAAACGGGAGTGAGTATGTTGCCCAGGCTGAGCTAAGGGGCTGGGACACGGAGCTGGGTAAGAGTTGGGCTCCTTCCCCCCAGTAGCTCTCCGCCTGGTCGGAGAGACCAGTAATTATGCCCAGAACTACGCCAGTGATGAGCATCACTGACGTACAGACTGGGAAGCGTGCTCAGCTCTGAGAGAACAGAGAGGTTGGAGCCAGTGACCTCAGGGAAGCTCTGAGAGAACTTGACAGTGAAGCCGGCCCCACGGACATGCAGTTCGGCTAGCGGGTAAGGCGGCAAGAACCTTCCCTGAAGGGGCGGCAGGGCTGTTTGTGGCACAAGGACACGTGCAGGGGGCTGAGCTTTGGAGGAGAGGCCCCACAGAAATCTGCCAAGAGCTCCTGGTATGGGGGTGGGGTAAGGTTGGGGCGTGAGCTGGGAGGGGAGCAGAGCCCAGGGAAGGGGCTGAGGGACTCCAGGGCTAACCTCAAAAAGGTGCCCCTCACCCTCCCCCTTCCCAAGAAAGGGCGCATCCAATTCTTGATCTCAGCTCAGGTCTTGATCTCAGGGTCATGAGTTCAAGCCCCCCGTTGGGCTCCGTGCTGGATGTGGAGCCTACTTCAAACAAACAATAAAACAACAAAACAAAAAAGAAAGGCTCCACCTACCCCACTGGATCGTCAGCAGCACTATCAGACCTAAAGTGGCACAAGAGAGAAGGCAGAGCTTGAGAGGTCATTCGTGTTTTCCCCGGACCCCATCTGCCTCTTGAAGCCTGGGAGGTAAAGGTCGTCAGAGAAGGGTAGGCCCAGGATGGTGTCCTCCAGACCGAACTTCTTCTGTCCAAAAGGGACCCAGCAGGACACTGCACCCATCCCTTCACCCCGGCCAGATGGCAGGGGCCCCTCTTTGGCCTGGACTAGTCCCAGAGCTGATGGAAGTTTCTGTGAGGCGAGGCTGCCCCTGTCCAGGGCGTCAGTGGAGGGCGGTGTGTATTTAGGAAGTTTCTAGGAAAACCCGCCCGACTCCTGAGGTTTCAGAGAGAACATTTCTCTTTTGGAACAAGCAGAAAACCTGTCCTGGGGCTGGAAAGAGCCAGTGTGGAAGGGCGAGGCCACAGACGCCATCTCTCGGTGAGGCCTCTGCGCCTCTCCTCACCCCCCCCAGTTCCCTACTTCCTGCTGCTCTCCCGCCACACCTCACGGGAGCTTGGTTGCGTTACCAGCATCTTGGAGACCTAGGGCCCAGCAGGACTCCATTAGAAAGGTCTATTTCACCTTTCTGGTGGCCTTGGATTTTCCTGTTAACCTAATAGAACCTGTGTGAACACTTGCAAGGACACCCAAGGTCATGGCCCCCAGGCTGCCCTCTTTCTTGCGGGACAACTCACACAGGGTTGGGGAAGAATCTGTTGGCATTGGGCATCCCTTGGAAAAGGCCAAAGGCAGAAGCCTAAGAACCTGGGGAAGATAAAACCACCCGCCCCAGCAGCATTCCCTGACTCTGGGCTTGCGGGACAGGAGGAGGAAACGTCTATTTCAGCCTGTAGTGAAAAGCCTTTCCTTGCAACACAAAGGCTCTTGGATTGAAAGAGCCCAGGGGGGCCCCACTGGAATGGAATGACCCTCTGAAGTTCTCCCGAATGTTCCTGCTTCTTTGCAGACAGCACCAAGGAGCCACCTCATAACCACATTCTCACCTCTTCACAACTCCCAGGGCCCAGCCCACTCTCCTAGATGGTGCCCACTCACCTGCCCAAGCCACGGACCGTGCCATGGTGCTGGCTCAGCCTGTGCCACGGGCTCTCCAGACCTGCTCTCCTTTTATCAGGCTGCCCTGTTCCACCGTAGCCTGGAGTGTTGAAATCAGGGGGTGGTGGCCGGGGGGGTGGAGGGGCTGGGGTGTGGCGTGATGGGCTAGGGTGTCACCCAGCATGCATTGGGCAAACCTAACACAATGGCCTTTAGCAATTCTTGGTTTTTTGGAACAATCACAGAGTGTAAACCGGGCCCTTGCCACGACCAAACTGGGAGGCAGAGAGAGGGAAGCAGGAAGGGTTCCTAAGCCTCCTACTGGAAGAGCAGGGTTCTGATTTCCTTGGTGGGGGGTGGTGAAGACCCTGAGTGACCTATAACTTAATGGGCTTGGGAAGGAGAGGAATGACTTACAAGTCAGGGGAGCTGGGCTCCTGACCAGCCTGCTTGCTTGCTTGCTTCTCCACTGCCCCTTCTGGAATTCACTTGCCCTTTCTGTAAGATGATGGCGTTGCAAATAGAATATGTATTTCATGAAAGTCCTATTTTATTACTCTGCACATGATAGTACATTTATACCCATTGATTGAGAAAATAATCTGATGACAAATAGCAACTATGAGCTTAGTAGCAGTTTTAAATGCTTTGGTTTTCTCTGCCTCTTTTTTTTTTTTTTTTAAGTAAGCTCTTTGCCCAACTTGGTGCTTGAACACAAGACCCCGAGATCAAGAGTCGCACGCTCCACTGACTGAGCCAGCCAGGTGCCCCTTAAATGCCTTATTTCCTATGAATTTTATATATATGTTTCCTATGACTGCTGTAACATAATCCCACAAACTGGGGGCTCAAAACAACAGAAATTCATTCTCTCTCAGTTCCAGAGGCCGGAAGTCTGAAACCAAGGTGTTGGCAGGGCCATCTGTCCTCTGAAGTTTCTAAGGAAGAGTCTTTCCTTGTGCCTTCCAGCTTCTGACGGCTTCTGGAATTCCTTGGCTGGTGGTGGCATCACTTTGACCTCTGTCTCATGACCTTTCCTCAGTGTCTCTGTGTGTCTTCTCTTGACTCCTATTAAGACACTTGTCATTGGTTTTGGGGCCCACCCTAATCCAGGATGATCTCATCTTAAGATTCTTGCCTTAAGTACATCTGCAAAGACCCTTAGGCCAATTAAGGTCACATTCTGAGGTTCTTCTTTTGGGGGGGGTGGCATGGGAGGAGTACCATTCCACCCACTATAGGACCTAACCATGTTCGTTTTACTTATTCTGTCTGCAGACGATGTCTTTTTTTTTTTAAGGTTTTATCTATTTATTTGACAGAGAGAGAGACAGCCAGCGAGAGAGGGAACACAAGCAGGAGGAGTGGGAGAGGAAGAAGCAGGCTCCAAGCGGGGGAGCCCAATGCGGGGCTCGATCCCAGAATGCCGGGATCATGCCCTGAGCTGAAGGCAGACGCTTAACGACTGAGCCACCCAGGCACCCCTGCAGACAATGTCTCGTGCTTGCACGAACTCCAATGTCCCAGGCGAAACTTGGAAGCTTTCAGGTGATCCGATCTTTGGTCCTTGACCTTAACATGAGTGGCCTGGTTGGCTGAGTGGGGATGTCTGGTGGCAGCAGGCTCTGGGGTCAGGCTGCCTAGATTTTAATCCTGGCTCTGCCATTTACTATCGGCACAACCTCGAGCCAGTTCCTTAACTTCTCTGAGCTCCAGTCTCTTCATCTATAAAGTGAGATCCTCAGAGGATTGGTGGGAAGGCACTCCATGCTGGCAGGCTTGCTCCTGGTTCTGCCCCGTCTCTGTGTGTATCAGAGCTCAGGGCCCTGGTAAGCTCTTCGAGGCTCCTGAGAGGGTGGGACCTCAGGTCCCAGATGGGCAGGCCGTCTGTCCTTGCTTTCCCTGTGGCAGCCATGGCCTCTTTTTTGGTCATCTCTCTTCCCTTCACTAGGGGATCCTGCAAAGAAGTCTGCTCAGGGTCCCCTGAGATCTGCGGAGGTGCCTCAGTTCCTGGGGTGCGAGCGAGAAGGGGAGGGTGAATGTGGGAGTGAAGATGCTTCTCTAGAGAAGCCAGTGGCCTCCTTCACTTGCCTCCCACCCCACAAACACAACTGACCTGTCACCTTGGAGCTTTTCTGACTCAGCTTCCTGTCCCCAAGAGGACGCTGCACTGCAGGGGCCCAGGGTTCTGAGTTGCTCCAAATACCCACTTGCCCCAACTCAGGTGGGGTCTCCGCCATACCCAGTAGCCCACCATTAGCATCGCTACCTTGGTTAATGCAGCTGATTCTCCTTCTTCTTATTCTTATTATTTTGTTTTCTTTTCATTTTTGTCCCAGACCATTTCTTCAAAGAAAAATAAGTAGGAATCTGATAGACGAAACAAGCTCCTCTCAATTCCTCTGGTAAAAATCTGGTGAGGGTCAGGGGCTCTGATTTTTGTCCCCTGAAACTAAGATCAACACCTCCCCCACATCAGCTCCCACGGCGCCCCTGTGGGGGAAGGACTTGCCTTCAGTCGGGGACACTGACAAATGCAGCTACGTGCCCCATTTCCTAAAAACCAACAACGCACATCATAAACTTTGAAATGCTAAAGGCATTTCCATTAAAATAAGTAATAAAGAAAGCTTGAAGCCTATCACCACTGTTGCTCAGCATTGTTTTAAAAATGTGGCTTATTGGGGCGCCTGGGTGGCACAGCGGTTAAGCGTCTGCCTTCGGCTCAGGGCGTGATCCCGGCGTTATGGGATCGAGCCCCACATCAGGCTCTTCTGCTGTGAGCCTGCTTCTTCCTCTCCCACTCCCCCTGCTTGTGTTCCCTCTCTCGCTGGCTGTCTCTATCTCTGTCAAATAAATAAATAAAATCTTTAAAAAAAAATGTGGCTTATTGTACGGGCACCTGGGTGGCTCAGTCAGTGGAGTGTCTGACTCTTGATTTCGGCTCAGGTCATGATCTCAGGGTGGTGGGATCGAGCCCCGTGTTGGGCTCCACACTTGGTGGGGAGTCTGCTTTGGATTCCCTCTCTCCCTCTGCCCCTACCCCTCTTCCTGCTCATGTTCTCTCTCTCTCAAATAAAGAAAAATAAATAAATATTTTTTTAAAATTTTGGCTGTTATATTAAGAAAAGGGGAAAATACATATAGTATATGAATGATAAAATTGCCAATAGTTGTAGATATGTTTGGATATCTACAAAACACTTCAATTTTCTAGACTCTAAAAAAAATAGACCAGGAGTAAAACAGAACTTGCTGGACTTCAGGTAAATGTACATAGCTTTTCTCTATATTAGCAGAAACCAATTAGAAATGGGGGTAAATGTCTAATCTACAGAAGTGTCAAAAGCTATAAAATACTTAGGACTAAATTTAATAACAATAAATTTGATAGTAAAATCTACAAAATTTAATGCAGGACATAAACAAGATCCAAACACGTGCCTGCACAGGGAAACAATACCATTTCTCCAATACCAGTTCTCCTTAGGGCACCCGGATGGCTCAGTCAGTTAAAGCGTCTGCCTTCGGCTCAGGTCATGATCCCGGGGTCCTGGGATTGAGCCCCACATTGGGGGGGCGGTCCCTGCTCAGTGGGGAGTCTGCTCCTTCCTCTTCTTCTACCCCTCGCCCCCACTCGTGTTCTCTCTCTCAAATAAATAAATAAATAAATAAATAAATAAATAAATAAAATCTTTTAAAAATGTCATTTCTCCTCAAGTTAAAACAAAATAGATAGCAACGATGTAATGATGAGGGACATACTATACAGCACTTACTACAAATCCATTGGGATCAAAGCATGAAATTGGCACCAGAAATAACAGAGGTAGACCTGAGCATCTCTGGAAAACATATGTCCAACAAAGGCAATGTTTCAATTGAGCAGGAAAAGGATGTTTCATAAAGGTCAATGACTTACTTGTCTACCAAACTGGAAAGAATCAAGGTTGGGTCCAGCACACTGTATGTAGTAGTGAAGATGGGGGTAGGAGGAAGGGGTGCCCTGGAAGTAAAAGGGGGTGGCCAGAACCCAGCCAGAGAGGGCAAGGGGAGGCTCGGGGAGTGGTGCTTGAGCGGCACTTTGGGAACTAGCAGTGTGGCAGGTGAAGAGAGAAAGGCAGGATGGTTCTGGCAAACAAACCGGGTAGTCACTGATAGGTCGTCGCAGACAAAACTGTCCATCCTGCTGCAGGGACAGCAGGGACAGCGAAGCACTGACTGAGGAGAGCAGGCTGGGGTGACCTCTGCTAAGGGGCTCTGGGTGGGAGGCCCTGGACATGCTGGCAGGGGAGGAAGGGATGCATTGCTTTCCCAACCTAGACTTCTTTTGCAATTATGTCTCAGGCTAGGTAGGGGACATTTGAGGCTGACCTGATAGGCCTGACCTAGACTGCAAAATATCGAAGAACAGAAAGCCGCAGGCTGGAGGTCGAGGCCTGGGAAACAGAAGGCAGGCCCATGTCCTGTGAAGCTGGGGAGGGACCTTCCCGAAGGACCGACCCAGAACACCCAAGCTTGAATTTCTCACTCAAGTAACCAGGTCTCGACCTCCAGTGCAGGTGGCCCATGTCTAAGCTGAAAGATCCCTGGTACCTTCAGCAAGTTCAAATCAACAGCACGCCGTGCCTCTGCTCCTTGACCTTCTCCCTCCTGGGGCAGCCTTCCTGGCCCCTCATGTCTTACAGGGATCCGTCTGAGTCAAGCCTTGCCTCCTCCCCAGTCAGGCTGGTCCACACCAGCTCCTGCCATCTGGGAGCCATTCCTTCCAGTGGGGGCGGGAACACACCCTGCTTGGAGACCAACGGTCCAGGTTGTGCCTCAGTGATCTCCCAAGAGATGACCTCAGGGGCCTTTAAACTTTCCTTCCATCCCCATTGGCTCCTCTCACCCTCTCTTAGCCACACACACCCCCCCGAAAAACCAAATTCATGTAAGACCAGTGTGCTTGATACACAATAAAACTTCAAGGTAAACCCCCACCCCGCCCCGCCCTGGAGCAGACTCCTGTAGAGAAATTCTGCTGCCAGCTCTGGTTCCCATGCCCAGGGTGTCCGAACCCGGCCAAGTTACAACTTCTCCCCGCCTCTGTTTCCTCATCTGCAGAATGGACATAACACTACCTATCTTCCTTGGGAAGTGAATCGAGTAGAGAATGTGTGGAAGGGCTTGTAAGTGACAGGGCACCAACCAGATCTCATCATGACACCACGATCACAAGGGCTGGAGTCACGCTGCTCTGCCCTTGCCGCCTGCGGGCATCCCATCTCGGTAGCCGCACGGTCCCCAGCCAGGCGGGCCTGGGCCTCTGCCCCCACACCCTGGGCCTCTCCGTGCTGAGCCTGTGAGGAGCCTTCACATAAGTCTGTTAACTGCTTCTTCCCACATTCCAGCCAGTTCTTCCCCACCACCCAGCCAGTTCCTCCAGTCACCCAGGAAGTGTCCCCGATCTCCCCCCTTTCCCCCACCCTCACATGATCGCGTGCTACGAGGAGTCCTCCCTCCTGTTCCATGTCCTCCGCCACCCCCAACCCCCGTCAGCTCTCGCCTTGTCCCCTGGAAGCGTCCTCCCTCCTTCCTTCTCTTGTCCCCTGCCCTCCATTCTCCACACAGCAGCCAGGGCGGGCTTGGAGAAACTTCAATGCGATCCTGTCACTCTCCTGCTAAGACCCCTCCATGGTTTCCACTGAACTCAGAATAAACTACAACCTCCTTAACTTGGTCTCTTGAAAATTCCAAGCCTGTTCTTTCATTAAGGCCTTTCCTCCTGCCATTGCTTCTGCCTGGAATGTTCTTCCCTGTGATCTTCACAAGGCCGGCTCCCTATCCCCATTTAGGTGTCTCCTAAACACCAATAGAAAGTACTGCCTGACTCTCAAGTCACTCTTCGTTCTGTCCTGCTGATCTGTTTTCTCCCACGTACTTCCACAAGCTGAATCTGTCCATCCGTCTTCTATCCAGCCACGTGTATGGTGTTTCCTACCGCTCGAGTTCGGGCTTTGTGACAGGAGGGACTTCATCCTGTTTATTCCTTTAACTCTAGTGCCTAGAACATTTCATAGCACGTAGTAGGTGCCTAATTCTTGTCTATTGAAAAAAAGAAAGCGGGGCGCCTGGGTGGCTCAGTCGGTTAAACATCAGACTCTTGGTAAGCATCAGACTCATGGTTTCGGTTCAGGTCTTGATCTCGGGGTCATGAGATGGAGCCCCACGTGGTCAGGCTCTGTGCTGAGCGTGGAGCCCGCTTAAGATTCTCTTTCCTGCCTTTCCTCCCTCCCCAGCTTGTGCTCTCTCTCTCTCACAAAAGAAAAGAAAATTAGAGAAAAGAAAGAAAGAAAGAGAGGGAGGGAAAAGGAAGAGAGAGAAAGAAAGAAAGAAATTGAGAGCGAGAGACTGGCTTCCAAGGCGCTGCGTGATCTGGCCCCACCTTTCAGCCTCCACACGGGCCACCACACCCCAAGCGTCTGGTCCTACTTCATGAACATGAACATCATCAGCTGTCTCCCACCTCAGGGCCTTGGCACATCCTGTTCCCTCTGCCCGGAACGTGCTTTCTTCCCTCTTCTCGTCCTTCAGGTGTTGTCTCAACTGTCACCTGTTTAAGAGGCCTCCCCTGACTACCTGATTCCCGATACTCTATCCTGAAGCAGCCTGCTCTTTCCCTTCCAAGCCCTTAGCCTAATTCACAATTATATACTTATTTTGTGAGTTTGTGTATTTAATGTATGTGTCTCTCACTAGACCAGAGGCTCCAAGAGAAGGGACAATGTCTGTTTGTCCACTACTGTGCACCAACAGCCCCAGGGGCGGGCATAGAGAACAGGAGGCCTCAATAAATGTCTGATGAGTGAGCTCATTACTGAATGTTATTTCTTGGTACCCTTTATTTTTTTATTTTTATTTTTTAAAGATTTTATTTATTTATTTGACAGAGACTGCCAGCGAGAGAGGTAACACAAGCAGGGGGAGTGGGAGAGGAAGAAACAGGCTCCCAGCAGAGAAGCCCGATGTGGGGCTTGATCCCAGAATGCTGGGATCACGCCCTGAGCCGAAGGCAGACGCTTAACGACTGCGCCACCCAGGCGCCCCTGCAGTACCCTTTAACACTCATCAATGTCAAGTGCTCAGTGAGTGGCTGCCTGACGTGAGAAACGCAAGCTTCCCCCTGAATATACAAATATACATATACAGTCTAAATATATAAATTGAAACCTCTTAATGTATTAGCAGAAGCCGTTCTCCCCAAAGTGTGGGTGAGGAAGGAGAGAGAAGTTGCAGACTTGTCCAAAGCTGGATAAAAGCGGAGCCAGAGCAGAGACTCCTGAGCTCTTCCCTTTCCTGTCTGGGCACCTTGGGATGAGCCTGAGTCCCGGACGCGCAGCTCATGGCTGCTGGCTGACATGGCCTTCAGTCACGCTGAAACTCACGTCTGGAAGTCAGGGAACCCTCTGCGGACAAAGGACACATTGAGTCCACTCTGGCCAGGCTGACTGTGGCCTTGCCCGTCTAAATGTCAGCTTGTTTTTGGATCCTGGTGGACCACATCCCAGGGGAAGCTACTTCTCTCACCAATAACAGGTTTGAGCCTGAGGCAGTTGGCATGCAGTGGGTACCAGAACTGAGAGAGAAGGATCAGGTCCAGCTAGAGTGGGTCAACATGGGAAATACAGCCTGTTCACACCCCAGGGCTCTCCCCCACCTGTCTGCTTCAGACACCAGACAGGGACACCGGCTCCTGTCCTTCTCTTTCCTTTTCTCTTTCTTTCTCTCTCTCTCCCTCTCTTCTTCCCTCCCTTGTATATTTCTACACATAATTATGGATATACAATAAGGTCCACTGCATTCTTGCAATATTCATTAAAGTTTGGAATTCTATGTCCCATTAAAAAGAGATAAAGGGGGCACCCGGCTGGCTTAGTCGGTGGAGCCTGAGACTCTTAATCTTGGGGTTGTAAGTTCAGGTCCCACATTGGGGGTAGAGATTTCTTAAAAATATAATCAAGAAAGAAAGAAATGAAAGATGGGAGGAAGGAAGGAAGGAAGGAAGGAAGGAAGGAAGGAAGAAGAAAGAAAAAGAAAGAAAGAAAGAAAGAAAGAAAGAAAGAAAGAAAGAAAGAATTCCTCGATACATTGTTAAAGAGAAAAGGCAAGGCGTACCCATAGCACACAGCAGGTTGAACAAAGGTGTTTATTTCCACTCTCCTGAAAACCCCCAAAATAGAGTTAAAGGAATAAAATGGTATAAATCAACTAAAACAAAGCAAATGGGAGAGGGGACCAAAATTGATGGGATATATCAACAAATGTTTTGAACACATGTTCAAGTGTTCACACTTGATAATGGAAAACGAGTGAACAAGTGGAACCAGCCTGGCAGACCTGAAGAAGCCGAGACCTCATGCTGCAGGTGGGGAGCCCTGGGGAAGCAAGGGACTCACGCCAAGGCACCCTGCAAAGCCACAGGAGTTGGCAGAATTTGCGAAGTGAGGCTGATAATAAGTGCAGGTGAACTGTTAGACCCCCAGATCCTCTTCTTTTTGTAGTCTTGCCTGTCCAAATGGGTTCTGCCCAGCTTCTGGAGAGCCAGGCAGAAAATATGGATGGACCAGAGTGACTGTACACTTGGGAACACCTTGCCCAGCACAGGGGGTGAGGGTGGGGATGGGGGTATGGGTGCCAGACTGAAGACAGAGACTGATGATTGGGGGATTACGTGCAAGTCTGCATGTGGGATGCTTGGACTCCAGCCCTTCCTTCCACAAGAGCCCTAAGCAGGGCATTGAAAAGTTCCTCTCAGGGAAAACTGGCCAGACTGAAAAAAAGTTACTGAAGCTCAGACTGCCAAAAATTCAAATGACGTCTGGGGGTCCCCAGTGGAATAGCCATGTCCTTGTCCCATCACCCCAAGGTGGGGCCCTGAGATAAGAAACCACCCAAGCCCCCAGAGCTTCCAGTAGTGATGACTCAGTATTGCACATGGAAGAAAAGCCAGGATCACCGGACACCTGATGAAAGAGTCCCCACATGAAAGATAGAGCAAAACCAACAGAAAAAAGGAACTTAAAGAAACCAGAGTGGGTGGCAGGAACGGCTTCTGATTTTCTAACCTCAAACAGTTACGTTCTGCCTACTAGCAATGAGCATACATTACTCTTCCTACTTCAAAAAAATTTCTCTAATGCACCTGTTTGCCGTATACTCTGTAGATACAAGTCCTGAGCCAGGCACTGGGGACCCTGAGATGAATTCACAGCCCCTGTCTCTGTGGAGCTTACAGCCCGCGGGGTTCAGCACTGCTTTTTGAAGAGGTCATGTCTCAAAATACAAATCCCCCTGTGAGGTATAACCCTCCGAGTAATTCACACTTCTGCCTCTTGTAGGGAGCATCTTTGGTCCCAATCGCAGGCTCTGAAGCTTTTCTTATCTTCCCCCAAACTTGAAGTCGAGACTCCTTATCATTCAAGATTTTTAAAAAAGATTTTATTTATTTATTTGTCAGAGGGAGAGAGAGAGTACAAGCAGGAGGAGCGGCAGGCAGAAGGAGAAGCAGGCTCCCTGCTGAGCAAGGAGCCCGATGTGGGACTCCATCCCGGGACCCTGGGATCATGACCTGAGCTGAAGGCGGATGCTTAACTGACTGAGCCGCCCAGGTGTTCCTATCATTCAAGATTCTAAACATGTGTGCAATGGTGGTGGCCTTTAGCTTGGGACCTTGGACCAGAACTTGCTGGTCCCCCTGAGATGGGTTCCACCCAGCCTCTGGGGAGCCAGGCAGGGATGATTGGCCAAAAAAGTCTCCTTGTGGGAGCATCTCAGCCCCAGAAGGGTTTCCTCAGCTCCCACTCAGGGGCTGTGCTCAGCCTTCTATTTTGGGGACTTTCACCCACTCCCTGCCCACTAAGTGACTCTAAGTATCAGCTTCCTCTCCCGTGAGCTCCCCCAAGATCATCATGGGATGCTTTATCACATGTCCTGACCTGGGCTGGGCAGAGCCTGGCAGGATGCCCTTATAGACTTGTTTATAATTCTCACTGTCAATTCTGGGCATCTGAGTTTTTCTTTTTTAAAAAAACACTAGCAAACCGAAGCTTTGTGTATTTCATTCATCTTTTAAAGGACACAATCTCATATGTTTATTAACTGAAACTGGTAGAAACACTTAAAGAGCAATTGTACTGAATTGTTGGAGGCTGAGCTTGGGCTAGCTTGAGAATGAAATGCTGCCGGGGGCCCAGTCTCTATAGTGGTGTCACGCTTTATAGACCTTACCTCCAGAAGCCCCATATGCTTCTCACATTAAAATTCAGAAAACAAATCTCTTCCCATTCCCTTCTTGGGGAGGGGGAAAGTAGATATTTGGAAATATGCCTTGAGCATTATCCATAACAAAGGCTTGTCCTCTAAGGGAAGTTACTCTGCCAGAGCCTTATCCGAGCTTGAGAGAATCCCCTAGCAGCACCTCAGCCCCTCTAGCCTTGTCTCAAGGGGAGAAAACACAAAGGCTAAGAATTTCTTTGGAAGAACAGAGCCCAGAAACTCAGGTCCACCAAAAACTGAGATTTAATCATAAAATTATAGAATGCTTCACCTCCCCAACAATTTACCCCCATATCAACAAAGCTCCAGTGTAATAACAGCGAGAGAGACTTGATGTGGCATAGACATTGTGGAACAAGAAGTTCTAAGGGAAAACCAAAGACAACGGGGGCGGGGGGCAGGAACAGCAATAAGGAAACTGAAGCCACTTGTACTTACAGTCACATCAAACACGAAGCCCGGGCCAGCTCCTTGCTTGATATTTTGTTAAAATCCTTATTATTTCAGTTTTTATGACCTCATATATCATCTCTAGCTTCCAACAAAAAAATTATAAGACATACTACAAAGCAAATAAAAACAGAGTTTGGGAAGGACCAAACTCAGATGGGACACAGATTTTGGAATGATCAGATATGGAAGTTCAAATTAATATGATTAATATGTGAAACACTAATGAAAAAGCAGACAACATGCAAGGTATGTTACCTACCTATGTAATGTAAGCAGGAGGGGGAAACTCTAAGAAGCAAAAGTAAATGCTAGAAATCAAAAACACTGTAACAGAAATGAAGAATGCTTTTGATAAGGCTCAGAAGACTAGACACAGCCAAGAAAAGAATCAGTGAACTTGAAGATATGTCAATGGAAACTCCCCAAATGGACAAACTAAGAGAAAAAAAGAATTCTAAGAAATGGAATAGAATACCCAAGAAATGTGTAACAATGACAAAAAATATAACACACATGGAATGGGAATATCGGAAAGAGAAGAAAGACAGGAGCAGAAGAAATAGAAGTAACAGCGGCTGATAAATTCCAAAAGTAAAGTAAATGTGAATGGTCTAATTAATACAAATCAAAAGATAAAGACTGTTAGCATGGATTAAAAAACAAGGCCCACCTAAGTTATTTATAAGAAATCCACTTTAAATATAAAGACATAGATTAAAAGTAAAAGGATGGAGAAAGATATTCTATGCTGATACTAATCAAAAGAAATCTGAAGTAGATGTTAATTTCAGAAAGCAGACTTCAGAATACAAAAAATGATCAGAGATGAAGAGAGACATTATATAATGATAAAAGTGTCAATTCTCCTAGAAGACAAGCAATCTCTAATGTGTGTACACTGAACAACAGGGCATCAAAATATGTGAGGCAACAACTGAAAACTTCAAGCAGAAACAGAGAAATTCACTAGTAGAGCTGGAGACCTCAACGTCCCATCAGGTTCTAATCCCATTCATGGGGGCTCCATCCTCCTTCCCAAAGTCTTCATTAAGTAACCCCCCAAAGCCTCCATCGAACTGGAGGTTAGGATTTCAACACATGAACTGGGGGAAGAAGGGACACAAACATTCAGTCTGTAACATCGGGATAAACACATAGCTGTGGAATTATAGGATCATTGAGTAGATATGTGTTTAACTTTATAAGAAACCTCGAAACAGCTTTTCAAAGTAGTTGTACCATGTTACACATCTAAGAGCAATGTGTGAGAATTCCAATTATGCCAAATACTTGCCAACATGTGTTGCTGCCAGTTTAATAATTTTAAATATTCTGGTGGGCGTGCAGTGAGAGCTCACTGTGGTTTTTGTTTTTTCCTGCTGACTAACGATGTTGAGCACTTTCTCATGTGTTTACTGTCCATTTGTATGTCTTCCTCGGTAAAGTGTCAGTCTGTCATTCACATTTTTATTGAGTTGTTTGGTTTTGCTAGTTAGTTATGGGAGTTTTTAATGTATTTTGGATAGAAGTCCATGTTCAGATATGTGTATTGTGACTGTTTTCTACCAGTTTGTGGTTTTGTCTATTTCTTTTCTTAGTTGAGTCTTTTGATGAACAGTGGTCTTTAATTTTGAGTAAGTCATATTTAATTCCAAGACTTCATAAAAGAAGCCTGGTTTCTGGTTAATGATTTTTATATCTTATAGAGCACATCACTTGACCATATGTGTGTGGGTCTGTTTCAGAACCCTATTCTGCTCTGCTGGGTAACTTCTTCTGACCTTCTTCAAATCCATATACTTCCATAGCTATTGACGTCTCCAACCCTCGATGAAAAATTTAACTTTCCTACTTCCCAGTTTTTGCCAAAGTAAATTGTTATGTAAAACCCCAGTTCATAATAATGAAATCTTTATTATATATAATTGTAAGAATTAACTTTATCTCATTTTCCTGGAGTTTTGCATCCTGCAAATTACTTAAGTTTATGTAGTTTTATTTAGTTCTCCTGATTTAATCGTTCTTTGCCTTTTCTTTTATAACTTCGTTTTTTGAGTTCTTCATTATGATTCATTTCTTCGCCGGCAGGGATGTTTCCTAAAGTAAGATTTTTCCAAAAGGTTTTATGGAAGAGCCCTCTCCCCGCCCCGCCATGGAACGCGCTAACATCCGTATCAGTCATCACTGTACCGCCTTTCAGCTCCAAATCCGCCCTTCGTGAATGCCTGCAACAGCTCTCCCTTGCCCGCTGGTACAGGTTAAGCTTCGTCAGTAGAGGGCGCAAGAAGGGAGGGGGTGAGGAGAGGAAACTTCTCCCGGTTCCATCGCACTTCCCTTCCTACGTGCTCCCGGGACTGCGGACTCTGGGGGAGTTCACTCCCAGCAAGTTTCTGCATCACTCCTGCTGGCATCCTCATGGCTACTGCTGTGGGCGTCCCACCTGTTTCCCAATTCCACCGCACCCTCGTGGGTGCCTCCCGAAGAAGAGCAGGGGTGACTGAGCCAGTTTCCTGGGAAGTGCAGCACCAAGTGCTTTCCTGGGGCAGCTTGCCAAGGAGTTCTGCGTGAGCCCCAGGTGGCTTCGCCATGAGTTCATCAGCATCCCCCAAAAGCAGCTTCCCGAGGAATTCTATGGGCACCCAACAGGAGGCTTCCAGGCAGCAGCCCCAGCCTGCCCTTCACTGCCCACCAGCTGAGTGTGGACCAGTTTTGTCCAGAAACAACCCAGACAATTATCAGGAAGCTGCAACCACACTTTCACCAACAAAAACGGGGTGCTCCCTCCCCGTTCAAGTGTGCTTCTTTTTTGCATACTTTTCATCAGCCTTAGGAGACTCTAACTGTCCCTTCTATTCTCACTGTGTAGTTAATTCCCTGAAAGTAGTTACTCTTTCTTCTATCAAACCTCCCCTGTTCAAATTACTGCGTGATTCCTCTCTTTTAGAGCAGAGGCTAGAAAGAGCTGTGGGTCATTTCCAGCCTTCTCTACTCAGAATGGAAGGAACCAGTGGAATCTTAATGCCATGAACGTGTCTGAATATTGCACTGGTTTCTGGAATCTACACAGAGCAGGAACCCTGTAAAATTATGGCTTGTTGGGAAGGTGCTATGTAGGGCAAGGTCACTGAGACACCGTAACAGGGCAGTCAAGCCAGTTGGAGAAAGTGCTGTCGGTGTGCCACAAAAATTACATCCTTTCTGACTTCTCCCTGGGTCGGTGGGTGCATTGTTCTCTTATAACCTGTTGGCTGGAATCACAGTCCTGTTTCCCTCGTTGAGGTCCTTTGCACACTCCCGTAGCCATCCTCACTGCCATGGCCCTGCCCAGGCCCTGATCTCCTAGCCTAGGCTGGTGGCTTCCCCTGGGGACGTTATTTCCCATCACTCCATTTGCTCCTGAGTGTCCAGCTTAAGCTTCGCCTCCCAGGAAGCTTCCCCACCAGCTCGACTCAGTGTTTTTCCCTAATCTGTCCCCTCCTATTATCTGTGCTGGTCTTAAGGCATTTTCCTAAGTCTCCTCTGCCATGTGACTGATCACCCTTACCAACCTGCGCTGCTTTGATGAAACCTGGTCCAGATTAGTGGAGGAAACGCACTTATTTGTGTGGAAATGGCGCCCTCTGTTGGTAAATGTGTACAACGACTGAAATTTTTTTTCATTGGCTGCATAAGGACCCTCACTCAGGGCCCAAAGCAGAGACAATCAGTGATAGCCAAGAAAATTGAGCTGCCTCTCTCTGTTCATCCCATTCCCTTAGCAGGTGAAATTCAATCCACTGACCAACCCATCAGATCTCCACGCCTCACTATCACACTAGAAGATTTCTGATACTCCGTTCTCCCAGATAACAGTCTCTAACATTTATGGAACATTTGCTGTATACCAAGCATGGGACTAACTTCTTTCTCTGTGTTATATCATTTTATCTTCATAGAAATTTTATGAGGTAGACACTTGGCCCCAAGGTGCCTCTGGATTCATCAAAGTTCCCTGGGCTGTCCTCGAATAAATGAGTGTGGAGGGTTACGTTAGACAAGCTTCCCCCTTCTCCAACTCCCACACCATCGCAGTTCCAAGTAATGCTTCACTCTAAGAGCTTATGGCAGTACAGTGAGAGCACGTATAGAGGCCCCAGAAACGTCACATTGTAGTGGGAAAGCGTGGGTTTAAGATCTCATTGAGGGGCGCCCAGTCATGATCTCCGAGCTCCACACTGAGCATGGAGCCTGCTTGGGATTTTCTCTCTCCCTCTCCCTCTGTTCCCCACCCCTGCTTTCTCTCTCTAATTAAAAAAAAAAAAAATCTCATTGACTCAGGTTCAAATTCCCCACTCCATCACTTACATCTCAGTTAGGATGAGGTACAAATGAAGGTAACAGAAAACCCACAACAACGTGGCTTTAACAAGGTAGATGTTTCTTTCTCTCCCACATAAAAGCCTAGAGGTACCATGTCCCTGTCTTCTTCCAGCTCACTGTCCTGCGGTTCCTAGTGCGTGGCTCTCATCTCCGTAGTTCTAGGTGGCACCCACCTACCAAACAGCAAAATAGAAGAAGGGACAAAGAGGAGAAGGCAGAAAGCATAAATACAAGCAGTGCCTTAAGGAAGGTTCCTTGAAACTGCCACAAGACACTCCATTTGCTTCTCATTGAGCAGAACTCAGTCACGTGACCACACCTAGCCGCACAGGAGGCTGGGAAATGTAGTCTTCTTTCTAGGCAGCTCTGTTTCCATAACTGAGATGAAGTAATAGACAATTATGGGGGAACTACTAATAGCTTCTACCATAGTAGGTGTGTGACCTCGGGCAAGTCTCATGACCTCCCTGGGCATGGAGATAATGCTCTCTTACCCTGTACACATTGTTGTAGTACTTGAAACCTCACATGCAAATCGTCTAGCCCAGAGCCTGGAACAAACCTCCCATGCACAACCTACGTTTTTATTCCTTTCTGACTCCAGGATTCTGGAATGTGCACTGATAGCTCTCACCCTCTCAAAGGTGGCCAGAGCCACTCTAGCTAGTTTCTGAGAGCTGTCCCCAACCAAGTTCCCCGAGCTGGCCTGAAATTTCCCAGGGCTTCAACGTCGGGCCTCACAGTACTAGAGTAAGCCATAGTGACTTGCTTTATCCCCACGCCTGCCGCTCTGGACGCTGTGAAAACAGATTCTCCCCACCCACCTTTCTTAATCAGCTAGTCATTTTGCACAAGAGAACACCTGCCCCCGACTCTCACGGAGCCTCAGACTCTTGTCCTGGTGCTGGTGGCTGAAGCCCAAGAAAGATCTCAGGTGTGCAAAACCCTGTACGAAGGCTCGGACGGCTCTGCTGAAGAGGTCTTGCTGTGTGTGAGCAGGGACCTCACACACACGTCAGACTCTTCTACCACAAGACCCCCGAAGGCTGAGAGAGTGACTGTTAACCACCAACCCCTGACCCCCAAGTTTAGAGCGTAACCCAAAGCAAGTGACCACAAGTAATAGCTCTTCAAATGCATTCAGGGGCGCCTGGGAGGCTCAGTTGGTTGAGTATCTGCCTTCGGTTCGGGTCATGATCCCAGGGTCCTGGGGTTGAGTCCCCCGTCGGCTCTCTGCTCAGCAGGCAGCCTGCTTCTCCCTCTGCCTCTCTCTCTGTCTCTCATGGATAAATAAATAAAATCTTAAAAAAAAAATAAAATGCATTCGGACTTTACATTTTGCTGGTTTACTTCGAGATATATTTCCTTAAATTTTTCTAGTAAAATTAACACTCCAGCAAGATATTCCATGTTTATCTTTTAGCTTCCCCTGTACTTGGCCCAGCGTACATGCTCCTTTGAGCCACTGCATTACCCTCTTCCATTCCTGCACAACCTCATGTCATACAAGCCATGGCTTGTTGGCCTTTGAAAACACAGGTTTAGAGAATTGCAAGGGTCCACTTATATGCAGATTTCTTTTGATAAATACAGTCTGGGACTGTAAATGTATTTTCTTTACCTTATCACTTTTGTGATAACATTTGCTTCTCTCTAGCTTGCTCTAGTGTAAGAATATAGTATATAATACATACCACAAACAGAATCATTGCGAATTGATCGTTTAGGTTATCGGTAAGACTGCCGGACAACAGTAGTAGGCTCTTAGTAGGTAAGTTTGGGGCAGTCAAACATTGTACTTGAATTTCTGATTGTGTAGGGGTGTTGACACCCCAGCCCCCAAGTTGTTCAAAGGTCAACTGTATTATCCTCGCTGACAGATTTGTAAACAGGTTATTCTGAGAGGATATGCAGATTGCCCAAGGTAACACAGAGTAACAGGTTGAACTGGGATTTGGATCCCAGTCTATCTGGTTCCACATCCTCGTCCTGTCGTTACCTCGCTACAGTAAGTAGGGGTTACCCATGGCCCAGTAATGGAACCTGTTGCTAAGGGATCTTGGCCACACAGGGGAACGGGTGAGGAGGGAGGGCCATGAAGGAAGCTTCTCCCAGGTGAGGGGACTGAGCTTTGGGGACAGTGGGTCATTGACCCCAGTAGTCACCACCAAATCAACCTAGCAAGATGCCCAGAGCTGGAGAGGTTCTCTGACTAATAGCATGGGGCCAGCTTGGGGCTTCCCCACACGCTCCTCATATTGTCCTGGCCTCAAGGGCAGAAAGCCAGGACCTGGTAGGAGTGAGAGCCCCTTGGGTCCCTAGCCAGCAACTCTGAACAGAAAAAGCTCAGTCATGAGCACTTATTTCAGCCTGAAGTCCAGGGGAGTTCAGGAGAACTGACCCCAAGATGTCCTGGGCCCAAGAAAAGCAGGACATGGACACTGTCTCAACCTGTATGTTCTCTAGAAGACAGACGAGGGGCCTCTTGCTGGAAGGACAAGTGAGTGCCTGAGTGTCTGAGTGCTGAGCTTGGAGGAGAGGATGAATCCGGAGACTCCTGACATGGCAGGAACTATCTAGGCCTGACTCCCTACCAGAAACGCCCGCCTGGCGTCAGCCTCAGGAGTCCCCCCACTTCACCTCCATGTGTAAATTCAGTGCCACTCCCTGCTTCAGGATGTAATTTCTTGGTAGTTCCACTGGGCCTGCCTTTCCCACGATTGAGAGCTCCCCCACGGGAGGGCCATGGAAGGCTCCTTCTCCTGGACCCCAGTTCCTACACAGGACCCCCTACCTTCTAGGCATTTACTCCACAGCTGTGGGTGCCTGTCTCACTGCCCCTGTCTTACTGCATCTCTGTTGAAACAACAGTGATTTCTTTGGCCTAGATGTTCACCAGGTGGGCCCAGAATGCAGAAATGGCTCCTTGCTCTCCTTCAAAGAAGGTTTCTGTGTCACACAGCACCACAGAGGGGCTGCTGTCCAGACAGGTCACCTGCAGCCCGATGGGATCAGTGGTGCCGTGGTAACCACCGTCCAGCCAGAGAGAACGTGGTAAGGAGGAGGCCTTGGCTGATGGAGATAGAGGACACTGTGAGGTCTCCCTGCGGGGTCCGGTGGGCCACGTGGCACACAATGGGCCGGTCTGCCTCCTCGCTGGTTCCGAAGTAGGAAGCTCCAAATTGCTGTGTTATCTGTGGAGAGTCACTTGAACTCTCTGAGCCTCATCTTTCCTTCCACACCACAGAGGTGAATCTTGCCTTTGGGAGAATGAATGGGAGTAAATCCGGCTGGTTCCGTGGAAGAAAAGGAGAGGGGAAGATGGGAACTCTTCTCGCTTGCTCGCTTGCTCCTGTCTGTATCCCCACAGAACCCAGGACGGACGGAATTCCTGGTGTGTTTGTGATCACCCAACCCGGTGTGGGTACCCAGACTCACCAGCAGGGGGCGCTGAGCCTCTGTTTTGATCTGCACGCCCCTGGCTGGGAGCTGGGCAAGTTCCAACAGGTGTTGCTCTGGGAAGGTGTGTCTGGCAGCCCAGAAAAGGCACCCCGTCCCCAAAGGTCTAAAATAGCTGATTGTGTTTATTTAAAGCTAGTCACCATTTCTCACCGTCTGACTTCCTCTGGGTGTGTGTGTGGCTGGAAGTGCTTGAGTGGCTGAGTGTGGGGGAAATGCCTGTGTAGGCCTCCGGGCTTTGTCCTGAGTGGGGGGAAAGGGCTTCTCCTGTCAGCCATGTCCTGGGTTCCGGGCAGTGGCCAGGCAGCACGTCTCCTAAGCTTGGAGAGGGAGCCCCCCCCCCCCCGATAAACAGTGCTTGACAAGAGTCCAGAAACACTGACCTCTGAGTTCAGCCCCGAAAGGAGTCACTCTGTAGGCCCTGCAATGGGAAGGCCCCACTTGGGTGGCCTCCGGAGGAAGCCCCTGGAGGCAGCACCTCCCCCCCAACACCCCACCCTCGCTCCTGCTCTCCAGTCAGTTGGGCCCAGGATGAAGGAAGTCTCCCTTTTTTCTCTGGCCAGAGGAAAGAGGCAAATGGTTGCAAAATAGCTCTTAGGTTCCTGGACAGGAAGCCAAAACAAAACAAAACAAAACACAGAACGAAAAGCTCAGCGAGATCACTGTCTTACCCAGAGGGAAGTAATTGCTCAAGTCAAATCAGCCCGCCCGGGCTCTGTTGCTTGCTGAGCCCCGGGAGTGGGCCCTGCCCAGGGGGACCAGTCCGATGGGGACAGGAGCAGAAGCAGGGCCTCTGTCACGGAGCTCCTGCCTGGGGGGGAGATGCTGTGCGCCCCTCAGGGAACTGAAGGACAGGGCAGCTTGCAAGATGATATTCTACCAAGGACAAGTCAGGCTGTTTCGAGAAAGGCCTGAGGCCATATGGAGGCAGAGAAGGTGAACGCAGCCTGCCAAGTAGACAAAGTGCTAAGGCCCTTCCCGCTGCCCAGTCAGCAGCTGGCTCTCCTCTTGCTTCCGGACTCCTCAGACTGTCCCCTATTTTTAATTTTTTTTTAAAGATTTTATTTATTTATTTATTTGACAGAGAGATAGCACAAGTAGGCAAAGTGTCAGGCAGAGGGAGAGGGAGAAGCAGGCTCTCCGCTGAGCAGGGAGCCCCACAAGGGGTTCGATCCCGGGACCCTGGGATAGTGACCTGAGCTGAAAGTAGACGCTTAACCGACTGAGCCACCCATGCATCCCTCAGAGTGTCCCCTTTTAAACCCTCACTGAAGGGCCACCGTGTGACCATCCTTCCCAAGTTGGGGACAGGGACAAGAAGCCTACAGAACAGGGTGGGTGCTGGACAATCACCACAGAGTGGCCAGCCCCGAAGAAGCCTCCTGACGGGAAAGGTACCTGGGAGAACCAGCTACAAGGAAACCCGAAGGAAGCAGGGACATCGTCTAGGCAGGTGACAGGGACAAGGCCCCAGCGATTCCTGTCCTGGAGGGACTGGGGACCAGTGGTGACTAGGGCAGACCACAGAGCACTTTAGTCTCCTGAGTTAGTTTACGTACCTTTATGCTGTGAGGTAGACCAGAGGACGGAGCTTGGATAAGTTAAGTAACTTACCTCAGGACATGCAGCAAAGATCTCCGTTTGTACACCCCAAGCCTTGACTGGGTCTCTAGGTAGCTCCCGCCTGACCGCCACCCCGACTGCCGGAGGCACGACCTCGGTGAAGACAACAGCGCCTGGCTTAGCTTGACAGGTCTAGAACTCGGTCTTGCTCTATTTCTTAGGTGCCGGAGTTGGTGAACGTCTGGAGGCCTGGCTCACGTCCCCAAACACACAGGAGGGGGATGGGCAAAAAGAAGGCCAGTGTGTCCGTTCACAGGGGGGCGCGAGTTTTTGTCACTGAGGCTGGTGCTGGGCATTTGCAGGAGTCCCCCCGTCCCCCCTGGTGGTGCCCACGAGTGCAGGACCAGAACAAAGGGAGCCAGCCCAGCGAACGTGAAGGACTTCCCCGTCTGTGAGACCGGCAGAGGGAGAGACATGCGGCAGGCCGAGAAGCGTCGGGGGAAGGTGGAGCTGACCTCGGTTGGCATCTTAGCGCTGCCCGTTCGTGACCACGTGTCCCTGGAGGTTACTGAAGCCGGAGCTTCTTCACCTGCCCAATGGAGATAATCACAGAACAATCCAGAATAGCTGGGAGGAGCGAGAGGGGTGCCACGGCTAGAGCCACATGGAATAAACAGTGGCTCTGGCTGTCACAGGTGCCTGAGCGGCTTCCCTGTCCCCGCAGAAGGTGTCACCACCCCGGATCCACTCCCATGCTGTTGCTACTCCCTGAGGCCTCCTCCCACCCAGGGTCTCTCCAGGCAGGCCCCTGAACAATCCGCTGGGCCGGAGCTCCTAAGGGTGCTCTCCCCTCGACTTGATGGAGACATGCTCTGTTTTTCGGGGAGATCTGAAGACTTCACTTCCCTCAACTGTATGGCCTCCCTGGAGAGGTTAGCACCCAAGGACACAGGCTTCCAAGTCTGGGACCTGCATGATGCTACCGTCTGGGACCTTAGCTGTGCGACTTTCTCTCATGGGACCCCAGCTTCCTGGCCCCTCCATTGGGGCGCACCCACCCACGGGCCTGTTGGGAGGACCAGACTCTAGCCGTCTGGGGTCTGACCCCTTGCCCAGCCTGCGGTCGGGACTCCGTAAATGCTAAATGTTCTGTTATCCTACTGATGTGGGTTTTCTAAGTGTCAAGTTCAGAGATGTTGTTTATGTAACTATGGCCTCGCGAGGGTGTAAGATGACAAGACCTCATCAATGGATGGCTGTGCTAGCCCATGGGCGGGAAAGACCAACGTCACAAACGGGAATGCGGGAGGCTTCCTGCAGGCGTTGGAACCAGGTCTACATGCGCCTCTGCCCTCCTGGCTGGTCCCCCTTTCCGAGGGTCCACTCTGGGTGCTCCAGGTATGGGAGCCGGGGAATATGAGAGAGGGAGGACACCCTGCAGAGTGGTCTGCTCCCTGACACTCCCTGGAGTGCTTCTTGCTTGGAGACCTGAGGGCCCCTGAGGAGTCTAGAGATTTGGGGGTGGCTGGGTAGGAATGAGACTGTGGGTAGCTTGGTTAGGCAGAGGGACCCAGGCCTTCCCAAAGAGCTTTTTGTCTCCTCTCCAGCTGCTAACTCTACCCCACGTTCTGAACATGAACCCCTGAGGGAGACAGGCAGTCCCTGGACAGGTCTTTTTGGGGGACACCCGATTCAGGCACAGCCTCTAAAAAAGCACACTCAAGCTAGCTCCCCATTCCTGCTGCAGTTCGGAGCCCGCTGGGGCCAGGGAAGCATGCACCAGCCTGGAGCTCATGGGACAGAGCTTACAAACTCCCTCCAACGCTGTCACCGTAGTCCCTGCTCACAGCAGTCCTGCGGGGTGCGCAGAGCAAATGTTTGCTTCTTGCTTTTTTGCATTTCAGAAACTTTTATTAATAGTCCCTAAACCGCAAGAATCAGATGGGTTTTTTGAAGAGTGCTAAATGCATAATGATTTATATCTGGAGCATTTAATTCAAATTCTGCCGAATTCTAGATTGTATTCCACCGTCTCAGTTTGCTAAGGCTGTGAGTTTTACTGCCGTCTGTGTTTTCCCAGGTGCAAGGGAAGGACAGTCCATACCGTGGTGGGGACCCTGCATGCGAACATTTGGGCAACCGAAAGATCTGCCCCACACCGGCCTCAACACGGACGCAACTGCCTTTCAACCAAAGTCAGTGCAAATGAGGAACTGGAACTCAAGCTTAGAGTCTAAGTGGATGATCCTGTTCAGACATTGAAGTCCCACATGCTCGAACAAATGCTTTCACTGCGCCGCGGCAGGACTTCGGGGATGCTGGTGATGCAAGGAGCCAGCAAAGAAATGTGGCGAAAGGCACAGGATCTCAAGCCGGACTGCCTGGCCTGAATCCTGGGGAAGGCAGTGCCCTGGGCCAGTTACCTAACCTCTTTGTGTCTCAGCTTCATCAGCTGTAAAATGAGACAGCAGAGTTTTTAAAATTAAAAAAAATTTTTTTTTATTGAGGTATAATTGACATATAACATATTAGTGTCAAGCATACGACATAATGATTTTGATATTTGTATATACCACAAAAGGATCAGCACAATACGTCTAGTTAACATCTGTCACCATATATAGTTGCAAAGAAATGATCTGTTTTAAGATTTTATTTATTTGAGAGAGAGTGAAGGGGAGAGAGAGAGAAAACACAAGCTGGGGGAGAAGCAGAGGGGGGAGCAGACTCCTTGCAGAGCAGGGGGCCTAATATGGGGCTCGATCCCAGGACGCTGGGATCATGGCCTGAGCCGAAGGCAGATGCTTCACCGACGGAGCCACCCAGGCGCCCCCAGAAATTGTTTTTCTTATAATGAGGGCTCTTAAGGTCCTCTCTCTAAGCAGCTTTCAAATATGCAACGCAGTGTCCTTAGCTGTAGTTCCCATGCTGTACCTTACACCTCCACACCTTATTTATTGTGTAACTTGGAAGTACCTTTTGACTCTCTTCACCCATTTCCCTCCCCCTCCACCCCCTCCCCCTCTGGCAACCGCCAGTCTGTTCTGTTATCTGCGAGCTTGGTGCTTTGCTGTTGTTCCACAATAGATCACACAGGAGCAAAAATTTTCTTCCCATTTTCCAGATGAGGAGACCGGGGCCCAAGAGGGAAAAGACCAGATCCCTCACCTTAAAGTCACGGGGAGACCAGGACTCAGCTGTCTCCTGAGGTAAGTGAGTCCCCCAAGGTCCCTGCGGCCCCTGATGAACTGGGTGGCTCAGGAGGGCAGCCTGGCTGACACCCAGCTCCACTTAGTTGCCTGCTGAGGCTTGCCAAGTCCTGGTGCTCCAGAGGACAGGCAGGTACCTAGTGCCCTCCCTGACCCAGGCCCTGACCCCCGGCACGGGGCCCAGCCTCACAAAGAGCTGTCAAAACGTGCCCTCACCTCCCCCCACCCCCCAGCCTGGAACAGCAAGAGTTAGTAAGCCCTTGGGGAGGGAGCTTCTCTCTGCGAATTCCTGTGAGTCTGGGTTTTCCCTGTTTTGCTGATCCCCTGCCTGCTGTTTTGTCCAGAGCTGACAAGCAAGGGAGAAGCTGGTACACGTTTCTGAGCTGGGGATGTGGAAGGGGAACCAGGCTGGGCTCCACCGCGTATCTACATCAATTCTGCCCGTTTTAGTAAGTTTAGCGCTAGCTGCGGCTTTGAGGATTGTCAGGGTTAAAACCCACGTTTGGTTGCCCCATCTCTCTGTCTCTGTCTATCTATCTGTCCCTGTTCCTGTTTCCTGTGCCTTCTTTGTCTCTGTCTCCATGTACAGACATTTGTGGGTAAACATGTGTATTTATACATGTACTTGCATACACTGTAGCTACAGATACATGCATATATGTCTAGGTACACACACACACATATATATATTGTCTCTGTCTCTGTGTTCTCTCTCTTCATTAATCTAACTTGAAGGTCACAGAGCTTCCCATGGATGGGACGAGGGCCACAGGGCCACCTCCTCTACTCACTGCCTCTGATCAGGATGGTCCCTGGACCACTGGAGGTGGGTTAGGTTTTCAAACAGACTTCCCCTTCTCACACTTGCCACTGGGAAGTCAAACAATCTCCCTATTTCCTCCTTTGGCCAAATGAACACCCTTCGTTCTGCAGTTCAGACACCGGCTTTGGTGTCCCAGGGGGAAAACGGTAAGACCGATCGGATCCCAGCCCAACCCGCTGCTTAATGAAATTTGGTGTTTTATAGGGCTGAGCCTTGCCAAGGGGGAGGACAGCGGGCGGCAGAGGCAGCTCGGGGAGTGTGGCAAGATGCTGTCACGGCCCTGCGTGAGACTCCAGCCAAGCGCTGTGCAGGAGAATATTTATAGACACCCAGAGAGCCACGCACGCCCAGGAAAGTACTGCTTGTTTCCTGGAAACGCGGGCTGGCTCTCATGGTCTTACCAGATAGGGCGAGCGCGTCATCCCGAAACAGGGAAAGCTACGTCCTCAGCTCCCTGGCATCTACCCGCCGCATGAAGAGCCCTCCGCCCTTGGAAACCTGCAGTGATTTCTCCCTGCTCGCAGGAGAAGCTCTTTCCCAGACCTGCCTGAGGCCCTGCGAACCAGTACAGCTCGGCTCCCGCCTCGCAGGCCTCCCCGCACTCCTCCCAAACCAAAACACCATACGTGCCATCCTCCAGGGGCACCAGACCCCCTTCCACCTCTGAGCCTTAGCATGGGCGGGGCCCTCAGCTGGGGGTGCTTTTTCTCATCCCCTGGTCTTCAGGTGGAACCCCAGCCACACACCGTGTCCGCCGAGTGTCTTCCCCGCCGCTGGGCAAAGTTACCCGTTCCACCGAGGGCTTAGGACTCTGCACACTTAGCTCTGATAACTAGTTATTTCTACTCCTATCTGTCTCCCCCTCCACGCCATGCATCCTCCAAGGTTAAGAACTGTCGCTTACTCATTGTTGCATCCCCAACATCTAGTGCAGTGCCTGATGCCGAGCAGACGTGCAATGGAGAGTGGACCGTGGGCACATGCGTCAGACTGTCACAGCGGAGCTGCTAAGGAAGGGCTCAGGGCTGGCGTTCAGTGGAAGACTGGATTTAAACACTTGCTCACCACTTGCTAGCCAAGACACTTTTCCAGTTACTTAGCCTTTCTGTCAGTTTCCTCATCTGTAAAGTCCATAGAACAACAGAACCTGGGGCGCCTGCGTGGCTCAGTCATTAAGCATCTGCCTTTGGCTCAGGGCGTGATCCCAGCATTCTGGGGTGGGGCCCCACAACAGGCTCCTCCGCTGGAAGCCTGCTTCTTTCTCTCCCTCTCCGACTCCCCCTGCTTGTGTTCCCTCTCTCGCTGGCTGTCTCTCTCTGTCAAATAAATAAATAAAATTAAAAAAAAAAAAAGAACAACAGAACCTCATGGGGCACCTGGGTGGCAGAGCCAGTTAAGCGTCCGACTCTGGATTTTGGCTCCGGTCATGATCTCAGGGGTCCTGGGATGGGGCTCCCCTCCCCCATGTTGGGCTGGCTGCTTTTCTGAGAGTCTGCTTCTTTCCCTCTCCCTCTGCCCCTCCCCTTGTTTGCACTCTCTCTAAAATAAATAAATCTTAACACACACACACACACAATAGACCCTCACTTACATGATTGTTGCAAAATTTGAATGATTTGCTTGTAAAGGATTTCATGTAGCACCTGGCATATATACGCATGTAATTTTTTTCTTACAACCCCCGTTTTGCCTGTCAGCAAATCCGGTAGGCTCTTCCTTTAACATATCCAACCACTTGTTATCTTCCCAGTGCTCACAGTCCAATCCAAACCACCATTTCTCAGGGGCATATTTCGATGGCCACTTTCCTGGTCTTGCTTCCACTCTTGTCCCCCATCATCTATTTTCAACACAGCTGCCAGAGGTGATCCCTTAAAAATGTTAGTCAAGTCAGGTCCTTTAGAGTAAATTCTCCTTTAGAGTAAAAGCCCAAGTCCTCGGTAGGGCCTCCAGGGCTCTTTATGATTGGTCAGTGCTGCCTCTGAATCCATCTCCTTGCTTTCCCTCTTGCTCTCCTCACTCCAGCCACACTGGCTGACATGCTGTAACTCAGCCTTGCCCCACACAGCCCTGCCCCAGTGCCTTTGCACCTGCCATTTCCTCAGCCTGGAATTCTATTCCCACAGAAATCCTCGTGACTTCCTTCCTTACTTAGAGTCTTCGCTCAAGTCACCTTCTCCAGAGGCCCTTGCTGGCCATTCCATCTAAACTTCCGGCATGCTCGCTATTGGCTCCCTTCTCTCTTTCAGCCTTTATCATTACTAGAAAGATAGATTTCATGTATTATCTCATTCAGTGTCTGTCTACCCCAGTAGAATGTAAGCTCTAAGAAAGCAGGGATTTGCCTATTTTGCTTACTGCTGTATCCTCAGCCCCTAGAACAGGGTCTGACACAACGTAAGTACTCAGTAAGTACTTTGTGGAATACATAGATCATTCCAGGAAGTTTTGTGAGAGTCCATGTTCCCTCTGTTACCAGAGCTCTGTGTCCTGACAGTTCTCAGTTGAGAACTGAGATTGCTGTAAAATACTGGGACAGCGGCATCTGGGCTGGGCCAGGGCCCTCCTCACTGCCCCAGGGCATCAGCACTGACTCAGGAGGCAGAACCCCAAACCGTGCTTCTGTCCTCAGACTGGATTTTCCTCTTCTTCCAGCCCAACCCAGCTGTGTCTGGTAGAGGGTTTGGCTGGGAACTCCAAATGCATCCTTTTCTCTGGAGAGGCTGGGCATTGGGCCTCGGCCCCAGGAAGAGGGAGTGGCGTGTGAAGATCTGTGGGGGACCACAGATCAAAGCCACAGGTACTAACACTGTTGTCACTGCCCCTGTCCAGTTTTCTTGGGGTGCCCACAGGGCCTTCCAAGGGGAAAAACCAGTGCCATCCTTCTTGGATGTGGTTTCCTAAGGAACCAACACTCCTCAGAGTGGGTCCATGTATCACATGTCTGGGCCCAATCCCAGGCCTGCTAAATCAGAGCCTCGGAGGTGAGGCCTGCCGGGGCATCTGCATTCTGTGGCTCTGCTAGGAGATTCTTCATAAAATTAAAACAAGAGCCGCCCATCAGATGTCGATGACCTCCTGGGGCAGGGACCGTGACCTTCTCACACTCCAGCCACCCTAGCTCCAATCTCACCCCCTCCCCTGCTTCATTTTCCTCCTTAGTACTTCTCACAATATGATCTGATATAGTACGTGTATGTTCCATTTGCTTATCCTGTTTAGTATCTGACCTGGCCCCACCCCCACCCTGCACACTTGGAATGGACGTTTTTGTGTATTTCAGTCACTGTCATATCTCCAGTGCCTAGAACAATGCAGAACACATAGTAAGTGCTTCAGCAAATAGTTGTTGAATGAACAAAGCCCTCCTTGATAAGAGCTCGTGGTGAGGGAGGGGGACTGCTGGGAGGGAGATAGGGATCCTCTTGGGAGCAAGGAGATGGTCCCTACCCTCAGGGGACTCTCAGCGTCCCCAGGCAGACCAAGACCCAACAATCCCACGTGAGCTCAGGTTGAGTCATCTTCTACGTGCTATCTGAATGTTCCACCACTTTGTAGAGCACAGGGATACAGGCCAACGGCAATGGGGGCCGGAGACATGCTGCACACCTTTCCCCACCCAAAACTCCCTCTCTTTTGCCATCCTACCCCTCCTGTAGGCCCCTTCCAGCCAGCAGCCCTCCCTGAACATCTCTGGGCCCCCTCTGGTCCTCCCTCTGGCTGTAAGGAGCTCCAGGGCACCGCTCTGTGATGCCAGCGCTCTGCTGCCTTCTCAGCGGGCCCCTCCCAGGCAACCTCCTGGCCTCCCCACGAGCTTGCTGACAGCACAGACCCCTTACTTACTCGCCTTCATCAGCAAAAACCTAGAGCACAGTAGCTACTCAGTAAGTCAGGAGTCTGGGGCTTTAGGCAAGGAAAGCACAGGGAACACAGTTCTGCTCAGGGCTTGGTGGACACCAGGGCCGAGGGCGGGCTCAGCCGAGGGGTTTTGCTTATCTGTCTGTCGTACAGGGAGTGATGGTGGGGCAAGGGAGTCTGCGGCAACATGCCTCGATGCTGGCCCTGTCACCCACCTATTTCGTCCGACTGCTAGCTCTGGTAATAAGAGCTAACATTTATTGAGTGTTTACTGTGTGCGAAGCCCTGCTCTAAGCATTCCATAAGGATTATCTCATTTAATTCTCATAACATTCTGAGGCAGGGACTTTTAATTATAGATATCACATGCGGTCAGAGCCTGTGCCAGCTTGGGGTAAAGGCTGTGAAGCAGTTGGTGGGAACCCCAGCATGCTATGTTGAGGGGGTAAAGGAAGAGATGGGGAGGAGGGACTCCATCAGCATGGAGACCTCCCCCACTGCCCATGAGGTCCCATGAGCTTTTCAGAGTGGAGAGGCTTGGCTCCATCTCTGTCGTGGTTTGCATCCTGATACCACAGGGTTTCTGGAATGTCCTTCAGGGTTCCCCAGTCTCTATAAGCTCAGCCTTCAAAAACCCAACCCGGGACTCAAGGGTCTAGGCTTGTGAATGTTTGCCTGATACGCTGGCCATTCTTAATCCATTCAACCAGTGAGCTTCTTGTTTGCATTAGGAATGAAATAATTAGGAAATCTCTCTTCCCTCTCCCTAATCCCCCCCCCCAGAGGTCTCCCACAGCGGGCAGGGCTAGGTCAGTGCCACTCAGAGGGACCTCTCCACCCTCCCTGCCTTGCCAGTGCCACGACTAGGAACTTCTCTTGGTCCTCTGGCCCTGGCGGTGGGCCCTCCGCCCTGCTCCCGGGCCTGGCCTCTGTCCTGACAGCACTCTCTCCAGGCCCCCAGCTGTGAGTAACACATCACATACAGGGGCACCAGGCACTCCTGGCTAGAGCGAAGGTGGAAGGGAGAGGGATTGTGACAGCGTGTGAGAAAATCAGAGGGCAGGAGAAATTGGAGAAGGCAGCAAGGCCATGCCCTCCCTCCCAGCTTGGAGACTGGGTCATAAGACAAGGTCTGTAAATAACATCTGAACAGTTTCGGTTGCTGTGTCTGAACCATGACGTTCTACTCCCCAAATAGACCTTGACTATGTGCTCCAGGCATTCCGTGGGCCCTGGGGGAGGTGCTAGAACCTGCCCCTCCCCCTCAGGGTACTCTAGAGCCAGGACCCAGGGCCCGGGGACCCCAGCTCGTGGGTTTATGGCAGGGCCCTGCTGAAGGTATTGGTAAACCTCACCTCTGTCGCAGGCCCATGTCCCGGGAGCATTCAAAGTCCCTGTTTCACCAGTTCATAAGAGTGACAAATACTGCTGTGTGTCCCCCTGAAAATAAGCGGAGATTCAGATGCTCATGGGCCACTACAGTGGGCTCAAAGGAAGTCCATGTCTAAGCCCTCCAGACACTCATACCCTCCCGCCCCTGTGTTTTGGGTCCCGCAGGAAGGCTCTGAGAGCGTGCAGTGTGCAGACCCCCAGTGCTCGCTGCTGGAGGTGGCGGAAAAGAGGTAGGGTGGAGGAGAGTGAGGCAGGGTGGAGGAGGACATGGCCAGAGCCACACAAACACGCAGCTGGCTGTTCAGTCCCCACTGCAGGGTTTCCCCCTGCCACCCTCCATGTCTCCCGCCTTCTCCCCGTTCTCGCTCCAGTAATCTCTCCTCCTCCCTCTGCAGGGCAGAGGGGTGACCCATGAATCTGCCATCTGTCACCTCCCCCGATGCCCAGGTCCCTGCCGGGGTAATCTAAATGACTCTGGTAACCGAGATAAGCGTCTTGCTGCTATTAAACATTGACAGGCCTGAGCCTGGGGCTCAATTGCAGAGAAACTTCCCGGGTTAGTGTGTAGGGAGGCAGGGAGACCACAGCAGCTGGGCCTTTAAAAATGGATGAAACCAGCCCCTTTCAGAGGGGCTGTGTCTCTTAAAGCAGCAGTTCTCCTGTTGGCCAGAGAGGCAGGCACAGGAGGACTCAGAAGAGGCCAACAGCAGGGCCCAGATCCTGAGCCAGTTTCCAAGGCTCAGCTGTTCCTGCCCTTCCCCTTCTGTTGGGTGCAAAGAGCGTCATAGGCTCCAGTGTCAGGCAGCCTTGCTGTCTCAGCTCGACCCCATAGCATGGCTTTCAGCACCCTGAACCTTCGTTTATTTATCTGTAAAATGGGCTTAACCCTTATCTAAAGGTTGTTACAAGGATGGAATGAAATAGCATATATAAGTTATCCAGCACAGTGTTTGGCCAAGAGAGGTGATTACTAAAGCTTAGTCCCCTTTCTCCTTCCTCCTGGAAGGGAGTGACTTTCTTCCCAGACTTAAGTGTCCTCAGGGAGACCCTCTCTGGCTGGGCAGGATCCTTTCCCTACCCGCAGAGCTTCCAGAGACCCTGGCATCATTATAGGTTTGCTTGTCTGTCTTCCCCACTAAACAGGAAGAACCCCGACAACAGCTATCTTGACCACTACTGATCTCCCAGCCTCCAGCTCAGTCTGGCATATTCTAGCTGCTTGGAGAATGCTGAATTGAATGAAATTGGCAAAAAGAACTTTAAAAGGATTCACATGAGATCAACACACCAAAGGTTTGTTGACAAAATGACAGAAGATAGAAGGAACTGAGCGCCTTGTGCACAGAGAGGGTCATCACAGGCTGCCCGAGCTCATGGATGGTCCAACACCCTCACTTTATAGTGGAGGGGATGGAGGCCCAGCGAGTTGGTGGCAGAGCCCAACATTTCACCGGACTCCTGACTCCTGGCTCCTTGCTGGAGAGCTGGGGCTGGGACCAGCAGGCTCTGCACCCCGTCCCCTGTTCCTTGCGCAGGGACCTGGAGGGGTTATGTGACTGCCTCATGGAGTCACACAGTCAGCTCAGGGTGAACCTGGACTCAGGCAGCCCTCTGGCTGTCCCGACCAGCACTGTGGCCCCCGGGGCACCCACAATGCCTTGTTTGCAGGTACTGGGCTCTTCAATCTTGGTTCTAGCAAGAGCACCGCGTACTCCCTGGACTCTGGGAGGTCAGGGGTTAAGTGGGAGTGTTTGAAGAGGGGAGAGTATGAGCCCTTTCCCTACGCATTGCCCCAAAGAACCCACTGACTCCATCTGTTTTTGAGTCGCCCTGTTGCTGTGGGACCCTGAACTCTACGCCCATGGAGCCACCTCGCAGCCTCCGAGGCCCAGGGGCCAGGCTGGCTGGGCTGCTCCTCCGCCCTGAGCAGCCTGCTAGAGCAGAGGTCAGGAGAGGGAGATCCAGTCCCAGCCAGCCTCTCTGATAAGTTCTGTACAGCCTATTCTCTGGGATCACCATCATGAAGATTCCGTAACACCATAAATGTGAAAGTTCTGGGAGATAAACACTATCAATATAAAAAAATATTTGGCTGGTGAGGGACTGAATGAATCAAGTCAGAGGCACTTGGCCAGCCAGGTTTCTTACACTGAAAAAAATCCTCAGACCATCTAACCTCCCAGTCCCCCGGAGTGGCTGTTCTCACCCTACTGTTAGTAGGGGACACTCCTGTGGTCTCCATAGTCCATAGGAAAGGGCTGAGCGTTTTCCTCTTGCTGAACCTGGAGTTCAGAGGCCAGAAGAAATACCCACATAAATGCTGGCCTGATTCAAGGGCATCAGATTTGGGGAGAGAACTTCATTTCATAATAGCAGAGAAATAGATTAGCAGGCCTCTTGAGTAAGGTCCTATAATGACAGTATTTATTGAGCCCTGAGTGTTATTGAGTGCCATTACCTCATTAGTCACAAATACTCCTATATGATACTCCTGTAATTCCCACCTTACAGTTGAGGAAACTGAGGCACAGAGAATATAAGGTAACTTGTTCAAGCTAAGGTCTGAACCCAGGCAGTCTGACACAGCAGCCCAAACCCCTGACTCCTCATCACACAATTTTGATTCTATTGGACCACTCCGGGGAGCCTGCTGGGTGAGGGGCAATTCTTGTTACAATGATCAACCCCAAAGAAATTATTCTGGACCTTTGCAGGGAGGTTGAAAACACTCCTCCATCCCACCCAGTTCTAGGTCTACTTGATAAGCTAGGAATAAAGCTATCTTCTGTATCTTCTAGAAACTTCTGTTCCCTGGGGCGGTAGGGTATTTATTTGAACAGGGCTTCTTCTCCCCTCAAAGGCGCATCTGCCCCAGCAACACGGGCAGCTCATGGACACAGGCAGTGACAGCTTTCAGACAGGGAGCTGCTGGGGCGCCTGCCCTCTGCCATACCTCTGAGAGGCAAGACCAGCTGGGCAGGACAGCCCACTGAACACTGAAAACCTGAGTCCTTTGTCCTTCTCCAGGAGGAGAGATTTCCCCAGCCCCTCTCCTGAAGGCCCGGCTCTGCTTGGTTTTCTGGGCTCCTCGGGCAGGCAGCTGCCTTCTTGAATGCCCAGTGAATTCCAAATTAGCTTAATTCATGAGGAAAATAAATACACAAAACCCCTCCATAGCCAGAGAGTGATTCGTCTACAAAGTCCTAAGTAGTAGAAATAAAGTTTTGCCCCAAGGAGCTGTCTGGCTGTGTGCCCTCTCCAAACTACACGCTTGAATTCACTACACTTACTGTGGGGAGAACAAGGAGATACTGGCCAGCCACGGATCAGCAAGGAACACGCTTTTATTCTCCTGACCCTAGGACCGGGCACGAGCAGGTAAGACAAGCACACAAACCATGGAACCAACCTGAGGGTATTTCCCGCACCCCACAAGTAACAGGTGTACCTGTCAGTGGCTCAATTCGAGTACGTGAGCCCTGAGGAGACGGAGTGCGATGCACTCAGCTGCCCAAGGAGGGGAGACTTTATTTGGGTTTCAGGGAAGGAGGGCCCCTTCTACAGATGGCTACTGGCTGTGACCGGGCCTCTGGGTGGCGGCTGGGGGGGGCGAGGTGAAGGGGGTGACAGGCAGAAATAAGGCATGTGCCCGCATGGTCACGAGGCACCATCACAGCCACATCTCTGCTCTGCTGGCCACTGTAAGCAGGTTTGTCGCCATCAGAGGCAACGGAGGCTCAGACAGGCTTCTGAGAGGCAGTGGACACAGGGCTTCTCTGACTCACATCCTCTCCCCTATGAGGAAGGCCACTCCCGCAGCGTGAACCCTTGGCTTCTATAGAAGCAGCTTCCTTGGGGCCTTGGGCAAGGAGCGCTGCAGATGCCAAGAAGCGAGCGTGCAGGGGGCCACACCGATGAGGGCCGGTAACCAGCCACCACTGGAGCGGCCCTGAGCCCTGAGGGGCAGAGCCGGGAGCTGATCGCCCAGTGAGGACGGGTCTGGCTCAGAGTGCCCTGGGAGAAGGGCGGGGAGACAGCTAGCCCAGGGGCAACCACCGCGGTGCCCAGGGCAGGGTCTAGCCTGAGGGAAGCCGGGCTGTGCCAAGATCTTTGGAGGCCAGAGGTAAGGGTGAGATAAAGCCAATTTCACTTTAAACTGATCAGCGGGAGGACAGCTGTTTTCTGTTTCCGGAGCCCGCACAGAGGGAACCCGGGTGACCTGGGGTGGGCTGGGGGGGGTTAGGGGGGGTTTGGGGTAGTGCTGCAGCTGTGAGGAAGTGCAACCTGTTGCCCAAGCACTTCCCTTTCAGCCTGACGTTCGCTGCCCCCCCAAGAGGAGTGGAGTGCCGGAGGCCTAGGAACCTAGAATAAAACCAGTCCGCACCATGACGATGACGACATGGCCCTGGGCTGATGGCCGTGATCCTGGGCTTTGGGAGGGGCAGGTATCCTTGAGTTCGGATGGTGCCTTCCCTCCTCTGTCCTCCTCTCTTCCCCAACCCCTCCCTCCCAGAGGACAGAAGCCTGCTTCCCCAAATTCTGGGGCGGGGGGGGCACCTCCCTTGGCCTCCTTCCCTGCTACCCCTTTGCTGATAGACAAAAGGACACTAGCTTTGACTGAGCGCCTACTGTGTGCCCTGCCCTGCCCTGGGCTGGGCACTGTGTCACCAAATGAAACAAAGAAGACCTACCTCCTGCCCTGTGGGGAGGTCAGGAGAAAGCAACTGTGAGCACTCTGAGGTCTGAAGGCAAACCCATCCGAAGGGCGGTACTCAACATGGCCGAGGCTGCGGAAAGAGCGAGACTTGGGTGTGGAGGAACAGGAAGAGAGCGGGAGCTGAGGCTGAGGAGGGAGAAGTCACCAAGTGGAGAATTGGTCGGTGGGGACAGTCTTTCAAAGTACGTGCACACACTGTGACTCCCTTGACTCTTACAAGAAGAGAAGCGGCCAGAACATATACTCCCTATTTCAGGGATAAGGAAATTGAGGCACAGCCTGGACATGAATGCCTATGGTGTTTCCATGCTCACGGCTGTTTCTTCAAGGCCAGGCTGGGACCTGGATGGAGGAAGAGGTGGCCCAGGTGATGGGGTACTGGAGGGAGAAGACAGATGAGAGTCGGGGGACTCCTGAACTTTCCCTGTAGGCCACCTAGAGAGGCCTTCTTCAGTCACTGCTGCAGCCACTAACAGTAATAACAGCTACTATTTATTGTTTTCTCTGTCTCAGATGCACAAACACTGCACAAGGGATTGATATGTGTGACTGCTTGGTAGCCACGATCACTTTTAATCCTCAAAAGAACCAATAAGATAGATACTCGTATTCTTATGTTTCAGACAACCCCTTGTCTTGATTTGGGGAGGTTAGGAACGCGCCCAGGACCTCATGGCGAGTGGCAGAGCTGCGACCTGAAAGCCCACCCTCATGACCAGGACACCTTGGTATGATCCAGCCCCGGGGATGCTGGCCCCCCAAGGAAGCAAGACCTCTGCTCTGTAGTCTCTTCAGTTCCCTAAACCATTTTCTACTAACCACCCTGAGCCTAGGCCTGGGCAGTTGAGGCAAACTGGCTGAATCCTGGGCACATCCCCCAGAGGAGGGCCACTGTCTCTGCCCCTGCCCCCGACCCCCCCCNNNACCCCCCGTTTTCTCTCTCTGCTGGGGGCTTGGAGCCTGGGAAGCTCCGCCAGCCTCTCTCTACCAGAGGAAGTGAAGAGAGGAAGTAGGCCTTAGATAGGGGAGGGAGAGTGGGTGGGTGAGCACTGTGGGTGTGAAGGGACAGTTTGGGAGGCCCTGGGGACTTTCCCCTATGCCTGAGCCCCACCCCCAGAAGGGCCAGCCAAGTTACTCAACCACAGGCCGAGCCTCTGCTCCAGTTTCTGGCTCTTCCCATCTGCGTCCTACTTCTCTTATACCCTCTCTGCAGCGCATCCCCTCCCTCCTTGGAATCCTTACTCATCACTGTCCCCCAACGCCCCCTCACAGCTTCAGGTGACACAGGCAGACAAGACACAGACTACAAGAGCCACACTCCAACAGGCTTCAGCTGAACACAGCTGGACTTAGAAACGACCCTCCCCGCCCCCCTCCAAGGCTCCACAAAGAAGCCTGGTGGAAATGTGAGCCCTGAATCTCTCTCCTTTGGTTTCTCTTCCGTTTCCAGGCCTCCGCCTGGCACTACGCATCCCGAAAACTTCCTTTTTAAGGCTTCTCCTCAGTCAGCCGCTAAGCCAGATCTTTTTGTATTTGACTTGGCTGGGGCAGGGTGGGTAGGAGGCAGCTCGGTAAAAGGGAAGCCCGTCCCTTACAGGAGCACCCGTAGGGAGACTTTCGGGGGGGTCTGCGGGAGCACAAGGGCCGCGAGTCATTTTGTTTGTTTAACGAGGAAAAAGATGGAAACGGGGCGGTCTCCAAACAGCCCACGGCAGAGCTCCGCTTCCGTTTCCCGGAGTAAGAACGCGCACGGTCGCGGTCAGCGAAACACACATCCCCGACGCTTGCAGGCACGACACGCCGCAGACGCCCTTGGCCGTGCCGAGCCCAGGGGATCCGCGCCACCCGAGCACAGAAAGCGCCCAGGCGCGCGACCGCCGCGTCGCACCCGCGTTTACCCCGACGGCACTCTCCTCCCCTTTCCTCTCTCCTCCTCCCCCACCCCGCGACCGGTCCCGCGCGGCGTCACTTGTTTTCGTGCCGCGGCGCCCGCCCCTCCCCACCGCCCGCTGACGTGGTTCCCGGCGCGTCGCTGCCCGGCCGACGGGAAGCGCTGCCCTTATATGGGCGCAGACTCCGGAGGGGCCGGGCGACAGCTGTCCGCCTCCCCAGCCCCGCGCTCGTCTTCCAAGCAGCTCCCATGAAGGGGCAAAGGTGAGCCAGTTTGGGGAGAGGATCTGGCTTTTCCATCTCCTTCGAGAGCCGAGGCCGGGAGCGCCCAGGCGGGTCGCCTTCCCTCCCAGATGTTATCTCCCTGCATCCTCCCTCCTGTGCAGAGCGAGATTGAAATGCAGATGAAGACTTGGCCTGTAATGGATGCCCTCCGTTCTTTAATTCCCCCCGGGTCCCTAAAGTCCAAGGCTGTGATGTGGAGGCCAGTGTGCAGTAGTGGGAAGGACCTCCTTGCCTCTGCTGGCTGACCTTAAGCCTCCTAATGCCTTTGGGCCTCAGTTTCCCTACTCATAAAGTACAGAGGATACTTGCCTCATGGATCAGATGAACCTTCCACTTGTGGGTGCAAAACAGCTTGGTCAACTGTGAAGCGTTGTGCAAAATCACGGGTCGTCACTTTGTGCCCTGGAAGAACCTGTTAGGGTGTCCCTTTGGAAGAAGGGAACAGCAGGGGCCCACATGCTGACTCAGCCTCCAGAGCCTGCCTCTCTGGGGCCTCCCCCCCCCCCCCCCCCCCCCCCCCCCCCCCCCCCCCCCCCCCTGCTCTGGGAATGCCCTTTGACCCCGTTGAAAAGTAGAAGCTTTGTAAACAAAGCCTCCTGGCTCCCCAGGCTGTGAACCGCTGCTTTGGGCCTCTGGTCAGTAAGCAAGTGGTGAGCCTGCTGGAGATGACCCCTCCAGTTAAACCCAGGAGGGAAACCAGCATTGCCAAGAGCCAGCAGGCCAGCAGCCATTGTGTGAATGCCTCGTATAGTGCTCGACAGTGTACAGGATTGGCCTGTCTGACCTCCGAATCCAGTTCAGGCTCAGAATTGCCAGCTGTTTCCTGCTGGACACCAGCTGACTGCTGGCGCCTCCACTCCATCTCCTTCCGTTTAATTTCAGGCTGGGTTTGTGCAGGGCTCATCTGCCCACATGTCTCTGTCCACTGGCTGCTTGGCATGCAGTGTCCTCCGTGTGCATGTTTCCTCGTCCTCAGGAACTCGGATTTTCCTGAGGGCAGGAGCAATTTCTTCCCAAACCAGACAGAAGAGCTCCACTCTCCAGCCCTGAGAGTGGGCACCACGTCTCCTTCCTTTGATCGCTCGCTCTAAGACAAAAAGGACAAAAGGTGTTCGGATCCTGGAGTCAAGGGGTTGATTTATGACCCATATGTAAATGGCAGTGAGTCATGGTGAGAGCCAGACAGAGCGAATGGATCTCTGCAGTGCTTACTCTCCCACTCTTCCTCACCACCCCCTGCCTGCTGTGATCCCCATGAAACCCGCTCCCTGCCAAGGAGGACCAGGCTGGGTTTCTGAGAAGTAGATTGCACAGTGGGCAGAGAGGAACCCTCTTTTGGCGGTGGTTGTCCTCATTAAAGTCAAGACACTTGGGGGCAACACCTATGGCCACGCTCCCAGTGGGTGAGCTGTGTCAGCTGAGGTCAACTGCTCTTTAGGTGCTGGCTAAGAGTTGCTCAAAGATGCATTCCAAGATCTATGGAAGATCCGATGCTCTTCCTCAAAATATTCCAGATTCCTCTGGGAGTGGGGATGGAGAGTGGGGAAGACCTTCCTTCTATCATTGCCTCTGGCTTTGAGCTCCTATTTTCCTCCCATCAGATCAGGTTAAGAATCATCTTGTTGGGGCGCCTGGGTGGCATAGCGGTTAAGCGTCTGCCTTCAGCTCAGGGCGTGATCCCAGCGTTATGGGATCGAGCCCCACATCAGGCTCCTCTGCTACGAGCCTGCTGCTTCCTCTCCCACTCCCCCTGCTTGTGTTCCCTCTCTCGCTGGCTGTCTCTATCTCTGTCAAATAAATAAATAAAAATCTTTAAAAAAAAAAAAAAGAATCATCTTGTTGATCCACGAGTGTTCTTGCTGTTGTGAGCTGTAGGTTTCAGCCCATTTCCTTGCAGATACCTCCTGTTTTCCTTTGCAGAGTAATTCAGCCGTTCCTAACCCCTACCCACATCTCTGAGCCACTTTGTGAATTCAGCGAGATAGGTTCAAAGCCTTTATGTGTTTCAGTTCTTAAGCGGAGTCCCTCCTCCTAAGCCAGGCCAGGCTGGAGGGGGTGAGGGCCTTCCTGGACTTACATGGATTTTTGCATAAGGATGCTTACTTACTGTAGATTCTTCTTTGAATTCAGAACCTGGGGAGCAGGGACTTGTTATCTTGCTAGGAGCTTACCCATTCCCACTAAGATCATCATCCTGCTCAAATTTGGGGGTTCCCCCTTCTCGAAATGCCCTATCGTAGCATTCCTCTCTCCGCTCACCTCGGGAGCTGCTGCCAGGGGACCCACCTCGCTTCACACAACTCCAGTGCTGGGGGGAGGCAGCAGAAAACACCTGCGGCCACCTGGCCATTTGCGTGACTCAGAGGACTCAACCCCTGACCTCAAGGGAGTTTCCTGAGCCAAGAGGGAGGGTGGGAGGGAAGGAATCCATGAGCTGAGCATAGAAGGAAACATGGAAAGGATGTTGATTGCTATTTTCCCGGCCATTTATCCTGACTTTGATTACTCCCACTGTCATCATGGGCTCTCATTAAAGCCCAATTGAGAATGATACTAAATGCCAACTGAGAATAACCTCAGATCCCTTGGCTCCAATATTCCAACATAGGGATTCATACCATAAATTCCTTCTTGAGTTCAGTGTGTGTGTGTGTGTGTNATTGAGAATGATACTAAATGCCAACTGAGAATAACCTCAGATCCCTTGGCTCCAATATTCCAACATAGGGATTCATGCCATAAATTCCTTCTTGAGTTCAGTGTGTGTGTGTGTGTGTGTGTGTGTGTGTGTGTGTGTGTGTGTTGGGGTTGTTACTTTAACAGCCTAATTTGAATGCTTTCTTACATTTCACAATGAAAACTGTATAATGCATATATTCCTTTCTTGCCTTGGCTTTCTGGAATCTCACAGATAATTAAGGGGTCAATAAAGGAACTAATTCAGACACATTAGCAAATACCTAGCTTTATCTCTCTCCCTCATACTACTAATTGGTTTCTGATCTTTAATATAATGTAAATATATACATATAATTATCCTCTTTCATATGTGTGGTTCAATATGTTAAGGTGTCTCAACTTCTTCTTGGAAGGAAACAAAATATAAATTATAAGTAATAATAATTAACATGTACTGACCACTATTGTGTGTCAGGCACAAATCTAAGTACTGTAAACTCATTTAAGGCAACAGTTGTATGAGGTAAGAACTGTTAGCCTCATATTATAGATAAAGAAACTGAAAAAAAAAAAAGAAGAGAAACTGAGCACAGAGAGCTTTAGTAACTTGCTAAATTGCACAGCTAGGATCTGGGGAGTGTGGCTCCAGGGCATGGCCTATAACCACCACACTAGAATAAATAAATTACAAGCTAGTTCAGAAGTTTAATTATGACCATCATTGTCAGTCTTCATCAGAACTGGGCTGATAGCCTAAGCAGCTGGGACCACCCATTCTTAATCTGCAGAGATTCCTCCCCCCCCCATCTTATTCTTGGTGCTGGGGTGGGGGGAGGCAGTAAGATTTAGAATCTCTTCCCACCCATTCCCAGGCCCACCCCCCCGCCCCGACCCCTTTTAGTGTCTTTTCTGATATGTCCATCATCCTATCTGTGTGTACTTTTTCCTTCACTAATATGGGAAGAATAATGTTCTCTATCACGTGCATGGAGATAGGAATTCAACCAGATTCACTGAGTCTCTACTGTGCCCTGAGGGCCAAGGGGTGTGCCTGGCATTGAAGTCTGCATGTATAAGCCAGACCCCACCTTCAAGGGACCCCAGTCTCACAGGGCTACACAAGGAACTGTAACACCAGCCTATGAGCTATGGAGTTATAAAGAAAGGAGGAAGTAACTAATTGCAATGGGGAGTTGGAGGTTGTGGTGAATCCAGGAAGGCTTCACATAGGAGGTGACATAGAAGCCAGGTCTTGAAAGGATAAATAGCCTTTTTGATGGGCAAAGATATGAACAAAGAGAATTCTAGGCTGAGCACATAATATGAACAAAGAAAGGCACAGTGGGATCAAAATACAAGTGCATGTTTAAGAAACACTGAGAATGAGGTTAACTGAACTTAGAGGTTGGCCCAGATTATAAAGGCCTTGAAGACCCAGCTATGAATTTGAACTTCCTGTAAGGAGCCTTCAAAGGATTTTAAGTAGAAGAGAGACAAGCTAAATCTGTGGTCAGAAGGAGTTCTTACAGCAGAGGATAGACTGAGAATGGGGTGTGAAGGGGAGCACACCAGGCAGACAGACCCTGTAGGAAACTATTGTGATTGTCTGGGGGAGATCTGATGGCAGAAGCTCTAGTGATGTGGATGGAGTAGAAACTGTTTCAAAAGGATGATCGACAGGGCTGGGTCCCTAACTGGTTATGGGGTATCAGCGCAGCAAGTAGGTCCCCTGGATACCTGTCACAGAATCAGGAGATCCCGTGATCACATATTCTACTGGGCCCCAAGGAGTCAGCAATGTGGAGCACAGATCACAGATTAAGGAGGAGACAGGTCCATCTCCTGGCCACGTTCTCTTACTAGAGATAAGCAGACTGAGGCTCAGGGCAGTGACTCCCAGTCTGGCCCCTAGGCCCCTTCCCCTGAACCACATGGATTAAATGCTCGGCCTCCCCTGGCGGTGAGCCACAGGACTGTTGACCAACACCCTGGGCCCAGAGCCAGGAGGCCAGAGGCGGAAAGCTGCAGGGCCTCTTCTTCAAAATCTTCCTTGTGTCCCTCACTTCTTGAGTTTGTCTCTCTCCACACATCAGGCCCCACCCCAGGGGGGTCTCTGGCTGTCACAGCTGTGATGTCAGCTTCCTGCCTGCCCCAGACACTCAGCCCCGGGAGGCCCGGCCCCATTATGGTTCTGCCAAAACAACATCTGGGGGAGCTCCGACAGTCTCTGGGCCTCTTGTTTTCTGTCTGGAGATGAAGGGGGTTTATCCTGGGCCCCTGGGAGTGAGGATGAGGAGGGTTTACAACGTGTCTGTCCTCTAAGTTTGGGAAAGAGGCAATAAATTCAGCTTTAGATCTGCCTCTGTCCCCAAGTCCATGTGTTCCCCTGGCGAGTTTCCGGCACTTTCAGTCACACCTTCTAGTCCCATTGGAGAAGGCCCAGAGGGTGAAGGTGTGGGAGGTCACATTCTTGGGGGGCCTCTGGGATAATAGACTTTTAACAGATAGTTTCCATCCTTTTGCTCCGATGATACACCTAGGGGGGTCATAGAAGCAAAAACACATCACTGGGGACCTTTCCAGCCCAATGCTGGTCTGGCCATCTGTCCAC